>NC_057800.1:614531748-614889714 GCF_018294505.1 Triticum aestivum
CGCCCCGCGCCGCACTCTACCGCCGCCCCGCGCCGCTATTGTCGCCGCCCCACCGCCCCGCATAGCCGCTGACCCACCGGAGCCCCGCCGGACCGAGCGGAGGTAGCCGCCCCGCCGCCCGGTTTTCTGAGAAAACCGATCCGTTTTTTTGAAAACCCTAGTTTTCGTTTTTTTAATTAAATAGATCGGTTTTTTCTGGTTTATTTATTTAGCGAGCGCCCGCTCGTCCGTTCGTTTTAACGAACGCGTTTTTCGTTTAGTTTCTGTTAACGAACGTTCGTTCTTTAACCTGTTCATCGTTTTTCTTTTTCTCGGATTAAATCCGCGGTTTTTCTGATCGCGATCTCTAATCCGATGTTTGTTCTAGTTTAACTTTTCGCTCGTTTATCGGAATCAGGCGATTCAAGCGCCTGGAGTTTCGTCTCGAAACCCTCTTTCCGTTTAACCAACTCAAACAAGTTTTTGCCACTGTAAAAAATTGCCCTAGGTCCAGAATAGTAAACGAAGCTTGTTTCTTTTGCCATTTTTCTTTCGTTGCTTCATTCGTTTTGATTCTTTTTGCCAACCGGAGTTCTCAAGTTGAACTCTCTGGTTAGATCTCTTGTTCGAGTTTTACTTGTGCATTAGTTGAGTACTTATTGTATGCTTGTTTGTTTGCGATAGAGTACCCGGAGTGCGCTGCTTGCTACTTCGAATCGCTAGGTTTCCCGGATCATCAGCAAGGCAAGTAACACTTTGATCATATCTCCTACTACCCAGTTTTATTGCATTAGATCAATCCTCACACATTGCATGATTAGGATCTAATTAAATTGTGGGTTTGGGGAGTAGTTGAGGTAGAACCTATTACCTGTTTATTATCAAACCTTTGGGAGTTACTCTACGTTTGTTTATTATTGCTATGCTATGCTAGTAGACGTGGATTGGGTGAGTGTATCCATGACAGATGTGAGATTTGTTAATTAATGGTTTATCTAAGGTGGCAACCTAAACACACATCTGGGTGGATTGAGGCACCTGGGTATTCCAGCGATTGTCTGTTTTCTTTTGGACCGCCACCCAGGCTCAAAGGGATCATGAGATTATTCATGCTAGAAACTTCCGTGTGCGGCCACAAGCTACTATGGGCTCTAGCATAGTTGACTAAGTCGTGCGAACTCTTACAATGGTAGACTAGCAGATGTAGGGGATGTAGGTTGGTACGGTCTACCCGTTCGTAAGGTGCTAGCGCTTCTGAAAGACTATGTCTCAGTCATCCGTTTCTCAAACACCTTGTAGTGCGAGAAATCCAACGGAGGAGATCGGGTCTTGTGGGGAAAAGTGCGCAAACCTCTGCAGAGTGTATAAACTAATCATGATTAGCCATGTCCCCGGTTATGAACATCTTGAGTATCTAGTACCTCGATTATCATGTGAGTCTCATCATGTTACTCTAATTAATTTTTGTTGGGTTTTTAATGATGATGCTTAATTGGGATTGAGAATGCTGTCAACCATTCTCAATGTTTAACAGCTACCATGATAGTTAAATAAAATTTATTCCTTTGCAGTAGGGAAAAATTGGCTTTACGCAAAACTGTAACCATAGAGCTTTCCACCAGCCATATATGCATATAGAATAGCCATATTCTTTTATTACTCTCTATGTGTTACGTTGCCAGCATATTCCATGTGCTGACCCGTTTCGGGCTGCAATGTTAATGTTGCAGACTTTTCAAACGATGATTAAGGTGCCTTAGGTCATGGTTCTATACTCAGTGATGTCGTTGGAGTTGATGGACTCACCTATCTTCCAAGCCTTCCGCTGTTATCATTATTAGATGGCCTTAAGCCATATTTATTATAATAAGTTCTCTTTTGAGACACTCGATGTAATAGGTGTGTGATTGCTACTCTGTTATAAATCCTTCAAGTACTATGTGATGTCAGCATTACTGATCCAGGGATGACACCGGAGCACAGAGATTGGACCGTTTGAGGTCCGGTCGCTACAACAACTATTTTTTTTGTTTTTCTTAAGATTTATTAAACACACAAGAAGAAAGCATAAAAAGGAAATTAAACTAGCATGGATGATACAATGAAAAAGTATGAGCACCGACATCTAGCAATGAGTGTGTGAACATAAATGTAATGTCGGTGGGAAATACGTACTCCCCCAAGCTTAGGCTTTTGGCCTAAGTTGGTCTATGGCCATGGCTGGCCTGGCGGATATCCATAATAGTAGTTGTTGGGGTCGTACTGAGATGAAGAAGAGTAAGACTCCGATTGCCACTGGCTGACAATCATCTCCGGATCCCACTGGTAGTTAGACTGTCGTGCAGGATCAACTTGTGGTTCAGGCTCTGGCTCCTCGGCTGGTGCAGGGTTCCGGTAGGCGTGAATAGACGTCAACGGAACAAGGTACGTTCCTACAGATAAATCAAACAAAGAAGGAGCGGGCAGGGTAATAGTCTCAGGATGATGTTTATTAAAGAACAATTGATATTTAAGCGCCCCTTCCCTATTCTTAACAATAAAATCATGTGCCACCATACTTTTATAATCTAAATAAACACGAGGCATCACTTTTTCTTCCTTCTCATAATGCCTAATAGGTATGTTAAAATGTGCAGCTAGGCGTGAAGCATAGATGCCTCCAAAGATGGGGCCCTTGGTCCGGTTCAGACTTAACCGTTTGGCAATAATGCTGCCCATACTAAAAGTGTTATCACTGTATAAACCGTGGAGCAGAATAATAATATCAGGGACACTAAGGTTTCCACAGTTTCCGCGTCCAATTAAGCAGTGACTAGCAAATAATGCAAAGTAACATAAAACAAGGAAATGTATGCTAGTGATTCATGCATCAGAAACCTTCCTTGTTTCCCCTACGGTGATAGTATCAATAAACCCCTCCACATCATCATGATGTGGTTCTTCTGTCTTGCCCTCAAAAGGGACTAAACAAATCCGACAAAAATCATCAAGTGGCATCTCCTTATGCTCATCATATAAATGAAACTCCACCGTGGCGAGTTCCTAGAATGGAAATGAAAGTTTTGCACAAAGGTATTTGTGAGTAAGAGATACTGATCGCATTGGTCGTGGAGGAAAGCGGTGAGGCCTGCATTTTTAGCCAGTTCATGAAAATCTTCATAAATACCGGCTGCTCTCAAGAATTCATCAGAGGGCCACTCACACGCCCGAACCTCCACGGTGCACGGCAAATTATACTTAGGCTTCCGTGCCTTTTCCTTCGAGCTTTGGCTGGATGAGTCCCTCAATAGTCTCCTCATCATTTTCTGAAAAATTCTGAAATTTTTAGTAACTTCAAAATAAAAGTAAACCAAACTCAATAATATTGATAGCAACTACTCCTACAAGTGCCTAGGGCCTATATCATGCATCAAAACTACTTTTGACCATATAAATTTGACATGCAAGCTCAAGAATAAAGCACTAGAACAAAAACTAATTGGACCAATGGAGGATTCACATACCAAGGAACAATCTCCCCAAGCAGTTTTGTGAGAGGTGCTTTGAGCAAGGAGATCGAAAATGGCAGCAAAATGAGCTTGGACTCGGGTTTGAGCTGGATATTCGTGTTTGGGGGAGGAAGAAGGAGTGTATGGGTGAAAGGATAAGTGGAGGAGGGTCACCGTGGGCCCACAAGGCAGGGGGCGCGCCCTAGAGGGGTAGGCGCGCCCTCCACCCTCGTGGGCAGGTGGTTGGACCCCTTGGTGTGTTCTCAGTTCCATAAATCCTCAAATATTCTAGAAAAAATCATATTTAATTTTCAGGGCATTTGGAGAACTTTTATTTTCGAGGTATTTTTATATTGCACGGATAATCAGATAACAGACAGAAAAATATTTATTTTTATTTTATTAATATAAATAACAGAAAGTAAAAGTGGGGTACAAAAGGTTGTGCCTTGTAGTTTCATCCATCTCATGATCATCAAAAGGAATCCACTAACAAGGTTGATCAAGTCTTGTTAACAAACTCATTCCGAATAACATGAAACCGGAGAAATTTCAAATAAAACTATGTTACCTCAACGGGGATATGCACATCCCCAATAATAAGAATATCATATTTCTTCTTAACAGTAGGTAGAGGAAATTCAAAACCTCCAAATATAATTGATGGAATTTTTCCAATAGAGTTGATACTATGAACTTGAGGTTGTTTCCTCAGAAAGTGTACCGTATGCTCATTACCATTAACATGAAAAGTGACATTGTCTTTAGTGCAATCAATAACAGCCCCTGCAGTATTCAAAAAGGGTCTTCCAAGAATAATAGACATACTATCATCCTCGGGAATATCAAGAATAACAAAGTCCGTTAAATAGTAACGTTTGCAACTACAACAGGCACATCCTCACAAATACTGACAGGTATAGCAGTTGATTTATCAGCCATTTGCAAAGATATTTCAGTATGTGTCAACTTATTCAAATCAAGTCTACGATATAAAGAGAGAGGCATAACACTAACACCGGCTCCAAGATCACATAAAGCAGTTTTAACATAGTTTCTTTTAATGGAGCATGGTATAGTGGGTACTCCTGGATCTCCAAGTTTCTTTGGTATTCCACCTTTAAAAGTATAATTAGCAAGCATGGTGGAAATTTCAGCTTCCGGTACTTTCTTTTATTTGTAATTATATCTTTCATGTACTTAGCATAAGGATTGGTTTTGAGCATATCAGTTAATCGCATATGCAAAAAGATAGGTCTAATCATTTCAGCAAAGCGCTCAAAATCCTCATCATCCTTTTTCTTGGATGGTTTGGGAGGAAAAGGCATGGGTTTCTGAACCCAAGGCTCTCTTTCTTTACCATGTTTCCTAGCAACAAAGTCTTTCTTATCATATCGTTGATTCTTTGATTGTGGGTTATCAAGATCAACATCAGGTTCAATTTCTACATCATTATCATTACTAGGTTGAGCATCATCATGAACATTATCATTAGCATTATTAATAGTTTTAGGTTCATTACCAGGTTGTGTTTCAGCATCAGAAATAAAAATATCATTGGGATTCTCAGGTGTTTCAACAATAGGATCACTAGAAGCATGCAAAGTCCTATCATTTTTCTTTTTCTTCTTTTTAGAAGAACTAGGTGCATCTATATTATTTCTCTAAGAATCTTGCTTAATTCTCCTAGGATGGCCTTCAGGATACAAAGGTTCCTGAGTCATTCTACCAGTTCTAGTAGCCACTCTAACAGCATAATCATTATTCTTATTATTCAATTCATTGAGCAAATCATTTTGAGCTTTAAGTACTTGTTCTACTTGAGTGGTAACCATAGAAGCATGTTTACTAATAAGTTTAAGTTCACCTTTAACATTAGCCATATAATCACCCAAGTGTTCAAGCATATTTGAATTGTATTTCAATTGTCTACCAAAATAAGCATTAAAATCTTCTTGCTTAGCCATAAATTTATCAAACTCATCTAAACATGGGCTAGCAATTTTAGTAAATGGGATTACAGCTTTATCATATCTATAGAGAGAATTTACCTTTACTACCTGTGTCGGGTTATCAAGACCATGAATTTCTTCAATAGGTAAAGGATTAAGATTACATGTTTCTTCAACAGGCGGTAAATTAAGACCATGTATTTCTTCAATAGGAGGTAAATTCTTAACATCTTCAGCTTTAATGCCTTTTTCTTTCATAGATTTCTTTGCCTCTTGCATATCTTAAGGACTGAGAAATAGAATACCCCTCTTCTTCGGAGTTGGTTTAGGAATAGGCTCAGGAATTGGTTCCGGCGGTGTCCAATTATTTTCATTTGTTAACATATTATTCAATAGAATTTCAACTTCATCCGATGTTCTTTACCTGAAAACAAAACCGACACAACTATCCAGGTAATCTCTGGAGGCATCGGTTAGTCCATTATAAAAGATATCAAGTATTTCATTTTCTTAAGATGATGATCAAGCAAAGCATTAAGTAATTGGAGAAGCCTCCCCAAGCTTGTGGGAGACTCTCTTCTTCAATTTGCGCAAAATTATATATATCCCTTAAAGCAGCTTGTTTCTTATGAGCACGGAAATATTTAGCAGAGAAGTAATAAATCATATCCTGGGGACTACGCACACAACCAAGATCAAGAGAATTAAACCATATCTTAGCATCACCCTTGACGGTGTCCTGGACTAGGGGGTACTCACCACGTCGTCTACCGATCTATTAGATTGGGCCGAGGACCCCCGTGGCCGTATACTCATGGGTCAGTTCAGACGGCTACCACATACAAGGAAGATTCCACAAGACTTGGCGATCAAGACAAGGACTTCTCCCCACCGGCGTATTCGGCTAGGACTCTTGTTATCCTAGGCCTCCGGTGCATTATATAAACCGAGGCCAAGCTAGTCGATAGATATACAATATATACAATAATCATACCATAGGCTAGCTTCTAGGGTTTAGCCTCCTTGATCTCGTGGTAGATCTACTCTTGTACTACCCATATCATCAATATTAATCGAGCAGGACGTAGGGTTTTACCTCCATCAAGAGGGCCCGAACTTGGGTAAAACATTGTGTCCCTTGTCTCCTGTTACCATCCGCCTAGACGCACAGTTCGGGACCCCCTACCCAAGTTCCGCCGATTTTGACACCGACAACCCTTTAATGAGAACGGAAATATTTTAAGGATGTAAAAGTAGCGAGTTCTCTCATCTTTAGTGAACAAGGTGGCTATATCATTTAATTTAGTAAGATGTGCCACAACGGTTTCAGATTCATAGCCATGAAAAGGATCAGATTCAACCAAGGTAATTATATCAGGATCAACAGAGAATTCATAATCCTTATCAGTAACAAAGATAGGTGAAGTAGCAAAAGCGGGGTCATGTTTCATGCTAGCATTTAGAGATTGCTTACTCCATTTAGCTAATAATCTTTTAAGTTCAGTTCTATTTCTGCAAGCTAAAATAGCTAAAGAAGCATCTTGATCAAATACATAACCCTTAGGAATAGCATGTGGTTCTTCATCATCACTTTCATCAGTATCATCAGAGTCAATATTTCCAATTTCTCTAGCCCTAGCAAGTTGTTCATCAAGAAAATCACTAAGTGGCATAGTAGTATCACGCATAGAGGTAGTTTCATCATAAGTATCGTGCATAGCAGAAGTGGCATCATCAATAACATGCGACATATCAGAACGAATAGCAGAAGCAGGTGTAGGTGTCGCAAGCTTACTCAAAACAGAAGGTGAATCAAGTGCGGAGCTAGATGGCAGTTCCTTACCTCCCCTCGTAGTTGAGGGATAGATCTTGGTTTTTGGATCTCTCAAGTTCTTCGTAATGATAAGCAGATATATATCCCAAGTGACTCAAAGAATAGAGCTATGCTCCCCGGCAACGGCGCCAGAAAATAGTCTTGATAACCCACAAGTATATTGGATCGCAACAGTTTTCGAGGGTAAAGTATTCAACCCAAATTTATTGATTCGACACAAGGGGAACCAAAGAATACTCTCAAGTATTAGCAGCTGAGTTGTCAATTCAACCACACCTGGAACTTAATATCTGCAGCAAAGTGTTTAGTAGCAAGGTAATATGATAGTAGTGGTAACGGTAGCAAAAGATAGCAGTAGTAAAAGTAAATGATTTTGGTATTTTGTAGTGATGATAGCAATAGCAACAGAAAAGTAAATAGGCGAAGAACAATATATGGAAAGCTCGTAGGCAATTGATCGGTGATAGAAAATTATGCCGGATGCGGTTCATCATGTAATAGTCATAACCTAGGGTGACACAGAACTAGCTCCAGTTCATTAATATAATGTAGGCATGTATTCCGAATATAGTCATACGTGCTTATGGAAAAGAACTTGCATGACATCTTTTGTCCTAACCTCCCGTGGCAGCGGGGTCCTTACGGAAACTAAGGGATATTAAGGCCTCCTTTTAATAGAGAACCGGAACAAAGCATTAACACATAGTGAATACATGAACTCCTCAAACTACGGTCATCACCGGTAAGTATCCCGATTACTGTCACCCCGGGGTTAACGGATCATAACACATAATAGGTGACTATAGACTTGCAAGATAGGATCAAGAACACTCATATATTGATGAAAACATAATAGGTTCCGATCTGAAATCATGGCACTCGGGCCCTAGTGACAAGCATTAAGCATAACAAAGTCATAGCAATATTAATCTCAGAACATAGTGGACACTAGGGATCAAACCCTAACAAAACTAACTCGATTATATGATAAATCCCATCCAACCCATCACCGTCCAGCAAGCCTACGATGGAATTACTCACACACGGCGGTGAGCATCATGAAATTGGTGATGGAGGATGGTTGATGATGACGATGGCGATGGATTCCCCTCTCCGGAGCCCCGAACGGACTCCAGATCAACCCTCCCGAGAGGTTTTAGGGCTTGGCGGTGGCTCCGTATCGTAAAACATGATGATTTCTTCTCTCTCATTTTTTTCTCCCCGAAACTCAATATATGGAGGTGGAGTTGGAGTCGGAGAGGCAACAGGGGGCCCACGAGGTAGGGGGCGCGCCCTAGGGGGGCAGGCATGCCCCCCACCCTCGTGGCAAGGTGGTGGTCCCCCTGGCCTTCATCTTTGGCAGGTATTTTTATTATTTTATGAAAAGTGTCTCCGTGAAGTTTCAGGTCATTCCGAGAATGTTTGCTCCTGCACATAAATAACACCATGGTAATTCTGCTGAAAACAACGTCAGTCCGGGTTAGTTCCTTTCAAATCATGCAAGTTAGAGTCCAAAACAAGGGCAAAAGTGTTTGGAAAAGTAGATACGTTGGAGACGTATCAATCATTTATTTGAATAGGTTCCTACGGAGAAGAATTCCCAATTGTCTCAAGAGCTGGGAGAGTGCAAGGCCCAGCTAGGGGCCGCTGTTGCCGCGTTGAGGGAGTCCGAGAAGGGTCCCTCTGGTAACACCTATTTCCCTTGCAAAGAAGACATGTACCAGGTAGTATGCGATATGTATGCAAATCTAACAATAGATGTTGCAGGTGACCCCGGAGTGAATCTAGAGGCCGTAATGGTGAATGCGGCACGTGCTGATCGACAGCTAAATGCTGGTGAGCGCGTGCTTATGCAAGTCAGGCAGGAGAAAAACAATCTCCAAGACGCCAATACCCGGCTAGGAGAGGAACTGAAAGATGTCCGGGCCCAACCGGCGGACTCCGTAAAGGAGAATAAGCGGCTTCGGCGCGGCATTTTTAATAAGTGTTTGAACGAACTTTTAGAGGAGTTCAGTGATGAAGCCGACTAACAGAGTTGTGTCTGCAGGTATGCTGACGGGTCGTCCTGCAGAAGAGATGCCCGGGTCTTCGGGTGATCTTCTACCAGAGCTCTCACAACTGCACGAGCAAGTTCGGCAGGTGATGCAGGGTATTGTCCAAGCCTTGTGGCTGTCCGCATCCCTACCAGGAGGTATGGGAGAGCTTGTAGAGAAGCTCAAGGGAGCACGGCGGCGCTTCCGATTATGGAAGGTATCAGCTTGCCGACAAGGTGCGAGGGAAGCCTGGGCTATGGTGAAGACGCGGTATACCAAAGCGGACCCAAACCACATGGTCGAGGTCGGACCTGTGGGGCCTGATGGGAAGGAGATCCCCGTCAGTTTAGTGTATGATCAAGTAAAATTAGCTGCAAAGTATTCCCAACAGGATTGTAGGCTAGACAGCCTATTGGATGGAATAGAAGAAGAATTTGATCAGTCTTAGTGACTGTGTACTTCAAGTGACATATGTAATGTCCCTAGCCGGGTTGTAAATCATTTGTCATGGCGGACCTTTTCGCTTCGACCTCTGGACCCGATAGTCCGGAGTGTATCTGAATACCTGCTCGATTATATAAAAACCGGGGTATGCATGGAAACCAGGCATAGGGGTCATAAGTGCTTGAAAATACAAGTACCCAACTAGCTATGTTATATTACATGGGTAGTAAGAAACATCTTCCAGGGAGAATAGTTCCGTTAAGGGTTCCTTTCCCTGGGTACGCATGCCCTAATGTGCATGTCCGAACTGCGAAAAGGAGCGCAGGTTGTAAATGTCTGGGGGCATGTTTTCAAATTAAATAAAAGTCATCTTTTGTTCGCCGACTGAATATTCCCTTAAGAACGCTAGCTTTCGGCTTCACCCAGTCTGAGGTACACATCCGGCTGACTCGGCAGTAACAATCGCAGAGGTGCTCCCCTTATGCCCTAGCCCAATTAACGGGAACGTAGGGCATAAATACAAGAGCCAGGCAACCCAGCTTGGCCAAAACTTAAGTCATATCGATGCATATAATGGCGAAAAAAGGTACATGCGGAAGAATGACACATGTGCGGGACATAAAGCCCAGAAAAATAATAAAGCTTCTGTGTAAGAAGCCCCCAGGTATAATGAGCGTGGCAAGCGCGGCGCGATTGTGCAATAAAGACACAAGTTTAGCCTTTTAGGGCCGGGATGAGAAAAAAAAAGAGGAAAAGAGGAAAAGACAGATATGCAAAAAATTGATGGGGGTAAGGAGACGAACATATAGTCCGGCGCTAGGCGTAGAATCTTCGGAGTCTAGCTGCGTTCCATGGGTTTGGCTCGATTCGATTATCCGATGCATTTTGCAGACGGTACGCTCCACCGGTCAGAACCTGGTCAATAATGAAGGGACCTTCCCATTTGGGCTTGAGCCTGTTCTTTTTCTTCTCCGGCAGGCGTAGAACTAGTTCGCCAACGTTGTAGGTTTTGGCCCATACTTCTCTGTTGTGATACCTTCGAGCCTGTTGCTGATAAAATGCGGAACGGGCCTTTGCCACGTCGCGCTCCTCCTCCAGGGCGTCCAAACTGTCCTGCCGATCGAGCTCGGCCTCTTTTTCTTTGTACATGCGCACTCGAGGTGATCCATGAATTATGTCGCAAGGCAGAACCGCCTCTGCACCGTATACCATAAAGAACGGTGTGTATCCGGTAGTGCGATTCGGCGTGGTCCGCAACCCTTGTAGTACGGAGTCAAGCTCCTCTACCCAGTGTGTGTTTGATTCCGTTAAGGACCGCACTAGTCTGGGTTTAATGCCGCTCATGATAAGACCATTTGCTCGCTCAACTTGACCATTAGTTTGCGGGTGATAGACAGAAGCATAGTCGAGCTTGATGCCCATATTGCTGCACCAGAGTTTCACCTCGTCGGCTGTAAAATTCGTGCCGTTGTCAGTGATGATACTGTGGGGGACGCCATAACGGTGTACAACCCCACATATGAAGTCTATCATCGGTCCGGATTTAGCCGTTTTCACAGGTTTGGCTTCTATCCATTTGGTGAATTTATCCACCATGACCAGTAAGTATTTTTTTTCTTATGGGTTCCCCCTTTAAGGGGTCCGACCATGTCAAGCCCCCAGACCGCGAAGGGCCAAGTCATGGGGATTGTTTAGAGGGCGGTGGGCGGCATATGGTTTTGGTTTGCAAAAAGCTGGCAATCGACGCAATGTTGGACCAGATGCTGTGCATCTGCCCGGGCCGTCGGCCAATAAAAACATGTATGGAAGGCCTTGCTTACAAGGGCCCGGGCTGCGGCGTGGTGGCCGCCGAGTCCGGCATGGATTTCTGCCAAAAGCTTCCGCCCTTCCTCTTCGGATATGCACCTTTGAAGGACTCCGGTAGTGCTTATCTTATAAAGCTCTCCCTCGTGGACCTTGTAGGATTTAGATCGCCGCACTATGCAGCGTGCCTCATTTTGGTCTTCGGTTAGTTCCCGCCTGGTTAGGTAGGCCAGGAATGGCTCTGTCCAGGGGGCGATGACGGCCATTATTACATGGGCTGAAGGTGTTATTTCAATGGCAAAGCCTCTGATTGTGTCAGAGTGTTCGGTATCCGGTGTTGTGACCGGGTCCGGGCTCTTATTGCCGGTGTCCCCTTCCCATACCACGGATGGCTTAAACAGTTTTTCCAGGAAGATGTTAGGTGGGACAGGGTCGCACTTAGCACCGAGACGGGCGAGGATATCCGCCGCCTGATTATTTTCCCGGGCCACATGATGGAATTCAAGCCCCTCGAACCAAGCTGATATTTTGAGAACGGCGTTGCGATATGCCGCCATTTTCGGATCCTTGGCATCAAAGTCTCCATTTATTTGGGATATTGTGAGGTTTGAATCCCCACGTACCTCCAGGCGTTGAATGCCCATGGAAACTGCCATCCGGAGACCGTGCAATAGGGCCTCGTATTCAGCTGCGTTATTGGAGTCTGTGTATAGTATTTGGAGTATGTATTGAACTGTATCTCCGGTGGGGGACGTCAGGACAACGCTAACTCCCAGACCAGCCAGCATTTTAGAGTCGTCAAAGTGCATGATCCAATTGGAGTACGCGTCGTACTCTTTAGGGAGTTCGGCCTCTGTCCATTCGGCGATGAAATCAGTCAGCACTTGCGACTTGATGGCTCGTCGTGGTTTGTATGTTATGTCGAACGGGAGGAGCTCGATGGCCCATTTGGCAATCCGGCCCGTGGCATCGCGGTTGTTTATTATGTCGTTGAGTGGTACTTCAGAGGCCACCGTGATTGAACACTCTTGAAAGTAGTGTCGTAATTTCCGGGATGCCATGCATACCGCGTATGCTATCTTTTGATAATGTGGGTACCGTGATTTGATGGAGTGAGGATGGTAGATACATAGTATACCGGCTTTTGAAGCAGGAATTTATGTCCCTCTGTCTCTCATTCGACGACGAGCACTGCACTTACAACTTGGTGCGTTGTCGCTATATATAATAGCATTGGTTCACCGACATTTGGCGCGACCAAGATTGGGTTGGTGGCCAGGATGGCTTTTATGTCCTCCAATCCGGCCGTGGCTGCGTCCGTCCACTCGAAGTGTTCGGTGCGCTGAATAAGGCGATAAAGGGGGAGTGCCTTTTCTCCTAATCAGGAGATAAAGCGGCTTAAGGCCGCCACACATCCAGTTAACTTCTGTATTTTCTTGAGCTCGGTTGGGATAGCCAACTGCGACAGGGCTCGGATTTTAGCCGGATTTGCTTCAATTCCTCTACTAGAGACGATGAAGCCCAGGAGCTTTCCGGCGGGGATGCCGAAAACGCATTTTTCCGGATTGAGCTTAATGTCGTATGTTCGGAGATTGGTGAATGTGAGCCTCAAGTCGTCTATTAAGGAGTCGTCGTGTCTGGTTTTAATGACCACATCGTCTACATATGCCTCCACAGTCTTGCCGATCTACTTTTCCAGACATGTCTGAATCATGCGCTGATATGTTGCGCCGGCGTTTTTGAGCCCGAAGGGCATTGTGTTAAAACAGAAGGGGCCGTATGGAGTGATAAATGCCGTCGCGGCTTGATCGTACTCCGCCATCTTAATCTGGTGGTAACCGGAGTATGCGTCGAGGAAGCACAATGATTCGTGTCATACGGTAGCGTCGATGATTTGATCGATGCAAGGGAGTGGGAAGGGATCCTTTGGGCAAGCCTTATTAAGGTCTTTGAAGTCGACGCATAGGCACCAGGATTTGTCCTTCTTTGGTACCATCACTAGGTTTGGTAGCCTGTCCGGATGTTTTATTTCTCTAATAAATCCGGCCTCTAGTAGCTTGGCTAGCTCCTCTCCCATGGCTTGTCGCTTAGGTTCAGAGAAACGCCGAAGAGTCTGCTTGACCGACTTGAATCCTTTTAGAACATTAAGGCTATGCTCGGCCAATCTGCGTGGGATTCCTGGCATGTCTGAAGGATGTCAGGCGAATATGTCCCAATTCTCACGCAGAAACTCCCGTAGTGCGGCGTCTACGGCGGGGTTTAACTGTGCCCCGATGGATGCTGTTTTTGTTTGATCCGTTGGATGGACTTGGAATTTGACTATTTCGTCCGCTGGTTTAAAGGAGGTGGACTTGGATCTTTTGTCTAGTATCACGTCGTCCCTGTCCACTGTGGAGCACAGCGCGGTTAACTCCTCCACCACAAGGGCTTCGGATAGTACCTCGAGGGCCAGTGCGGCTGTTTTGTTTTCGGCGGGAGTGCTATGTCCGGATCACTAGCTAGAGTGATGATTCCATTGGGTCCGGGCATTTTGAGCTTCATGTACCCGTAATGAGGCATGGCTTGGAAAATCGTGAATGCCTCCCGCCCTAGAAGGGCGTGGTATCTGCTACTGAACGGGGCCTCTTGAAATGTGATTTCTTTGGACCTATAATTCTCCGGAGTGCCGAATACCACATCTAGTGTGATTTTCCCAGCGCAACGTGCCTCCCGACTAGGGATAATTCCTCGGAAGGTCGTGCTACTTTGCTCTATATGGTTGCTGTCTATTCCCATTTTTTGGAGGGTCTCCTCGTAAATGAGGTTTAATCCGCTGCCGCCGTCCATGAGCACTTTAGTGAGCCGAAAGCCGTCCACAATTGGACTGAGGACCAAAGAAGCTGGTGCTCACGTTGTTCGGAATTGAGGTTCGTCACTGGCATTGAAGGTTATAGCCGTGTCGCTCCATGGATTTGTTGCCGCTACGTGGCAGACTTCAGCAAGGCTGCAGAGTACTCGCTTACGCCTATTGTTTGAGGCAAAGGTCTCGAAGACTGTCAGTACTGTATTGTGATCCCCAGGGAAGTGCTCTGGGGTGTTTTGGATGAGGAGATCCTCACCGCTTTTGGCCACCTGCCGGAGTACCCAACATGCTCTAAGGCTATGTGTTGGTATGGCATCCGTTGTACTATGAATTTTGCAGGGCCCGTTAAGCCATCCCTCCAATACGGTTGCACGCCCTGTAGTGGGCTTTTGTTTCTTTATAATTGAGTCGGGCGACTTATGAGAGTGCACCCTTTTAGTTTGGACTAGGGGTTTTGACAAGGCCGAATTATCCCAGAATTGAGTTTGGGTTTTCCAGGTGCTTTCCATCGCACAGTATTTCCGTACTATGGCCGCCAAGTCGACGAAGTGTGTAATGTCGCGGTGACTTATGGCGTTGAGGATCCCCTTGTCCGTGCAGTTGTTACAAAAGAACGAAATTGCGTCTTCCTCACGACAGTCATTGACCTTGTTCATTACAAGGAGGAATCTGGCCCAATAGTGATGTACTGTTTCTTGGGGCGCTTGCCTAATGTGGGAGAGATCATTTGTATCTGGCTGGGTGGGTAGATTTAAGTCCAGACCTTGACCCAATCTGAGATCCCGGGGCAGGGGAGTTTCCGATCTTGGAAGTTCGGACTCGGGGATGTTGCTCCGCGGGTTCGGTATGCGACCTGATTCCAGGTTCAGGGTTAGGGAGTTGTCCTCTCGTGAGCGAGTATCCGGATCGGAGAGCTCGGGAATCCGGACATAGTTCGTCCTCAGGATAGAGGGAGAAACGCCACTTTGTTCCTCCACAACCGCTATTTTATGGGTGACCCGCAAAGAGTTAATCTCCCTTTGGTCGGGTTTAAGCCCGATCTGATCGTAGTCCGTAGTGACTCCCAGAGCGGCGATGTGGTCCAAGAGCTCGTTCAAAGAGGAGAGCTCCATTGGATCCATATGCTCGGCGAATTCTAAGCCGATGTGGAGGCTGTTTTCGATGACCCGAGAAGTCATCATTGGCGCAGCGGCCGAGCGGGCGGTCATGACGAAGCCGCCTAGCCGGAGAGTTTGGCCTACAGCCAGGGCTCCCCCAGAAGTGATGTTGTCATTGACAACGACACGGTCCATCCCCCCTTTATGGTGACGACACAATGGAACTCTCAATGAAAGCACCAATGTCGGTGTCAAAACCAGCGGATCTCGGGTAGGGTGTCCCGAACTATGCGTCTAAGGCGGATGGTAACAGGAGGCAGGGGACACGATGTTTACCCAGGTTCGGGCCCTCTTGATGGAGGTAATACCCTACGTCCTGCTTGATTGTTCTTGATGATATGAGTATTACAAGAGTTGATCTACCACGAGATCGTAGAGGCTAAACCCTAGAAGCTAGCCTATGGTATGATTGTCTGTTGTCCTACAGACTAAAACCCTCCGGTTTATATAGACACCGGAGGGGGCTAGGGTTACACAAGGTCGGTTACAAGGGAGGAGATATACATATCCGTATTGCCTAGCTTGCCTTCCACGCCAAGTAGAGTCCCATCCGGACACGGGACAAAGTCTTCAATCTTGTATCTTCATAGTCCAACAGTCTGGCCAAAGGATATAGTCCGGCTGTCCGGAGACCCCCTAATCCAGGACTCCCTCATGCCCTCTACGGAGCCTACCACTGGCATCCAAGCTTTATGCCGGACTGCTTCCAGGGTGTCTATTGTAGTCGAGCACCAACACCGGACTGTATCCGAGGTAGTACACCACCTCGACCATGGGCTGATTCTTATGAATTTAATTTCGAATTGTGTAAAGGAATCTTTGTTGAGATGTATAGCCAGTAGCCCGCAAGGTGCGTGTTGGCCTAATATCCGGGATGCACCTAAAGGAAAAAATCAAATCGCTGACCCTAGTAGCCCCTGAGACTCGGGTCGATTCATAAAATCAGCCGGAGGATCAATTCCCAGCTCGGCAGCATACTTAGGAATAGAAACACGGTGTGCAAAGTCCTCGAGACTCAGGTTGGGTGCGGACGGCTAAAGCGTGCGGAGAATGTCAAGAGAGGGCGGGGTAGACCGAATTTGACATGGGAGGAGTCCTTTAAGAGAGACATGAAGGATTGGAGTATCACCAAAGAGCTAGCTATGGACAGGGGTGCGTGGAAACTTGCTATCCATGTGCCAGAGCCATGAGTTGGTTGCGAGATCTTATGGGTTTCACCTCTAGCCTACCCCAACTTGTTTGGGACTAAAGGCTTTGTTGTTGTTGTTTTAGATAGTTTTGTGATAAGATAATTTGTAACGAGCAACAAGTAACAAAAGTAAATAAAGTATAGCAAGGTGGCCCAATCCTTTTTGTAGCAAAGGACAAGCCTGGACAAACTCTTATATAGAAGAAAGCACTCCCGAGGACACATGGGAATTATCGTCAAGCTAGTTTTCATCACGTTCATATGATTCGTGTTCGGTACTTTGATAATTTGATATGTGGGTGGACCGGTGCTTGGGTGATGTCCTTACTTGGACAAGCATCCCACTTATGATTAATTCCTATTGCAAGCATCCGCAACTACAAAAGAAGTATTAAGGTAAACCTAACCATAGCATGAAACATATGGATCCAAATCAGCCCCTTATGAAGCAACGCATAAACTAGGGTTTAAGCTTCTGTCACTCTAGCAACCCATCATCTACTTATTACTTCCCAATACCTTCCTCTAGGCCCAAATAATGGTGAAGTGTCATGTAGTCGACGTTCACATAACACCACTAGAGGAGACAACATACATCTCATCAAAAAATCGAACGAATACCAAATTCACATGACTACTAATAGCAAGACTTCTCCCATGTCCTCGGGAACGAACGTAACTACTCACAAAGCATATTCATGTTCATAATCAGAGGGGTATTAATATGCATATAGGATCTGAACATATGATCTTCCACCAAATAAACCGGCTATCATCAACTACAAGGAGTAAGCAACACTACTAGCAACCTACAGGTACCAATCCCAGACTTAGAGACAAGAATTGGATACAAGAGATAAACTAGGGTTTGAGAGGAGATGGTGCTGGTGAAGATGTTGATGGAGATTGGCCCCCTCCCGATGAGAGGAGCGTTGGTGATGACGATGGCGACGATTTCCCCCTCCCGGAGGGAAGTGTCCTCGGCAGAACAACTCCGCCAGAGCCCTAGATTAGTTCCGCCAAGGTTCCGCCTCGTGGCGGCGGAGTCTCGTCCCGAAACCTTGCTTATGATTTTTCTTCGGACGAAAGACTTCATATAGCAGAAGATGGGCACCGGAGGGCCAACAGGGGACCCACGAGGCAGGGGGCGCGCCTAGGGGGGTAGGGCGCGCCCCCACCCTTGTGGCCAGGGTGTGGGCCCCCTCTGGTATTTTCTTCGCTTAGTATTTTTTATTATTTCCAAAAATAACTCCCGTGGAGTTTCAGGACTTTTGGAGTTGTGCAGAATAGGTCTCTAATATTTGCTCCTTTTCCAGCCCAGAATTCCAGCTGCCGGCATTCTCCCTCCTTATGTAAACCTTGTAAAATAAGAGAGAATAGGCATAAGTATTGTGACATAATGTGTTATAATAGCCCATAATGCAATAAATATCGATATAAAAGCATGATGCAAAATGGACGTATCAACTCCCCCAAGCTTAGACCTCGCTTGTCCTCAAACGGAAGCCGATAACGATAAATATGTCCACATGTTTAGAGGTAGAGGTGTCTGTCGGTGTCAAAACCGGCTGATCTCGTAGTAGGGGTCCTAAGCTAGGCATCTTGGAGCGATGGTAATATGGACACGGGATTTTACCCAGGTTCGGGCCCTCTTGATGGAGGTAAAACCCTACGTCCTTCTTTTGATTGTATTCATATGGGTGTAGTACAGAGTACATATGTCTACCACGAGACTGATCTAATGAATATGAGATTGTCTATTGACTAGCCTGGCCTCGGTTTATATAAGACACCGGAGGCCTAGGGTTTAGGAGAGTCCTTGTCTTGGGCGCCAAGTCTTGTGGAGTCTTCCTTTATGCGGTAGGGGTTGTCCGAACTGGCCCATGAGTATGCGGCCATGGGGTCCTAGGCCCAATCTAACTGATCGGGAGACGACGTGGTGAGTACCCCCTAGTCCAGGACACCATCAGTAGCCCCCTGAACCGGTCTTCAAGTTGGGGACGCTCCTCGATTCTTCCGAACTATACTTCATCATGAAAGTGCACCCGAAGAGTTTATACGTCGGGTATCTGAGGAGCCCCTTTAAGTTTCCGGCCTTTATCAATGCCTTGTTATTTTCTCGCCCACCTCGGGTTTGAAGTTGTCCCCGTGCGGCGGTGTCCTCTTGCATCCGAGCTCCAATGCCGGACTGTATTTGAGGTATCCTTGGCAGCCAAGCACCAACGCCGGACTGTATCCGAGCTCCAACGCCGGACTGAATCCAAACTCCAATGTCGGAGAGTATCCGAGCTCCAACGCCAGACTATATCCGAGGTGTCATAGATCATCTTGGCTCAAAAAAGTCGAAGGAGTTTAGCCGAGCTTAATGCCATAAATGCCCTGGCGGTGTCAAAACCGGCGGATCTCGGGTAGGGGGTTCCGAACTGTGCGTCTAAGGCGGATGGTAACAGGAGGCAGGGGACATGATGTTTACCCAGGTCCAGGCCCTCTTGATGTAGGTAATACCCTACATCCTGCTTGATTGTTCTTGATGATATGAGTATTACAAGAGTTGATCTACCACGAGATCGTAGAGGCTAAACCCTAGAAGCTAGCCTATGGTATGATTGTCAGTTGTCCTACGGACTAAAACCCTCCGGTTTATATAGACATCGGAGGGGGCTAGGGTTACACAAGGCCGGTTACAAGGGAGGAGATATACATATCCATATTGCCTAGCTTGCCTTCCACGCCAAGTAGAGTCCCATCCGGACACGGGACGAAGTCTTCAATCTTGTATCTTCATAGTCCAACAGTCCGGCCAAAGGATATAGTCCGGCTGTCCGGAGACCCCCTAATCCAGGACTCCCTCATGCCCTCTACGAAGCCTACCACTGGCATCCAAGCTTTATGCCAGACTGCTTCCAGGGTGTCTATTATAGTCGAGCACCAATGCCGGACTGTATCCGAGGTAGTACACCACCTCGACCATGGGCTGATCCTTATGAATTTAATTTCGAATTGTGTAAAGGAATCTTTGTTGAGATGTATAGCCAGTAGCCCGCAAGGTGCGTGTTGGCCTAATATCCGGGATGCACCTGAAGGAAAAAATCAAACCGCTGACCCTAGTAGCCCCTGAGACTCAGGTCGATTCATAAAATCAGCCTGAGGATCAATTCCCAGCTCGGCAGCATACTTAGGAATAGAAACACGGTGTGCAAAGTCCTCGAGACTCGGGTTGGGTGCGGCCGACCAACCTGAGGATAATAATCTCCTCAAAAACTATATTGCACTTTAAATTTTCAGCATTGGATTGTCAATGCAGTAGCCCCCGAGACACTGGTCGGGTGGGAACACCAGATCAGGGGATCGATGTACCCCTTTAATGTTTGTAAATAATAGGAACGAGGCCCAGTAGCCCCGAGCCTTAATGTGGGCACGAGTGGCCGAATTAAGGATCGATATCCAAAGTAAAATATAAATGCCGATGATATGTTTATTTGGACTCCATTGCGACCGTTTATCAGTTGAAAGTGGCCCATCGTCGGCTTCTACCCCTTTGTAGATACTACGCAGGGTGTTTCCGCAATAACAAGACAACCCTTAGCCGACATCTCGGTTCCCGAAGGCGGTTGAGTTAGCGGAAACGAGTCAATCAGATATGCGGGCTTTATAACTTTCACTTAGTCAGAGGAGTTTTAAATTGGGGAAGCTAGCTACGAGCCCCCAGTTAGTGTTCGGCGACAGCCGAGGTCAAGCCGTAAACACCTCGGCCACTGTTATGAACGACCGTCATTTAACACAGTCATCGGATCACTGACCAGTTTACGCTTATTGTGACAGTCAGTTTTCGGCTTTCTCCACTGAGGTGCTTAACCATGCTAGCTGGAAGCACAATCACAGTGGTTCTCCTTTTGCACACTTGGCCGAACAAAGCGGAACGTAGGCGGTCAAGCACAAGAGCCGGGCAACCCAACTATTGACCGAAGACGTAATTCGAAACCAATGCATATATAGTAATATCCGAGAATGTTTTTGCCGAATCTCTAAAGGTGTCCGGGGTTGCACTGCGCGACTTATGCGGGAAACACACAAATAGTTTAAAAGTGCCATAAGCTTGGAAAACCAAAAAACGTCAGTAAAAACTAAACGTTCGAACAAGATCAAGTGTTCGGTGTCAATCCGAAAATTGGTCTTAGAAAAGAAAAAAAGTGCTTATGTCGTGCTTTAATATGACACATCCTATCTCAAGACTTCAAGCGGGTTAGCCTACGGCTACAACCTCCTATCCCTAAGGCGGGGTACTTCTCGTTATGCCAATTTAGCAAACTAAAACCCGAGCGGCTTGAGAGAGAAATCAGGCTACCCGACTATTGACCACACACTCGCGTCGAAAAAGGAGTGATAAAAAAAGACTTTGCAACGACTAGGAAGAAATTATTTATTATAAACGGCTCATATAAATTTTAAGAGCCCCCAAGTGACTTGGGTAAAAGAATTTTTATGTATAATGATCGTATGTACGGAAGTACTTGTATCATATCTGTGTTCACCGAACTTTAAACGCGTCTTAACCGACCGTCGGCTTCTCCCTCTTCGGTCAAGAACCGAAAAGTGTTATGTACTCCACCTGTCGAGAATATCAACGGTGTTTCCAATAACCAGGCAATCAGGTCATATGGTTGTAACAGACAAAGCACGCTCAGGGAACTTATGCTATATTACTGACAAAGTGTAAGAAGCATCTTCGAAGAAAATAGTACCCCCACCGATACCTTTCTTCGATGCTCATTGTTACTATGAGACTTGTGCAATAGATTTTTTGTACTCATGAGTTCCGTTGTGTGCCGACCATAATTGAAAATAAGAGCGCTAGCTTTCGGCTTCACCCAGTCTGAGGTCTGGCTCGGATGACCCGATCGTGACAATCTCAGATGTGCTCCCTTTACTCCCTAGCCGAACAATCGGGAACGTAGGGGTAAACACAGGAGCGAGGCAACCCAGCTTGCAAATCGCTTAAGTCAACATGGTGCATATTGTGGCGTAATACGTGAACAAGGAACGGAGCCGTACAAGTATAATCATATGCAAGAGGAAAAGTTTCATAAAGGAAGCCCCCAAGTAAATGGGGTATTTGAATTTGTGTGTCACAAACAGGGTTATGACAAGGAATTTTTTCACAAACAACTTTTTGCCAAAAAAGTATAATGCTTGGTCGAACCGAACACAAGTTAAAAATTTAAAACTTTGAGCATGAAGGCAACTTAGGTGGTTAATGTGTTCAATATTGATGACGTGGTCTGAGCTTGATGCGGGACAAGGTTCCAGCTCCCAGGCTGGTCCCGAGGTGGCCGAGCAGAGAGTTCAGCACTCCGAAAAGATGAAGCCCCCAGTCCAGTCGCGGTGATGGAGCAGATCGGCGAGTGACACCGGAGTCTCTGGCTGAGTAGGTTGACGAAGCGACGACGCGGGGTTGCCAACATAGGGCAGCGCGCCAAGGCGATAACACAATTTGGTCGACGGAGGCGACAATGCGGCTCAGTCTAAGTCGATTGGCTACACAGATAAAATAGTGCAAACCAAAAGTAATGATAAATAATAATGTATATAAACAAATTCTTCTATTTAATTAATATAAGTGAAGTAAATAATGAAAGAGATATGGCCTGGGTGACAAGGTCAGCCCGGCGGAGCCGCAATGTGGAAACGTTGACACAGGGACATGCGTCGACGCAACACGGCGACTTGGTCAACGTCGGTAGGACGACGATATCACCTTGCCGAGGTGTTAGCGCGGCCCAATCTAAATAGATTGCCTGCACACAAAAAATAGTGCAACCAAATAATAATGATAATAATAATAATAATAATAAAACAAATACGACCCCCGCGTCGAAGTAAGATCGAGAGTGCAGGGATGTCGACGTGGGTCAGAGGTCATCGGCTAGAGCGAAAATCTGATTGTGAACCGCCAGCGCCAATAACCTGCGCGCAAAATTATACCTTTTGCCAGTACAAAGGTCTTCGGCAGTACTTATCTGCGCGAACAATTTTATTGGAAGGAAAAAAACTAATTGCTTGTACTGATTAAAGCAACTGTGCTATCATTTGGATAGTCTCTTGTGATTTGCACGTCTTGCGCCTGCTGCGGCAGTGCAAAGGGCACTGTATGCTTTAATTGCAAGTGTGTTCGGAGGTCCTTGTCTTCACGTGAGTGCTGTGGCAATGCAAACAAAAACATATGCTGCCTCTATTACGTGGACAATGGCAGTCCTGGCACTTGCACGTGGGACATGCATAGGGGACAGATGGTTAGCCAAAAGCAGAGGGAATTGCATAATCCACCACTTATTGGGGCTAGTGTTGCACAGAACACCTACTATACGGGTTTGTTGCAGAAAACACCACATATTGGTGTAATACATTGCAACTAGATCTAATCTAGTGTTTGGATACATTGACATAATTTTATACAGATGCGTCCCACTTGTAAGTGCACATGTGGCAATAAAAACCGGTCACATCAGCCAACATATTAGATCGTCATTATCTCCCAAACTTGTGGTTCAATTGAGCCGAAACTTTCTCAAATTAGTATTGAATACATGTAGTATTTACTGGAATTGTTTCTCATTTTTCTGAAAAATGTCAAAAATTGAACCAAAAAATTGTACGGGCTAACCAAAACTTTCATTATCTTCAACCCATTGATCCAAATGGGGTAAAACTTTTCCAGAATGGTACTGTAGACATGTGAAATTCACTGGAATTTTTCATATTTTCTGAAATTGTTAAAATTTGAACCAAAATTTAAATGAAACAAGTTCGGCATGTGATCACTAGCACCAAAAACATGGTAGATATTGTTGCCATTAGATTTTAGCATCCAAGTATTTGCTATATGGCCACTACAGCAAACTAGTTGTCATGTGGCCAATACAACCATCACAAAATAATATGACTAGTCTTGCATACTTGGTCTGGAGGAGGCGCTCCCCTGACAATATTGTTGCCTACCAGACAGCGTTCCCCTGGGCACAGCCGCCAAAGTTCTTTGACTTTACCTGCTCCAACGATGAGGATGACGCTTACGGCTATGGGCGAGAACTGCTGTGAGGCTTTTTGTTTTTATTATGTTTTATTATATTTAGTTATGTTTGAAGGGGACTTTGGCCAGCGGTTTTAATGTTTAATCATGTATTATTAATATTCATGTTTTAAATTTAAATATTTTTTGTGCCTATTTAGTTTTTTAAGACCACGCGGACAAATGCGTCGGCCACGGTGGGTGCACCAGCCGACCCAAAAAACCCGGACATGCATGTCTGCTCGGCCGACCCAAACGGATAAAAGTCACATTCCTTTGCATCAGCCGGTTAGAATTGACTTACAAGCGAGATCCATTTGTCTGAAATTATGTTAATATAGCTAAACGCTAGATTAGACCTATCTGCAATGTATTACACCAATATGTGGTGCTTTCTGCAACAAACCTGTATAGTAGGTGTTTTGTGCAACACTAGCCCCAATAAGTGGTGGTTCATGCAATTCCCTCGCCAAAAGCATAGACAGTCTCATGATTAAATAATAAAGAAAATAAAACTAGGACCGGATCACTTTCTAGCAAATCTGAATTCTTGTCGGCCCGCACACTGTTCGGCACAGGCAGGGTCTCCTCGCTGGATTACCATAGTTCAGATTTTTGGCAGGTCCCCTGAATTGCTGTCCAGCCAGCGTACGAACCTGGCCCTGATCAGGTACCCTAGGGCATGTGTTCCCCAATGATGTGTTCGGCCGCCAGGCCACCTGCCGCCGCTGCTTCTAGCACACGTTGGCATCTGGCGCTCATATAGCTACGCATGTTTCTTGCCTTGATGGCCTATGCGCGCGGAGCCGGATCGAATCTGCAGAAAAAATAGCAATGAACAACAGAGATTTTTCTTTTGGCAAAAGAATTGATCTACGTACAACGAAATAAACTGAAACTACAACACCTGATTTGGCATTTGTTGAAGATCCATCGAATCGCAACGATCGCCTAGCAGACTCTCAATGAAAGCACCAATGTCGGTGTCAAAAGCGGCGAATCTCGTAGTAGGGGTCCTAAGCTAGGCGTCTTGAAGCGATGGTAATATGGACATGGGATTTTAATCAGGTTCAGACTCTCTTGATGGAGGTAAAACCCTACGTCCTGCTTTTGATTATATTCATATCGGTGTAGTACAGAGTACATATGTCTACCACGAGACTGATCTAATGAATATGAGATTGTCTATTGACTAGCCTGGCATGAATAAAAAGGAAATAAAAGAGATCATATAGATCTTATGGAGAGTAATGAGCTCACATATAAAAAGTGTGATGAATAAAAGTTATTGAGAGTTGACAAACATAGTTTTGCTCATCGTTGCAATTAATAGGAAGTAATAAAGAAAGAGAGGTCTTCACATATAAATATACTATCTTGGACATATTTTATGATTGTGAGCACTCATTAAAATATAACATGCTAAAGAGTTGACGTTGGACAAGGAAGACAGTGTAATGGGTTATGTTTTCTTACATCTGAAAATTATATTGTCATGGATCATCCAACATGATTGAGCTTGTCTTCCCCCTCATGCTAGCCAAATTCTTTGCACAAGTAGAAATATTACTTTTTCCAAACACCCTTAAACCAGTTTTGCCATGAGAGTCCACCGTACCTACCTATGGATTGAGTAAGATCCTCCAAGTAAGTTGTCATCAATGCAAGCAATAAAAAAATGCTCTCTAAATATGTATGACTTATTAGTGTGGGAGAAAACAAGCTTTATACGATCATATGATATGAAAGAAGTAAAAGCGACGGACTGCATAATAAAGGTCCATATCACAAATGGAAATATAAAGTGACGTTCTTTCACATTAAGATTTTGTACATCCAACCATAAAAGCGCATGACAACCTCTGCTTCTCTCTGCGAAGGGCCTATCTTTTACATTTATCTCCTACCTTACATAAGAGTCTTGGTGTTCCTCACCCTTCCTTTTTACATTTTATCTTTTGGCAAGCACAACATGTTGAAAAGATTCTGGTATATATATGGCTAATTGGATATGAGTTCTAATGAACTATTGTTGACATTACCCTTAAGGTAAAACGTTTGGAGATAAAACTATAAGCCCCTATCTTTCTCCGTGTCCGATTAAAACTCCATGCCCATAAGTATTGCGTGAGTATTAGCAATTGTGAATGACTATATGATAGTTGAGTATCTAGACTTGCTAAAAAGCTTTTATATTGACTCTTTCCTATATTATGATAAATTGCAATTACTCCAATGGCTGAGATTATAGTTTGTTAGTTCTCAATGAAGTTTATGATTCATACTTAAAATTATGATTGAATTGTTACTCTAGCATAAGAGATCATATGACAAAAATTATATAAGTTGTTGTTCTCAGAATGATCATGATGCCCTCATATCCGTGTTTTATTTTTACTAGTACAAATGCCCGTGCGTTGCACCGGGCGAAATATTAAGTATAAATTGCTCCATGTGCCATTATGCAGCATTTTTAATACATTTTTTGCAAATGTCAGAAATAAGGTCAATGTAACCTTTGAGTGTAGCAATTATGATCTTGATGCACCGCGATCTACAAGTGTTCGTGCAACATGACTGAAATTGCTATCTTTCCTCTAAAAGTAGTAGAAGTGAGGCAACTTGCAAAAAGTAAGGCTCGACAATGTTTTCATCTTTGGTGCCGACCAACCCTGTTTGTCCTTCCTAGGTCGCCACACCAGGACCGAGAAGACTCCCACCAGGACAGCCTGATACAAGCCTTTCCTCAATAAATAAATAAACAGCCCGATACAAATTATGGAATGCTCCTAGTAATTATGAATAATTTTTAACAGAGACACTGTCGATTGTCATCACTAACCACACAAAGCTGAGTGCCTAAGGCAAGCATAAAAGAACATCTCAAACAAGGTTAGATCAAAATGTCCGTTCATGCCCATGAAGCCATGTCCCATAACAAAAGTTCATCCAAATAAAGCTCAACAAGAAAGGCACATATAATGGCAAACATGGGCACATGAAACGGAAGTACATGACTCTAGAATCTATCAAAGAAAAGAAAATACAGCCCTGATGGGGAAACCAGTTCATACAATTGCACTATAAAAAATTATTGAAGAAAAACCAGAAGGTCATCTATAGCCTCTAGCAAACTTTTGAAGATAATTAAATCAGACTAAAGAGTTATCGCTTAGATTATCCAAATTGGAGATAAAAGATGTAGTACACAGTAAGGAAATTTTGTGGTGTGTGAGATTAAGCATGCCTAACTTTAAATTAAAATTAGAATTCATGCATGCCAAATAGCATCTCTGTGCAACATGCGCGTACATACACATAATATTATAATATAGCTCAACAAAAGATACAGCTTTTGCAGACATAAATTAGGACATGCAAACACGGGTTGTTAGTATAACATAGCTGCATTTGACAAAATTAGAAAACTCATATCTACACTGACCTGTAATATTATCGGTTTCGTGAACGTCAGTGGTGCTCTTGACCATGTATTGGATGCACTTTGGACCATTTGGTGTTATGAAACTATCGCATTTATTTCACATAGACATGGAAGATAACCGTAGTCCTCAATTTGCTCACTGAGTTAAGTACGATATGAATGGTATCCAAAGGAGTAGGCGACCTATCAGCTGCAGCAATACCTTCGGTTTCTTAGACATTTCTTTCTCCTTTCTGTTCAAGCGAAAATAGGATAAAGCTGCATTAAAACACACTAAACATGGATGTGTTACAGCAGAAAGTGCAAGACATTCTAAGCCTCGAGTACCATTTTTTTGCTAAGTTCTCTAACATTTTCTCTCTGTTGCTTATGCAAATACAAGCAGTTAATTTGCTTCTGAACTTGGCCAGCAGAAAGTGCCCACATATGCATCTCCTCGGCCAGCAGTCCAGCTTGGTGCTTCTTTGTTTCTAAGATAAGTTGGTACTGTAACAATAGGAATCAGCCTATAATATTTTTCTTCTCACAAAAATCACTATTAATGTAAATGCTACTTGGGCCCAAAAAGCATATTGCTTTACCTCAACAACTACTTGTGTATGTGAGTAAATAGATCAAGAAATTACTTTCTAGATTAGTTAGTTCCAGCAGCTCCTTCCTGCTATTATCCAAAATGTACTTGTAATCACAATCTTCCTTTTATTCCGCCATAGCAGCATCCTACCATCGGGCAACTAAACTGTCTCTCATATTATGGGTTTCAATGACTATGCTTCCTAGAGGAAGTGGAGCCAGAATTATTAGCGATGTCGTGCCTTTAGGACAGACGTTGCGTGGCTCCGGGCAGCTTGCGGCAGCGTGCAACAACTTATAATATGACTAATGCACACGAACGGAAAACTGAATCAATTTGAATAAGTAAACAGTAGGCAAGACCAGAAGATCGGAATCTAGTTTCATGTAAAAAATATTAGTTCGGTATATAAAACATGGCAAAAGTGGAAACTATGTAGCTCCTAACCACTTACCGTGGATTATTGAATGGGCTGGAGAATATGCAAACATGGATACGACTGAGTGGGTACAGTAGCGACAGATGATGAACTCAAACGGTGGTGAGTAGAAAAGCCTTGCCACCAGTCCGCTGCTTCCTTCACCTGGCAACCTCACCGATGGTGGCGTTCTCCTGATTTGCTTCAAACTGACATCAATACGCCTCCTCCACCGTTGCATCAGCCATCATCCATTACACGCCTATGGGAAATAAAATAGATGCTCAATCTCAGAGGACGAGCACTGATTTACTCATTGACACAAAACTGACTAAAAGATCAGTCCTAGCTTTTTTGTTCATTTACGGCCTGAAGTGTAGCATCTGTGAATATTTCAAACTTGAATCAAATCGGGAGAAACAGAACTTATTTGCCAAGCTCGTGGTCATTTTGTTTGCCACAGTTTTTGTAGCAGCCACCTTTTACCTGGGGTTACTCAACCAAGCATGCCCTTTTGAGTAGTTAATATAATGCAAAACACGAATTATATGTAACTGGACCAGGTATACTATTTTAACAGGAACTAAGCCTTGAATCAAACAAGGAGCAATCAGACTTGAAGCACTACAACACGAATCCGTTGTTAAATTTAAAGTATCAACTTTCAGGCTTGAAGCACTACCGACTTTTGCTGAAAGATGTCATTATGTCAGTTTATGCTTGGCCACAATCACAAGACAATAACGCTCAGATACTGCCTAAGAAAATATTTGTACTTTCTTGTATCCATAACAATGACGATTACTGTATGATGCTAGATTGGGTTAGTGTTCTTCTGATGCAATAAACTGAATGTAGATTTGCAAAGGCTAAATAAAGGACAGAAGATATGAGAAACTTACCAGCTTGGTGGCGTTCTTGAGGAGCTCAAGCATGGCATGCATGGTGATGGGAACCCTGATGGCCACACCATCTTGATACTCCAAGAATCTAGGGATTAGGCGGCGAATGGTTCATAACTCTGTTCAAACTTCAAAAATCACGAAGGGTTGCGCCATTTCGCTGCTCAAAAAAAAAATTCATGCTAGTCTCTATCCCTTGCCAAGTCCAATTACAAAATATCTTTAATCTACCACTGCCCGACACGTACACGGCACGACTTTCGGTCACCATATCCTCTCTCTTTCTAATAGTCATCAAAATTTAGGAACACGTCTGTTGATGCTGCACTTAATTGTTTGAACATCGTTCTCTCTACATCCTCCTAAACCTGAAATATGCAGATGTTAGAAAGTTTCTAATTTGTGTGTGTGTGTGTGTGTGTGTGTGTATATACACACACACACACACATATATATATATGATGATGATGATATTAAGAAAAGGATAAAATAGTATCAAGAACAGTTTCATATGTTTGGCCATGAGCCATTACAAACTTTGATAGACCTATCTCTGCATATCGCAAACTATCACAAATGAAAAGTTATTTTTTGTTTAGCTGATCCATGGAACAACTTCTCTGTATACTAAACATTCTCACAGATAACCAAAAATGAAAATGCGTATCAAGAAAGAATATGTGTGTTTGACAAAGTAATTAGGGTTAATTTGATAAATGCCACTCCAATTATGGCGATTCTGAACCATACGGCTAAAAACTGACAGGAACATGGTCATGAACTCCTCCCCAACGATCTCCCTGAAACCAAACACTCCCTGACCTATGGTCCTCCTCTTGCTCACCTGCCTGCCAATCAAGAAAACATAGGACCTTCGCATCAGCTCAGGATCGCATATAAAGAAGTGATCAGCCATTGACTTGCGCATGTCTACCAAGAACAAAGAAGAAAATATAATAAACTGAAGGTCCAACGGTTAGGCTATTTTCCATTATAGCACAGATAAGCAAGTATACTTGGGAGCAAGAAATCCAGCAGCTTATAGTCAATACAGTAGCAACATCTAGCAGTTTGTAATATCTCCCTGAACATCATCTACCACGGTTGTTGTTCTCGTCTAGCATGGCGGCTCTCCCCTTCGCTCGGCCATGGCTTCAGAAGCTCCCAGCGCTTGTCTACAGCGTCGGCCATCTCCACCACCACAGCGCCCCTCCCCGCTCTCCGAGCACGCCGCCACACACGTCCAACGCTTGTTCCTCCGGCGAACTCTGCGCTTCTTCCTCCGGCGAACTCGGCGGCGACATGGATGTTTCGACGAAGATTGCAATTTCGACGGGATTTGATTTGATGTGATGGAGCTTCTGGTCCGAGGACCCTTCCTTCTTATAGTAGGCAACTCAAATCCGGCTCGGGAAATCCATTGATTGGTGTTGGAGAAGAACACGTATTTGCTGTTGGAGAAGAACACGGAGTCCAATCACGACACGGGAGCAGCAACTCTGCCGCCGCTGGCAGCTTGCGACGCCCTGGGCACCAACTTGCAGCAGGTGGTGGAGGTTGAGGGAGGCGGCGACCACACGCAGGAGGCGGAGCTCACCGTGGGGGCAGGCGAGAGCGTGCAGCTGCACGGGGATGAGGACGGGAGGGGCTTGGCAGTCCAGCGCGAAGCAGAGGGGGCGAGCGGTCGAGGCAGAGGCGTCGTCCTCTGCCCGAACTGCTGCTGCTCGATGCAGAGAGCTGCGGGCGGGCTTCTGGAGTTGCAGGGAAGCGCGCACAGGAGGGATGGATGGGTTCATGGCGGAGGCGTCGGGGCTCCATGGAGGGCAGTGGCAGCTGCTTACTGAAGAAAGGAAGGAGAGAGAGATTCAGAGAGGGAACATGGGAAGGAAGCAGAGAGAGACTGCGGGATAGGGGCTTCCTACCGGCGTCATGGAGGAACTCCGGTGAGGCTCGACGTGCCGCGGGTTAGACGGGAGGACAGCAGCCGCGTCGCCGTCGCACTCGCACCAAGGCTAGGTTCGCGCGCTGCGTCAAGCTCCGCCTCCCCCAGCGTGCAGCCGCTCGCGGGCGCACGCGAAACCACAACGGCCATGGCTGATGGCCTTCAGGTCGCCGCGGAGCTTCTCCTGTCGCCTCCTGTCGCCGCTCGCCTCCGCTCGTCGGAGCCCCAAGCACCGCCGCCGTGGAGTGTCCCCCTCCTCGGCGACGCTCGATCCGGTGAACCCGGAGCTCTCCTCGCCGCCGGCGGCGCGGCACTGGTCGCCGTCGCGGCTGTCTTCCTCCTCCCTGGCCCCGCCTCCCGCCTCCCGTGTACGCGCACTCCTCCCACTCTCTCCCCCCACGCATCAGCATCTTTCGCCCCCTTCGCCTTATCCATCCTTGTGTGGCGCGGGTGGAAAATAAGACGGCGTGGATGAATCGTTTTTCACTTATCCATGGACTGCAGGTCAAATACTAAAAAGCACAGGGATCTTTATGCAAAAAGGGTCTTTTTTTTAAACCGAAGCGTTTTCCCAGATTCACTAAAGAAAGGACTGTGGGTTCTATTTTCGAAGGAAATCGTTTATTTTCATCCGGCTGATAACAGCGACGCGTGTCCCGCGTGGCGTGGACCTCGCAACCTTATCTTTTCCGCGTGTCCCTCGGCTCCCTCATCTCCTACCTCTGCAGAAGCAAATCCCCATCTCTTTCTCCGGACGCAGGATAAGCAAGCCGCCACCGGCCACTGGCCCGTCGTCGCGGCAGCTACCGCTGCATGAGCCAACCCAACCTGCTGCTGCAGGCACCACCAGCTGCCATCACCGCTCCACCTGCTTCTTCTCTTTTTTCTAGGCGCGACCAGTCCAACCACAGCAGCGCTACGACCCCACGATCCCGCCGTCGACCAGTGACGCTGCAACGCGAATCGGCGGGGAGTTGCAGTGCAGCAAGCGACATGTGACCCGTGGAGCCGGAGCCGTCGGCGCTGCCTTGGACCAGGCCGGGCTGCAATGGAGCTTCGCCGGAGCCGTTGGCGCTGCGGTGGAGCTCCGGCAGGGCTGCAATGGAGCTCGACCGGAGTTGCAATGGAGCTTCACCGGAGCCGTCGGCGCTGCCTTGGACCATCCCGGGCTGCAATGGAGCTCCGCCGGAGTTGCAATGGAGCTTCGCCAGAGCCGTCGGCGCTGCCTTGGACCACGCGCGGGATGTAGTGGAGCTCCGTCGGAGTTGCAATAGAGTTTTTCCATAGCCGTCAGCGCTGCGGTGGAGCTCAGGCAGGGTTGCAATGCAGCTTCGCCGGAGCCGTCAGAGCTACGTTGGAGCTCCGCCGGGGCTGCATTGGAGCTTGGCCGGAGTTGCAATGGAGCTTCGCCGGCGCGTCGGTGCTGCGTCGGAGCTCTGCTGGGGCCGCAATGGAGCTCGCCGGAATCAATCCGTGGTGCTGCGTTGGAGCTGCGCTGGGACTGCAAGTCTGCAATGGTGCTGCGTTGACTCGCTGCTACCGTGGCGTTGTTGTAATTCAACGGCCACCAGTGCACCGATCGAACGACTAAATAGGCGGATGATTTCTCTAAGAAATCATCCGGCTTATTTGTAGCAGCCCCCATTTTCGAAAAGCAAAGGAACTCAATCCGTGCTTTATTATTAGGGAAAGATTGACACCTCTATCTTTAAACATGTGGACATATTTTTTGATTTCGGCTTTCGCTTGAGGACAAGCGAGGTCTAAGCTTGGGGGAGTTGATACGTCCATTTTGCATCATGCTTTTATATCGATATTTATTGCATTATGGTCTGTTATTACACATTATGTCACAATACTTATGCCTATTCTCTCTTATTTTACAAGGTTTACATAAAGAGGGAGAATGCCGGCAGCTGGGATTCTGGGCTGGAAAAAGGAGCAAATATTAGAGACCTATTCTGCACAGCTCCAAAAGTCCTGAAACTTCACGGAAGTCATTTTCAGAATATATAAAAAATACTGAGCGCAAGAAGTTCCGGAGGGGGGCCACACCCTGCCCACGAGGGTGGGGGCGCCCCCACCCCCTGGGTGCGCCCCCTGCCTCGTGGGCCCCCTGGTGGCCCTCCGATGCCCATCTTCTGCTATATGGAGTCTTTTGATGAGGAAAAAAATCATAAACCAGCTTTCAGGATGAGACTCCGCCGTCACGAGGCGGAACCTTGGCGGAATCAATCTAGGGCTCCGGTGGAGCTGTTCTGCCGGGGAAACTTCCCTCCGGGAGGGGGAAATCATCGCTATCGTCATCACCAACGATCCTCTCATCGGGAGGGGGTCAATCTCCATCAACATCTTCACCAGCACCATCTCCTCTCAAACCCTAGTTCATCTCTTGTATCCAATTCTTGTCTCTAAGTCCGGGATTGGTACCTGTAGGTTGCTAGTAGTGTTGATTACTCCTTGTAGTTGATGCTAGTTGGTTTATTTGGTGGAAGATCATATGTTCAGATCCTATATGCATATTAATACTCATCTGATTATGAACATGAATATGCTTTGTGAGTAGTTACGTTTGTTCCTGAGGACATGGGGGAAGTCTTGCTATTGGTAGTCATGTGAATTTGGTATTCGTTCGATATTTTGATGAGATGTATGTTGTCTCTCCTCTAGTGGTGTTATATGAACGTCAACTACATGACACTACACTATTATTTAAGCCTAGAGAAAGGCATTGGGAAGTAATAAGTAGATGATGGGTTGCTAGAGTGACAGAAGCTTAAACCCTAGTTTATGCGTTGCTTCGTAAGGGGCTGATTTGGATCCATATGTTTCATGCTATGGTTAGATTTACCTTAATACTTTTGTTGTAGTTGCGGATGCTTGCAATAGAGGTTAATCATAAGTGGGATGCTTGTCCAAGTAAGGGCAGTACCCAAGTACCGGTCCACCCACATACCAAATTATCAAAATACCAAACGCGAATCATATGAACGTGATGAAAACTAGCTTGACGATAATTCCCATGTGTCCTCGGGAGCGCTTTTCTCTATATAAGAATTTGTCCAGGCTTGTCCTTTGCTACAAAAAGGATTGGGCCACCTTGCTGCACTTTATTTACTTTTGTTACTTGTTTCTCGTTACAAATTATCTTATCACAAAACTATTTGTCACCTATAATTTCAGTGCTTGCAGAGAATACCTTGCTGAAAACCGCTTATCATTTCCTTCTGCTCCTTGTTGGGTTCGACACTCTTACTTATCGAAAGGACTACGATAGATCTCCTATACTTATGGGTCATCAGGGTTCATCCCCCCGACACATGGGGAGTTATTCAAGGCTAGTATGCTGATTCAATGAGGAACATTTCCAGGCATTAAGGGTAGATTTCAAGTACCATAAAGAATGCCAGGAAATTAGTGGAATGTTCAACACATTTCTGCCTCAAATCCATGTACTCAAAAATCTGAACTATGCGTTCAGAAGATTTGCAACACATTGCAAATAACCTGCCAGATTCATTTACTGACTATAAAGGTGTCACACAATTCTATAATCCTGTAAAAGTATGCCTGAAAGAGTGGAGGTACCAACAAAATCCACTCCACTCCCCGTTCAAAGCAACAGGGGGATATGTATGGCAGAAGTACATCAGGATCCGGCTTCTCCAAGTAAGGATATCAAGGCCTGTGAATCAGTAAATGCAAGTCAACTTCACGTTGACAGACACCAAATGGGTAGTATACACCCAGTGGACGGGAAACCTCCACCAACTCAGATCGTAGTGCACACAATGACCGGGACATCGGAATACCCGACTCAATCGCATTGGGAAATCGCGAGCAGTGACTATGGGTAACTATATTTCCATCAACTATATATTTATATATAGATTCTAGAGAATCATATAACCGGAAGTCTACAATTATTGACATACATTTCTCAACTAGATTGCAAAAACCTTTCAAATGATTCAGATCCAAAGACCATGGCCATGGCAAAGTGTGAACAACACTCGGGCTGAACTCAATCAAAGGGTATAATCTAGGTAGAAATGATCTTGCTCAATAATGGGAAGGTGTTCATAAGCAATACCTACACCAGTTTTCTTCTGGAAACAGAATTGAGAACAACGAGGTGGTGAAACAAAGAGCAAGTATTGTAGCACAAGGGTTCACGCAGATACCCAACTATTCTCCAGAGGTGGGATCTCATTCAGATAACTTATATAATTGGCAGTTCAAAATCATCTATCTCTGCAGTTGATAGATGTAGTGATTACATACCCATGTAGATCACTAGATTCAGATATAGATGGTTCCCGGCAGAACCTCAATTCTGAATCGAAGTATAAAATGCAACATACATTGTGTAAAATCAATAAGTCACCATATGACTTATTATTATTGTCAGTACATTTGGTACAACCGACGTAGTGAGTTCCTTATACATAAGGATTACTCCTACAATGATGGTTATCCATGTTTGTGTGTCCGCAATGACGACACATGTAATCATCTAAAATGACGGAGTTTAAAATGAAGGATTTGGGTAAACCAAAATACCGCTCGTTACTACAACTTGAGCACCTTCATTCATACATTATGGTATACTACGTTGTCTATATCCAAAATATATTGGAGAAATTCATTATGGACAAATCATACAACAAACTTATACGTTTGTTCTCAAAGCCTCTACCAACTTCAACATGCAGAAAATGTTTCTGGAATTGGTATTCGATGACTTTGAGATATGCAAGAATCAGGGGGAGTATCTTCCTGAACTACTCATGTTCAATGCATCATATTATACTCTTTTTTCCTTTACGAGTTTACTTCATAGGTTCTCATCAAGGTTTTTAATGAGGTAATATCAACACAAGATCATATGTCATACTTTCTGTTTTCCCCACCGGGTTTTTTAGGAAAGTATATACGACATATTTATTGTCCTCTAAATTCTATGAATATACTTCATATTGAGTTAACGGAGGCAATAATCATTATATGTTGGATCATTTTCTCCTTATTTTCCCACTGGGTTTGAAGGAGTTTTACCAGCATAGCCTGCACTACTCCTCACATTTTTTCCACATGGTTTTTGGAGGAGACTTAACCAAAGATGATGGATCCTTATGCAGTCAGGCGGTGATTAGGGGGAGTGTTAAGAATAATAACCCATGCTGTTATTAGGGGATAATCCCCGCTCTTTTCCACTCGTGCGGTTCCGCAATACTAGCAACCGTCATGTCGGTTACAGCCTGGAGAGACGCCTCCAGCGAACCGTCGCCTCCCTTGGAGGCAACCGTTCCATTGTATATAAGCTTCAATCATCAATAAAGAATACACAGTTGATTCATTTTGTTGTCTCTCTCGAATGTCTCTCGATTACACATCAACACTGAGTTTGGTGATTTCAGCGCTAAATTTATTCACCTTGACTAGTCAATCCGGCAACAAACAGAGAGGGAAAAGAAGAGGACGGTGACCAAGTACAGTGCTATGTACTTTTATTATTGCCATACACACCATCATCGTTTCAACAATACTTCGAAAAACTGGTGTTATCATTGCTTCCAAACAGGTACTCCCTCTGATCCAAATAAGTGTGGCAATTTTCAATTCAGGTTAGTTCAACCTTAGTCCCAAATTACGACACTTATTATGTATCATATAGTTTTTCAAGATACTTTGGTATTCTTCGAATACTTAAGAATACTTTGGAACCAAACAGACCAAAATGTATTTGCATAGCTAGCCTTAGCTCTAATCAAGGTGGAGTAACAATCAACTTGCAGTGTTAAAAGACGCCAATAAGGTGCATAGCATAGAAAAATTCTGACAACACATTCGGGCGTTGCATATACTAGCTATAACACTAAACAATGACAATGACATCTACAACATTGCAAATCTAAACATTGGATAATTACGGTAGCATCACATTCATAGCTTGGCACCGGCTACAGGGCCCCCCAACATTTAACTTGACTGCAGGGGGAACTCTCTCCAGGATGTATCTTTTGATGGCACCAACTGCTTTATGTGCTTCCAAGATCATAGCTCGGCTTCTGATCCAGCATTTACCGGATTTTGAGGGACCACACCTAACAGAATCACTAATCGCCCCCGTACCGGCACCAAATATACAGTCCAGTGTGAGGCTCTCAAGTGATGTTGCATTCTTGAGAATATCACATGTTAGCTCCACCATGCTCTTTGCAGAGCAAAAGCCAATGATCTGCACCTTCTTGAGCCTCTCATGCTCGTGTTGAAGAATCTGCCTCAAAAATAAGGAGGGATCTCCAAAAACCGACTCATGCTGCATATCACTCTGATCTACCTGCATAGCATCAAATATTATTGCCAATCAAATTAAATGTCTCCGCAGCAGATACTTAGACACATTTGAAGCGTGAACAGTAAACTCACACTTAAGGTGAAACTCTCCAGGACAGGACAAGCATCCAGAAACGAAGCCAAGGATAAATAATCATAGGTCGGGGTAACAGCATCATCATCATCCTCACCAAGGTGAATATTCAAGTGCTTTATGTCAAGGAATTTGTCAGCTACCATTGGGGTATTAACCGTCTGCACAAAGATATCTCGAATTAATCACATTCCTTCTTACAATTCATAAACACTGGAATATAATAATTGAAGCTTCAGAGTATACCTCAGAAGACGAGTATATAGCAAGAGTCTGAAGATGTGGCGCAATAGAAGGTAGCTTAGTGATAGCATAACTTACAGCATTGGGCTTATATGAATACCCCACCTTCAAGTGTTTGACCTTTGATGATTCTCTAAGCACGAGTTGTACTGGTTCACCAAAGAAGTCTAAAGTGGTGAAGTTTGGAGCTGTGCTCTCTATCACTCGCAGCATATTGCACTCTGACACAGTCAAACAACTAAGCCGCTGCAGCCAGAATGGTATCGTCAAGCAGATTAGCTCCATGCAACACCAGACTTGCAACTCCTCCAAAGCAAAACAATTGGAAATAAGATGCCCCAACTCATCCCCCGTGATACAAACTCCATAGAGACGCAGCTTTGTCAGGCTTCTCAAGCAATCAAATCCAACCATGGGATGGAAGGCACAATTGGTGAGGTCAAGATAACAAATTGAGTTTCCACGCCCATCAAGTAAAATTGAGCACGGGAAGTTGTACTCTTCCCTATATCGCCAAGGCAGAAAAAGGGTGATTTTTTCAATCCCTGGCGTGACAGCTTTCTGGAGCCAACTATTTAGATGACATGTGTTGACATTGTTACAATCATCAAATACAAACTCAAGTATCTTCACACTGGTGTCTGAGTGATTTTTCAGAATTTGATTAACTCTGCTAGTGAAATCCCTTGCTTCCGTCCGTTTCAAGCCTAGTGTTTCCTCAGTGAAGATAAGCTTGGGGTGGCATCTCCAAGAACGTAGAAATGTGCGAGAGACACAGGCAGAGTGGGCAGAATCACACAATGGCATTAGGGAATGTACAAGGCACCAGATATCCTGCACAGGCATGGAAAAATAGTTGATCACTGGGATTGTAAAGGCAAACATTTTTTTTACAAAAAATTAAGGAACCCAGTCAAGGAATGGTGCTTTGTGCGATAGCTTGGAACAAATAAACCCAGTAGCAAAAAGACAGAAATAGCGTTGACATGCAAAGCAATCATAAATATATTTCTCTCAAACACGCAGGAGGGCTGTGTAACACTTCATTAAGAAAGAAATATGTAGAAGGCTGAAGATAGAAACTTCCTCAACCCAAACACACCTCTAAGGAACAAGCTAAGAACTCACACCACAGGAAACAAAACTACCAAACTAAGACAAAGGACGAGCCTAATTGTCCAAGGTAAGCGGCCCACATAAAAGCTGCCGAAGTGCCAAATGTCTGGCTGAACACTAGAGGGTGCATTCACTAGCAACTGTCAGCAACCCATGAAAACATTTTGCCTAGCGTCACTGCAAACGCAATTGTTCCGATGCTTCCATATGTCCCACGCTACCAAGATAATGAGGCAGTTAAGCCCTTTTTGGAATTCTTTGGGAACTTGATTGAGAACTTGGCACCACCAGCTTGAGAACCAGCCAGTGGTGGGTTGTGGAGCAACAGCAATTAGGCCTAGTCTTTGCAAAATACAAGACCAGACCTGCAGGGCAAAGGCACACCGCACAAGGATGTGCTGAGTTGACTCCTCAACTCGGTCACACAAGGGGGAGAACATATCAGGTGCACCGAGCCAATTTATGCACCCAATGCACCGGTGAATTTAGGACCCTTAGATGAAAAAATAATGGGCCAGATTTTGGTCAAAAGAAGGACTATACCTCTTTTGCAGAGACAGCCTTGCACTTTCTACAAACTAACCCGCACTCCACAGCACACACTTCCCATCAAAAAATCTGTGTGTTTATTTTTCTGGCCCAAACATAAAATGGTTCATATATTTTGAACCGAACGATCGATTTAAGATCCGTTTTGACTATCATTTTTGTCTTGACAAGATATTCGAAATAAGGTTGATGTTCAATATGTATCCAAAAATTAGTAGTTGCTGGTTTTTTGAAGCTTGACTCGGAACTTGTGAGAAAGATGCAAAACATGTATATGTTGCAGTCAAGTTGAGTTAAAATTTTCAAAAAGTAAAAAAATTATACTCAATATTGATCTTGATTCGAAGATCTCGTCAAAACAAAGATGGCTGTCAAAACGGATCAGAAATCGGACATTTAGTTTAAACTATATGGCACCTTTTTGTTTGAAGTAAACAAATTAAACGCGTAGATTTATTTATAGGAAAGGGAGATGTGTAGTGTGGGTTGATTTTGATAAATAGGACTATTCTGCAATGTTCCAACAATCCAACTACCAGCCTGATCGTATCCTTAAGTTTTTTATCCAATGGCTCATATAGCATGGGTGCATTCGGTGCATGAGTTGGCTCGGTGCACCTGATATGTTCTCACACAAGGGGAAAGCAGCCGGTTGTAGCAACCTCCTTTTGGCCAGGGCGTCCGCCATCCAACATTGATTATTGATGGCAAGCCAAATGAATAGCTTACAGCGCAAATGAGCCCAGGTAATCTGATAGTACCAAAAAGAAAGCCTCATAGGCTGATTTGCAAGAGTACAAGCCAGACCACGTAAATCACCTCAGTAATAAGCAACTGAGAGGTTAATTTCACTGTCAAAGCAACAAAGAAGATAATACTAGAAGATATGTTCACGATTTTATGCGGACAGCACAGGTCAACCAATTTTCCATTATCAATGTTTTATGCCATACCTCGGGTAGATCCGGCCCTGAAGATGTCGGCGTATCATCACCCTGTGACTGATCATCTTGTTGGCAGAGTGAGTCCTTTTTATCTGGCACTGAAGTAACCAATTCATCTGCAGCACATAATACACGGCAGTGAGTGATACAGATGTTAACAGAAGGAAACAACCAACTCGAGCATACAAACACACACGCACAGGCACAACAATTCTGGTTCTCCCTTTTACCCAGTTTTCTGCAAGATAACTAACACGCACTCGCTTAAATTCAAGAAAAAATATAAATATTTTTGCAAAAAATGATGGAGGAGCTCATCAGACAGTGGGATGAAGATCCTTCTCCAACCATTTGTTTCTCCTACCTCCAACTCCAAGGCTTATCTTGGATCGTGTATCAACTAAACAAGGCATTGGCTCCCCTGCTATCTCTGCGTCCACTTGTCAAATCTTGAGTGGGCCGCCTTTGATTCGGCCGGGGATTGAGACCTGACGGCGAGGGTGAGGAGGGCAGCGAGGGGTGTGGAAGCAAGAGCACCGGCTCCACGCACGGGAACGCGGGGTAGACGACAGGGCCAACGGGCAGGCGGACGACCCCCTTGGAGGCGGCGCGGCTCGTGTGCGCGCGACGGGGTAAGAGGAGGGACGGAGGGGATGCGGGCGTGCGCGACGGCGACAGACGACTGGCGAGGCCACGAGCGCTACCGTGAGGCCCGCAGGGAGCAAATCGTCAGCGTCGGCCTCGTCGGCGTGGAGATCCCGGAGCTGTACGAGGAGAGGGGCGCGAGCGGCCTGTCCCACATTGAAGTGGTTAGCAAGCGACTGGCTTCATGCCGTATCTCTGTCCCTGAATTCTGATTCTTCCCTTCCAATTTCTTCCCAGATTTGATCCCCTTTCTTTCTTCTCCACTTCTATCCCCTCGCGCTTAATCTGTTCGTCTCTATCGTCTATTTTCCAGTCTCCCACACGACTTCTTGATTCCTCAATTTGAAGATAACTCTCCTTCGCTACCTTGTGTTGCCGCCGCTTTTCTCATCGCCGGTGATTTCGGCCGTCGTGTTCGGTTTCCTGTTCCCTCCTTCCTCCGCGGATTAGCCTCCTCTCGCGTCTTCTCCCACCCTCCATCCCCTAGATCTTCAGATTGGAATCTTGTAGATCTGTCTTTGTTGGGGCTTTTTCTTGGATTGTTGCGGTAGAAGAAGAGTGCCCGTTGCGCGTTATGAACTGGATGCCAGGTTTCTTCTAGGGTGTCTCAGCTGATTCCTTATTCCATCCAGATCCATCTGTCTTTGTCAACCCTGATCGATTGGGGTCCCGAGTCTGATGGCCATGGGAAAGTTTTCTGCTACGGATGCTGTTATAAGAAGTCGTCCTCCAGGTGCAGGACTGGATCCTGCCATGGCAGATGCTCGTACTGTGCCTCCTTCTCCTGCTGCGGCCTTGAAACTCATCAGTTGGAATTGTGAGGTAAGGGCAAGAGTCTCCGCGAATCCAACAAAATGGACTATTTAGCTAGATTGATGTACTCCACCGATGCGCAGGTAACTTTTGTTTCAGAGACTAGGTCCTCTAGGTGCAATTCTGCTCAGCTAAATACTCGTTTTAATACTTCGGCTAGCTTTGTGGTTCCTTCGATTGGTCTTTCCGGTGGACTGTGGTTGCTATGGTCTGATGATGTTTCTCTCTCAGTCAAGTACTCCAATAGCAGTCTCATCTTAGCTTTAGCTGTGCATTGTCCCACTAGTGTAGAGTTTGTACTTGTATGTGTTTATGGAGATCCCCACCATCGTCTTACTAATATGATCTGGGAGTTTATTTTCAATTTTGTATGTGATAATCTCGACAAACCAGTAGTTTGTTTAGGAGATTTTAATAATATTATGTATGATACGGAAACTTCCTCTATTAATGTGTATAAAAATCGTATGCGTGCTTTCAATGGGTATGTTAAGCAATGTGGTTTGTTCGACTTGGGCTTTTCTGGCCCTGCTTATACGTGGACAAATAGACGTTTTTCTTCCAAACCTGTGTTTGAAAGGCTTGATCGTTGCTTGGCAAATGCTGAATGGTGTGATCTTTTTCCGAACACTAATGTTTTTAACTTGCCTATTATTTTGAGTGATCATGCTCCTATATTGGTCTCCACGGAATCGAAGTTTCGCAGGCCTCGGTTGACTTTTAAGTTTGAAAATTGGTGGGCTCTGGAAGAGGACTTCCACACTGTTGCTAATAATGCTTGGTCCTCTACAGTAAACATGCCCTTCCACATCAGGGCTAATAATCTTGCAGGAACGCTTAAAAAATGGTGCAAGAAAAAGGATTCCCTCCAAAAACAATTACGATCTTTGGAAGAACAGATCAACAACATCCAAGTACAACCCCTTGAGGATCAGGAACATTCTGTTGAGGTTCAGCTTGTAGCTCAATATGAAAGAAACATGTCCAAGCTCAATGAATATTACAGGCAAAGGGCCAAGAAACATTGGGCTACTCGCGGTGACAGGAATACTTCATTTTTTCATAATGCTGTCACTAAGCGTAGGAGACGCAACCGCATTCTTTCCATCAAGGATGCTCAAGACAAAGATCTTTTTGATCCCCAGGACATTGCAAATGAATTTGTAGACTACTTTAAGAACATTTTTCAATCTTTAAGTCCTAATAATTGTAGACCTTTTTTAAGTACTACTCTTCCTCAGGACACACAAGACTTTACTACTTCAATACCAGATAAGCAGGAACTCTGGGAGATTTTAAAAGAAATGAGGATGAATGCATCTCCAGGTCCGGATGGCTTTAATGCGGGCTTTTATAAAACAGCTTGGAGCTGGATTGGTGATGATGTTACTCAACTGGTAAGGAATTTTTACGTTACAGGTGTTCTGCCTCCTCGTCTTAATGAAACTCATATTGCTCTTATCCCCAAAAAGATAGTTTGTAAATTACCTTCAGATTTTAGACCTATAAGCCTGTGTAATGTAGTTTATAAAATTATTGCTAAGTCCTTGTCTAATAGGTTGAAGTCTCATTTGCCAGATTACATCCATCCTTCTCAGCAGGCATTCATTAAAGGTAGACGTATTAGTAACAACATCATAGTAGCGCAAGAAATTGCTCACTCTTTCTCCTTGAAATCCTATAAAGGCAATGACTTCATGCTTAAAATCGATCTTGCAAAAGCTTTTGACAGAATCGAGTGGAATTTCATTTGCTCTGCTCTTGCACGTAAGGGGTTGCATAGCCATTTCATTAATCTTATATATGCTTGCATTTCTTCTCCCTCTTTTTCTGTGATCATAAATGGGCAGCCTTTTGGATGTTTCAAAAGTTCTAGGGGTATACGACAAGGATGTCCTTTGTCTCCATATCTTTTTGTCCTTGCTGTTAATGAGCTCTCAATGGCCCTACAGAATGCACTACAAGCCAACCAGCTCTCAGGTATATCCTTAGGTCCAAACTGCCCTCCTATCCACTCGTCCAAACTGCCCTCCTATCCACTCGTTAATGTTTGCTGACGACTTGTTGATATGTGGAAAAGCTAATATGCAGGAAGTTCAGACTATTTCCCAAATTTTACAGCAATTTGGCCACCTTTCGGGGCAGCTTCCCAACTGGAATAAGTCAGCCATTATGTTTAGTACAAACGTTTCTTTGCAGGAAAAACAGGATACCAGGAACTTATTTCTAGTGCCAGATATGGATAACTCCTTCACCCATTTGGGTCATCCTCTTATTCTTCCGGCTAAGGATAGAGCTAGAGCTTATAATTTTGTGTACGATAAATTTAAGTCGAAGCTCTCTACTTACAAAGCTAATAGGCTTTCACATGCAGCTAGATTGACCTTGATCAAATCTGTGTTCTCTTCAATTCCTGTCTACTACATGTCCAACATTTTGTTTTCTAAGAAATTTCTTGCTAGGCTCACATCTATCATCAGGAATTTTTGGTGGACAGGTATTAAGGATGACTCTACTAAAAGGGCTCTATGTTTGAGAGCCTGGGCGGACATATGCACAGATAAGAAGATAGGAGGCCTAGGAATTAGGAATCTACAAGCCATCAACCAAAGTTTAATTCTTTCTGCAGCTTGGAGAATAGCTAAGGAGCCTAACAGTAATTTAGCTCTTATTCTCAAGTCAAAGTACTATGCAAATACCTCATTTTGGAGAGCAGAAGCCAATATGCCTAAGTCAGCTTTCTGGACAGCCATATTGAAGGTAAGACATCTACTGAGCTCTGCATCTTTTTATCAACTTGTGGATGGAAGCTCCTCCATTTGGAGCTCTCCATGGTTCTCTAAATGGCAAGATATTTATGACAATTTGAATATTCAACAACCACCTTACTCCTATCCAGCTGTGGTAAAAGATCTGTGGTCCAATAGTCAAAAGGTATGGAACACCCAACTAGTTAATACCTTGTTTACCCCTGAAACTGCGGCTGTCATCTTGCAAACCCCTATAGTTGATTCTCTAGGCCATGATTTGCTTGTATGGAAGCTAACCCCTTCAGGTGAATTCTCAACCAAAAGTGCCTACAAGCATTGTTACAAAAATCTTGAGCTCCCTATTAATCAGAGACCTAAGCCAGTGCCACAACAGGTAATCTCTCTTCTCAATCAGGTTTGGGCAGAAAAAATGATGTTACCCAGGGTTCAAACTTTTGCTTGGAGACTACTTCGGCGAGCCCTAGCTACTGGGAAAAGAGCAGGTAAGTTTTCCAAACATATAAAATCTGAGTGCTCCAGGTGTGGCATGGAAGAAGATGAAATGCACATGTTATTCTTATGTCACTTCTCCAAAGCGGCTTGATTTTCACATCCTTGGTACATCAGAACTGAAATGTTAGCTGCCACACATCAAACTATACCCGATATGATACAGTTTTTGCTTTCTTCCAATCACCCTCACATTTCAACTATTAATCTCTATACTTTTCTCTGGTGTTTATGGAAAGTGAGAAATGACTATTTATTTAATCGCAAGAACATTAAGCCAGAGCAAGTTTTTGTTGTGTACAATGTTGTTATGCAGGACACAGACACTTCACTGATGAAGGAGTTACATGTTCATGATTCAACTTGGAAGGGACATCACGGTCAGCCAGAACAGCTAAAGCTTTCTACTGTTCTTACTTCTCAGTCTACAATATATTTTCCAGGTACACAAATATACTCAGATGCATCTTGGTTGTTGGAGCCAGGACAAGATGTAGCAAAGGCGGGTATAGGTGTTTTTCTACAAATTAACGGGCAACATACCGACCATCTGTACATCTCTGCTGTGTCGCCACCAGTAGCATCAGCTTTGCAGGCAGAAGCTTATGGACTGTTGTTGGCGGTGAAGATTGCAGCTCAACTACATGTGCAGGATCCGAAGTTTTTGACGGACTCTGAAGTGCTTGCCTCAGCGGTTGTACAACCTGATATTACTAAAGCAGGTCCGTGGGCTATCCGGCCAATCTTAGTTGCTATCCAGACCACGCCTTCATTTCATCCATATAGAATACTCAAAGTGCACAGAAGTCTGAATTTCAAGGCACACCATTAGGCTAGACTTGCTGTCAAAGTGCAAGATAAACCTTTTAGCTCTACTTGCGTACATTCAGATCAAGGTTTAGGTACTAATTTGGAAGGATGTCCTACCTGTAATGAGCTATCAGCAATGAGTGCTCAGCCACTCGAGCTGCTATTTGTAAAGTGTGCTTAATGCCATACTAATGAAATCCTTCTGTTCAAAAAAAAAGTGGTTAGCAGGAAACACCTCGGGCCAGTTCTTTTGGCCTGTCCCTCCTCCTCAGCTTCTTCTAAAATCACCACTTCATGTGTTTTTTATAATCCTAACTAATTAGACCTTAACTAGATAGGATTATAAAAAAAATAAAGTAACGATTCTGGGAAAAGCTGGGAAGGGGGGCGATTCTAGGAGAATCGCCAAAAAGAAATGGCCCCTCGTCTTGTGTAATTTTTGTGCCAAAACCGCTGATCGGCGAATTTGGCCCTGTTAAGTGTTTATGACAGATGGAGCCCGTTTTCTGCCTACGTGGCTACACGAGCCGTCCCGCCCGCCGTTAGAAGGTGTTCGACGACGTCGTCTAGACCAAGTACATTTCCCCTCCCGCTGCATCAGCATTTTCCCCTCGCTTTCTTCCCTCTCTTAGGCCAACTCCAATGAGCGACCCCAAATGGTCTGGCGCGTCCGTTTGGGGCAAACGGACAGAACAGGCCGCCCAACGCGCGGGAGCAAATGGACTGTCGTCCGTTTTTCGTCCGCTTTCGACCCATTCCTGGCCCAAAGTTGGGTCACGTTTGCAGCCGAACAGACACGCACGGACGGCGCGTGGCGCGTGCCCCTAGCCCGTCCATCGAGGACACATGCGCCCTTTTTTCTACTTCCCCCCTCTCCAACCGCACCCCACCCACCCCCGCCCCGCCCTAGCCGCCACCGCCGCCATTTTTCTCGGCCGTCCGCTGTCCAGCACGGCCGCGAAGCCCAGGCCCCTCCCCTTTCGCAGCCCCCATTGACTCGACGCCCGGAGTTGTCCAACCCCAGCCGCCTGATTTCAGCGCATCCAGCGGCAGGATTTGGAGCGAATCGGGGCGGATTTGAGCTCACCTCGGCTGCCGGAGGCCACGCCCTGCCATGGACTGGCCGAGTACCGAGCCGCAAAGCCCCGACAAGGCCCCCAGGCCGCATGCAGGTACTTACTCCGCCTCTAGCCATTCGGATCGAACCCGTGGCCAGTTCACCGACAAATACACGAACGACTATCGTCCGGGCTCAGAGCTGACCCAAAGGCTCGTCGGCGCGACATTGCTGCTCATAAAGTGCGACGACTGTCCATGGAAGGTCTTGCGCCGCATGTCTACAACGCCAAAACATCCCGGATGGGTGTTAGTCAAGTGCACAAATGATGGGGTATGTGCTAGTTTAGCTTCGATTGTGCTTTCGGATTCGACTCGTTTTGCTTAGACTCATATATGTATTGTGTAGGATGGATGCAACTTTTGGTATAGGGAAGAAGAATACATCAATCTATTGATAGAGCCCAGATTAATAGATATTCATGCACTTGTTGCTAGAATGGAGGCTAGAGATGAGACTAGGTGCGAAGAAGAAGTAACGTCTACTTCTTTATACTCGAAGAAGAAAGAAGCATGCAAGATCGAGCCTCCGCAGATCAACAATGAATGCATCGAGAAGGCACTAATCCAATTTACGGGAGCATTTATGGAAGTTGGATATCTTCTAAAATGTCTTCTTGTGGTTCTTGTTTTGTTTGGTCTTGCTATTCTAGTCAAGATTTGGTGATGTGCTCCAATGTATCAAAAATCAATAATGAAAATAAAAGATATGTGTTGCAAAAAAATGTATGCGGGCGAGATGCGGTCAAAATGCGGCTCCACGTTGGGCGCACGGCCACCACATCTAGAAATCCGAGTGGACACGACCCCATTACCACCCCCAAACGGACGAAAAAGGGGACGAAACGAACATTTGTTTGGGGTCATGCGTTGGAGTTGGCCTTAGTCTAGAGATGGCGAATTTGGCAAAACCAGGTGGTGGCGGCGGCCAGCCCGGCGGTGATGCAGGCGATGTGGATCCTAATCCAGGCAAGCTTTGCGGGAGCTCGAACCTAGCAAGCCGACAAAGATAGCATTGTTGCAGTATTCGGTCGAATACACGGCGGCGAGAGCGTTTGCCGCGGCGGTGAAGGCCAATCCGACGGGAAGCCACCACCTCACATCATCCTTCAGCGGAGTATAGTGAAATTTCTTCCCCCTTCCCCCTCTCCCCTCTCTACTGCTTTGACTAGGGTTAGGGCTAGGGTTACTGTTACTATTGCAGTAGAGAAATTAGGTGTTGTTTAATGCTATGATGTGCTAATTGTTCAATTTGTATACTGTTTGCGTGTCATTTAGTTCAAATTAGGTGTTGTTGAACTCTATGATTAGTGTACTGTTTGTCAAATTAGGTGTTGTTGAATGCTAAGGTTAGTTGTACTGTTTGTCAAACTAGGTGTTGTTGAACCCTAGGGTTAGTGTACTGTTTGTCAAATTAGGTGATGTTGAATGCTAGGGGTTAGTTATACTTAATCATTTATGTTGCATTGCTCTATTTTTTGTTGTTCAGCTTTTTAATTAAGCAAAGCTTTGTATCACACTGCTATGCCCTATTTCATTTGTTTTACACAGTTTTAATTAAGCACTGTTATGTTGTTTTCATTATTGGCAGTCTGGATGGTGAGTTTTGGGAATTGAGAATGCATTTTCATGATAGAGACAATCTTTAGAGAACTATGACATTGTCAAACATCGCATTTTACAACCTAGTAGCACTGATAGAGACTGAAAGATATGGTTTGAGAGTTTACATGTATTATGTCAGGGATCCTGGCCTAGGGATTGAAGGAAGGGATGAAATAGATGATGATGACAAGCTGGAGGAAATTCTATACCACTTAGTCATGCAGCAGTAGAAGATATTGAATGCGGCAGTTGTTAGGGTCAATTCTCCCAAACCTGAAGATATAAGCAGCGGTGCCAATGTTGCTGAGCAGCAGGTCCCTCAAGAAGAAATTAGAGAGCCCAAACTGTATCAGATAGATGATGAAGGAGTCTTGTTAAATGCACAACATGTAGATGTAGTAGTAGAAAATCCATATGCAACAGCAGAACATGAGCCAATGTCAATATAGTTTCAAACACAGCAGAGCATAAACATTGTGAGCCTGCAACCTGCTTTAGGTGGTGTAGAACAAGATTTTCATTTTCAAGTGGAAGAAGATCCTGTAGCAAACAATTATAGGATCAAGAGAAAATAGAAAAATATATGGTGGAGACTGGGAGAAAGGAGATTGAAATGTTTAGAAAGAATAAGAAACAAAAAGAGAAGGGCAATTCATTGTAAAGGAAAGCTGCAGTTATGGACAATGAAGAGGACAATGAGGATGTTAATTTGATAGAATATGGTGATATCCTTGCTAGGCTTGAGGATATGAAAATATAGAGGGACGATCCACTACTACATTTTGAGGAGGACACAGATGTTGTGGAAATGTACGAGATAGAGGAGGAGGAGGGACTGTACGAGCCAGAAGGGGAAGCAGAGGATGAAGAGGAGCAACAGGAGGAGGAATTGGAGGAAGAGGAAGTAGAAGGGGAGGTTCCGCAAGATGTGCAGAAGAATATAGAAAAGGCCCAACAAGCAGAGCACATGCAAGTATAGATCACTTTCTTGAGGACGACTGGATACCATCATCCGACGAGTACAGGAAACCATTAGACTTGGGTCTGGAAGATGATGACGGGGCTAAGGCACTGGCATATGTGTTGCCCAATTGTAGAAAGAGCAAAGCAAAGAAGATGGAGCCAAGGACCTGGTATGAAGAGGAGAGAGCTCACCCACAGGAGCAGTGTGTGAAGCATCTTTGTTTTACTAATGTGTACCAGTTCAGAAGTTCACCTCAAACTCCGCACATTTCACAGAATAGGAACTTTGAGTACCATAGAAATTGCAATGATAGAATTATAGCACAACGCATAGATGAACAATGCCCTTTTTATACAACAACTTCTCAGATTACAACTGAGAAGACATTTACTATCAGGAAGCAGTATTTGATGCACACATGCCCTTCATGTCAAAGAACACCAACGTCGCTGCCAAGTGGGTTGCAAAACATTGTGAGGATGCAATCAGGAATGACCCATGCACAATAATTACAACAATTATTAGCATTGCAAAGAGCAAGTATGCAATGGGGATATCAACCCATATGACCTACATGGCTAAGAGGGCAGCTAAGAGAGTTGTTTTAGGAGATCAGAAGGCCCAGTACACCAGGATTAGAGATTACTTGCAGGGTGTGCTAGATACTAATCCAGGTTCTAGATGCATTGTCACGATAAGATATCTGAAGGATCATACAAGCAAGAACCCTAGGTTTCATGGGTTGTTCATCTGCCTAAATGGATGCAAAGAAGGGTTTCTCAATGGTTGCAAACCATTCATAGGTAATTCCCTTGTATAACTAATATGTGCTTTGATCAACTCATCATTTGTGCCTTGATTACCTTGCTATATGTGCAAATGCGGATTGATGCTTCATAAAGCTTACTATTGGTCAACAAATTCTTGCTGCTACTAGTCAACAAATTAAGTGAGGTTTTCAACAAGTGGGTTCTAGATGTCAGGGCAAAGATAATAAGGACCATGGTTGATGGTGTTAGAACTAAGTTAACGACCAAGTTCAATGCAAATATAACCAAAACTAAGACTATTAAATGGGAGATTTTCCCAACGTATGCTGAGAAACTTGAGGAAGCAAAGAAGTGGTATATGTAACGCCCCGGACACACCCGCCAGTGGTCGTTACTCCTGGCGGGATCTAGACTGGCCCCACAGATCAATACTAGTCTTTTCTGCACACTTTGTCCTCACTCGTGCGCACCCGGGAGCAACTTCCCGGTCGGTCACCCATCCTGACACTACTCCAAGCTGAGCACGCTTAACTTTGGAGTTCTGTCCGAATGGGCTCCCGGAAAAGAAGGAATTCCTTATTGATATGAGTAGTCTATCATCCCTAATAAGCCAGGCTATCACATACACCCCCACTCAGAGGAACCGACGTCCTCGTCGGGCCACAGGAACGTTCCCTCTTGGCACAAACGTCTGTGCTTCCAGTCTAGTACATGTGCCATGTCGGGTGCCACGACGGGTCACAAACGTCATGAACAACATGACCACACACATGTCCGCAACCATCCATGTAACCGCGAGGGTCGGCTCTGATACCAACTTGTAACGCCCCGGACACACCCGCCGGTGGTCATTACTCCTGGCGGGATCTAGACTAGCCCCACAGATCAATACTAGTCTTTTCTGCGCACTTTGTCCTCACTCGTGCGCACCCGGGAGCAACTTCCCGGTTGGTCACCCATCCTGACACTACTCCAAGCTGAGCACGCTTAACTTTGGAGTTCTATCCGAATGGGCTTCCGGAAAAGAAGGAATTCCTTATTGATATGAGTAGTCTATCATCCCTAATAAGCCAGGCTATCACAGTATAGGAACTGGCAATCTTTGATGGCTGGCCCACATCTTTACCACGTGACAAGTGGAGAGAAAACATATGTGGTCAAGTTGGAACATAGGACTTGTGGGTATAGGAAGTGGGATATGATAGCGGTGCCTTGCAACCATGTTGTTTCTGCCATACACAAGGCTAAGCTTCAGTAAGAGGACTTAGTTCACGTTTTTTCTTCTTCAAAAAACCAATGTACAAGGTAGCTTGCAGTCCCATAATATATCATGTACCTGGCCCTGACATGTGGCCAAGGATAGATAGTCTGAACATTGATCCTCCAATTTTCAAAGAACATAAGGGTAGAGCTCAGACTAAGCTAGAGGTGAAAGGGGCGGTATGAAAAGCCAGCTCCCAAGGACACTTCAAGGATGGCCTCAATTACTTGCTCCAATTGCAACAAGGTAGGCCATAGATACACTAGTTGCCATGATGCTTTTAAGCCTGCACTGGCCATGAGAAAGAGCATGCATCAGCTAACTAACATGCTAATAGTACCGTGTTATTTGTTTTGTTCATAACTAGCTTACTTACTAATTTCTTTTGTTGTCTTTGCAACCAAGCACCAACGCTTCCTCACTGATACGTCTCCAACGTATCTATAATTTTTGATTGTTCCATGCTATTATATTATCTATTTTGGATGTTTTATATGCATTAATATGCTATTTTATATGACTTTTGGGACTAACCTATTAACCTAGAGCCCGGTGCCAGTTTCTGTTTTTTCCTTGTTTTAGAGTTTCGCAGAAAAGGAATACCAAACGAAGTCTAAACGGAATAAAACTTTCGTCATGATTTTTCTTGGACCAGATGCACCTAGGAGACTTGGAGTACAAGTCAGAGGAGTCTCGAGGCGGCCACAAGGGTGGAGAGCGCGCCCAAGGGGTGGGGCGTGCCCCCGACTTTGTGGGCCCCCTCGTAGCTCCCCTGACCTAATTCTTTCACCTATATATACTCTTATACCCCAAAAACATCCAGGGGAGCCACGAAACCACTTTTCCACCGCCGCAACCTTTTGTACCCATGAGATCCCATCTTGGGGCCTTTTCCGGCATCCCGCCGGAGGGGGAATCGATCACGGAGGGCTTCTACATCAACACCATTGCCTCTCCGATGAAGCATGAGTAGTTTACTTCAGAACTACGGGTCCATAGCTAGTAGTTAGATGGCTTATTCTCTCTCTTTGATTCTCAATACAAAGTTCTCCTCGATGTTCTTGGAGATCTATTCGATGTAATACTCTTTTGTGGTGTGTTTGCCGAGATTCGATGAATTGTGGATTTATGATCAACTTATCTATGAATATTATTTGAATCTCCTATGAATTCTTATATGCATGATTTTATATCTTTGCAAGTCTCTTCGAACTATTGATTTGGTTTGGCCAACTAGATTGGTTTTTCTTGCAATGGGAGAAGTGTTTAGCTTTGGGTTTGATCTTGTGGTGTCCTTTCCCAGTGAAAATAGGGGCAACAAGGCACATATTGTATTGTTGCCATCGAGGATAACAAGATGGGGTTTTCATCATATTGCTTGAGTTAATCTTGCTACATCATGTCATATTGCTTAATGCGTTACTCTGTTCTTATGAACTTAATACTCTAGATGCAGACAGGAGTCGGTCAATGTGTGGAGTCCTAGTAGTAGATGCAAAATTGTTTCGATCTACTTGACACGAACATGATGCCTATATTCATGATCATTGCCTTAGATATCGTCATAACTTTGCGCTTTTCTATCAATTGCTCGGCAGTAATTTGTTCACCCACCGTAATATTTTCTATCTTGAGAGAAGCCACTAGTGAAACCTATAGCCCCCCGGGTCTATTTTCCATCATATAAGTTTCCGATCTACAATTCAGGTTTCCTATTTACTTTCTTTTGCAATCTTTTACTTTTCATTCCGTAAACCAAAAATACCAAAAATATTACTTTACCGTTTATCCATCTCTATCAAATCTCACTTCGTGAATAACCGTGAAGGGAATGACAACCCCTTTGTTGTGTTGGTTGCAAGTTGGTGTTTGTTTGTGCATGTATTCGGTGGCTTGTTGCGTAGTCTCCTACTGGATTGATACCTTGGTTCTCAAAACTAAGGGAAATACTTATGCTCCTTTACTGCATCACCCTTTCCTCTTCAAGGGAAAAACCAACACAAGCTCAAGAGGCAGCAAGAATGATTTCTAGCGCCCTTGCCGAGGAGATCTACACCAAGCGAAGACATACCAAGTACCCATAATAAACTCTCATCTCTCGCATTACATTATTCACCATTCGCCTCTCCTTTTACTCTCCCCCACTTCTAAAACGATTTTCAAAAAGATTCGCCTTTTCTTCGCCCCTCTCCCATTCGTCATTTTCGCTTGCTTTTTGTGTGCTCGTGTGTTTAAACGTCCATTTAGCTCTCATGGCTAGTCCTCCCATTATCATGAGTACTCCTGATAATGTAGTTCTCAATTTCAAACAAAGGGAAGGAGAATTTGAAAGATGCTTGGTATAGAATTTGCAATGCTCAAAATAGATCTACTCGAAAGCAATCTATTGTTGTTCTTCTTCGCAATTTTTATGTAGGCGTTACACCTTGGAATAGATATGTTCTAGATACCATTACTAGGGGAAATTTCTTGGGGAGTCATACTTTCGATTCTTATAATGCCATGATAGATTGCTAGGCCCACCACCTCTTTTGGTTAATGAAACTGTTTTAACTTTGGAACATGTTATGCAAAGATTGGACATTATTGAAAATAAAATTGCTATAGTTGAGTTGATTGAAAATTTGGATAAAAAGATTCATAATCAGATTACTCAATATGGATCTAAAGTAGGAGTTACTTTAAAGAATCTTAGGGAAAAGGAACCAATAGTTAATGAAAAGATAGATCAAGATTCTACTAGAATTGGCAAGCTAGAAGATATTATTACCAACTTGGTTTCACTTTTTCCTCCATTAAAACTACTCAAAATCTTCCTCCTACCAAGATTGCCAAGTTTACTTATGTTCCTAAGAATAAGGGTGAATCTTCTAGCAAAAATAATGAAGATCTCAAATCAATTAGTACTCACCCCAATTTTCTCGATATTATTAAGGAACCTATTGTCACGAATGAATCTCTTGATTTCTTGCCTAGGAGTTTGATCATCTATAAAACCAAAGAATCTCCCAAGAGTCATAAGTGTGTGATTAAAGATTTGCATGCCAAAGATGATAATACTTAGATCTATTCATGTTTTCATGCCTAGCTAAGGGCGTTAAACAATATCGTTTGTTGGGAGGCAACCCAATTTTTTCTTGCTTTTAGGTCCTGTTTTGCATTAAATAAATCATCTAGCCTCTGGTTGGATGTGGTTTTGTGTTTTAATTAGTGTTTGTGCCAAGTAAGACCTTTGGGATAGCTTATGTTAATAGTTGATTTGATCCTGCTAAAAAACAGAAACTTTTGCGACCAGGAGATTAGTTTTAATATTTAATAGAAGAGTGATAAAATGCTGATTGTTATTGCAGAGGATTAATAAACAAGTTATCTAGGACTTCCTAATTTCTCAGAATTTTTGGACTTACAGAAGTATTCGAAATATCCAGATTGCTACAGACTGTTCTGTTTTTGACAGATTCTATTTTCCGCGTGTTGTTTGCTTATTTTGATGCATCTATGGCTAGTATCGGGGGGTATGAACCATGGAGAAGTTGGAATACAGTAGATATTACACCAATATAAATAAAGAATTAGTTCACAACAGTACCAAAAAGTGGTGATTTATTTTCTTATACTAACGGAGCTTACGAGATTTTCTGTTGGAGTTTTGTATTGTGAAGTTTTCAAGTTTTGGGTAAGGATTTGATGGACTACGGAATAAGGAGTGGAAAGAGCCTAAGCTTGGGGATACCCAAGGCACCCCAGGGTAATGTTCAAGGATGTCAAAAAGCCTAAGCTTGGGGATGCCCCGGGAAGGCATGCCCTCTTTCGTCTTCGTCTATCGGTAACTTTACTTGAGGCTATATTTTTATTCACCACATGATATGTGTTTTGGTTTGAGCGTCTTGTACGATTTGAGTCTTTGCTTTTTAGTTTGACACAATCATCCTGGCTGTACACACCTTTTGAGAGAGACACACATGAATCGTGATTTATTAGAATGCTCTATGTGCTTCACTTATATCTTTTGAGCTCGGCAAAATTTGCTCTAGTGCTTCACTTATACCTTTTTAGAGCACAGCGGTGGTTTTATTTTTATAGAAATTTATGAACTCTCGTACTTCACTTATATTATTTTGAGAGTCTCTAAACAGCAAGATAATTTACTTTGGTTATAAAATTAGTCCTAATATGATAGGCATCCAAGAGGGATATAATAAAAACTTTCATATAAAGTGCATTGAATACTATGAGAAGTTTGATTCCTTATGATTGTTTTGAGATATGAAGATGGTGATATTAGAGTCATGCTAGTAAGTATTTGTGAATTTGAGAAATACTTGTGTTAAAGTTTGTGAGTCCCATAGCATGCACGTATGGCGAACCGTTATGTGATGAAGTCGGAGCATGATTTATTGTTTGATTGTCTTCCTTATGAGTGGTGGTCGGGGACGAGCGATGGTCTTCTCCTACCAATCTATCCCCCTAGGAGCATGCTCGTAGTACTTTGTTTCGATGACTAATAGATTTTTGCAATAAGTATGTGAGTTCTTTATGACTAATGTTGAGTCCATGGATTATATGTACTCTCACCTTTCCGCCATTGCTAGTCTCTCAAGCATCGCGCAACTTTCACCGGTACCATAAACCCACCACATATCCTTCCTCAAAACAGCCACCATACCTACCTATTATGGCATTTCCATAGCCATTCTGAGATACATTGCCATGCAACTTTCCACCGTTCCGTTTATTATGACACGCTCCATCATTGTCATATTGCTTGGCATGATCATGTAGTTGAAATCGTATTTGTGGCAAAGCCACCATTCATCATTTTTTATACATGTCCCTCTTGATTCATTGCACATCCCTGTACACCGCCGGAGGCATTCACATAGAGTCATATTTTGTTCTAAGCATCGAGTTTTAATTCTGGAGTTGTAATTAATAAAAGTGTGATGATCTTCATTATTAGAGCATTGTCCCATGTAAGGAAAGGATGATGGAGACTATGATTCCCCCACCAGTCGGGATGAGACTCCAGACGAAAAAAAGAGGCCAAAAAAATGAGAGAAGGCCCAAATAAAAAAATTGAGAGAAAAAGAGAGAAGGGACAATGTTACTATCCTTTTTACCACACTTGTGCTTCAAAGTAGCACCATGATCTTCATGATAGAGAGTCTCCTATGATATCACTTTCATATACTAGTGGGAATTTTTCATTATAGAACTTCGCTTGTATATTCCAATGATGGGCTTCCTCAAATTTCCCTAAGTTTTCGTGAGCAAGCGAGTTGGATGCACACCCACTTAGTTTTATTTTTGAGCTTTCATAAACTTACAGCTCTAGTGCATCCGTTGCATGGCAATCCCTACTCACTCACATTGATATCTATTAATGGGCATCTCCATAGCACGTTGATACGCCTAGTTGATGTTAGACTATCTCCTTCTTTTGTCTTCTCCACAACCACTGTCTATTCCACCTATAGTGCTACATCCATGGCTCACGCTCATGTATTGCGTGAAAGTTGAAAAAGTTTGAGAAGGTCAAAAGTATGAAACAATTGCTTGGCTTGTCATCGGGGTTAGGCATGATTTAAATATTTTGTGTGATGAAGATGGAGCATAGCAAGACTATATGATTTTGTAGGGATAAACTTTCTTTGACCATGTTATTTTGAGAAGACATAATTATTTTGTTAGTATGCTTGAAATATTATTGATTTTATGTCAATATTAAACTTTTGTTTTGAATCTTACGGATCTGAACATTCATGCCACAATAAAGAGAATTACATGGATAAATATGTTAGGTAGCATTCCACATCAAAAATTCTGTTTTTATCATTTACCTACTCGAGGACGAGCATGAATTAAGCTTGGGGATGCTTGATACGTCTCAAACATATATATATACTTTTTGATTGTTCCATGCTCTTATATTATTTGTTTTGGATGTTTTATATGCATTAATATGCTATTTTATATGATTTTTGGGACTAACCTATTAACCTAGAGCCCAGTGCCAGTTTCTAGTTTTTTCCTTGTTATAGAGTTTCGCAGAAAAGGAGTACCAAACGAAGTCCAAACGGAATAAAACTTTCGCCATGATTTTTCTTGGACCAGATGCACCCAGGAGACTTGGAGTACAAGTTAGAGGAGCCTCGAGGCGGCCACAAGGGTGGAGGGCATGCCCAGGGGGTGGGGCGCGCCCCCCGACCTTGTGGGCCCCTCATAGCTCCCCTGACTTAATTCTTTCGCCTATATATATACTCTTATACCCCAAAAACATCCAGGGGAGCCACGAAAGCACTTTTCCACCGCCACAACCTTCTGTACCCGTGAGATCCCATCTTGGGGCCTTTTCCGGCATCCTGCCGAAGGGGGAATCGATCACGGAGGGCTTCTACATCAACACCATTGCCTCTCCGATGAAGCGTGAGTAGTTTACTTCAGACCTACGGGTCCATAACTAGTAGCTAGATGGCTTCTTCTCTCTCTTTGATTCCCAATACAAGTTCTCCTCGATGTTCTTGGAGATCTATTCGATGTAATACTCTTTTGCGGTGTGTTTGCCAAGATCCAATGAATTGTGGATTTATGATCAGCTTATCTATAAATATTATTTGAATCTCCTCTGAATTCTTATATGCATGATTTGATATCTTTGCAAGTCTCTTCGAACTATCAATTTGGTTTGGCCAACTAGATTGGTTTTTCTTGCAAGGAGAGATGTGCTTAGCTTTGGGTTCGATCTTGCGGTGTCCCTTCCCAGTGACAGTAGGGCAGCAAGGCACGTATTGTATTGTTGCCATCGAGGATAACAAGATGTGGTTTTCATCATATTGCTTGGGTTAATCTCCCTACATCATGTCATCTTGCGTAATGCATTACTCTGTGCTTATGAACATAATACTCTAGATGCAGGTAGGGGTCGGTCGATGTGTGGAGTAATAGTAGTAAATGCAGAATCGTTTCGATCTACTTGACACGGACGTGATGCCTATATTCATGATCATTGCCTTAGATATCGTCATAAATTTGCGCTTTTCTATCAATTGCTCGGCAGTAATTTGTTCATCCACCGTAATATTTTCTATCTTGAGAGAAGCCACTACTGAAACCTATGGCCCCCGGGGTCTATTTTCCATCATATAAGTTTTCGATCTACAATTCTAGTTTCCTATTTACTTTCTTTTGCAATATTTTACTTTTCGCTTCTATAAACCAAAAATTCCAAAAATATTACTTTACCATTTATCCATCTCTATTAGATATCACTTTGCGAATAACCGTGAAGGGATTGACAACCCCTTTGTCGCGTTGGTTGCAAGTTGGTGTTTGTTTGTGTGCAGGTATTCGGTGGCTTGTTGCGTAGTCTCCTACTGGATTAATACCTTGGTTCTCAAAATTGAGGGAAATACTTACGCTCCTTTACTGCATCACCCTTTTCTCTTCAAGTGAAAAACCAACGCAAGCTCAAGAGGTAGCACTCACCTAATACTAGTGCTGCAAAGTGGTGCACCAGCGAGGAGGGCAGACTTTGATGATGCTACTACTGCAAGTGCCACACCATCAAGGGGGCATCATCTGTTGCTGCTATTGCTGCACCATCAAAGAGGACAAGTAGATCTACTGCTATTGCTAGTTCACCTGCAAGTGTTGCACCAGCAACTAGATCTCCATCAACTGCTAGAAAGGGAAAGGCACCAACAACTAGATCTTCATCTGCTTCTACAAAGGGACCAAGGGGAGATTTCTTGCCTCCAATACCTACTGGTGGTTCCCAGAGAACCAAGAAGCCCACCCATAAAATTAAGGACTACTTGACCGCTACTGGTGTCAAATGGTGATGATGTTGGCTACATGTTCCCTCCAATCAATGCACTGATGTGGTGTTGTTATGCAATGTTTGTCAAACTATGAACTGATGTATTTTGGTAATGTTTTGGTACTTATGTTTGCTACATGTTATTGGCCAGTGCATTATCAAACTAAATGTTGTGATGTTTCTGCTACATATTGTGATGACCAAGTTATATTCTGTTACATTGTCAAACTAAATCAAGTTATGTTGTGAGTTGCATGTTCTGCTATGATCAATGTATGGTTTGATGTTGTGAGTTCTTCCATGATCAATGTTCTCAGTTGTATGTTCTGCCAAAGTGAACCCTGGTGGATCGACATCGACAAAACTCCTAAAATGCCAAATAACCCTAAATGGTGGCTCAATGTTGACAAAACCCCTAAAATGGCAAATAACCCTAAATGGTGGACCGACATTGACAAAACCCCTAAAATTGCAAGTGCACCTTCCCGTGTACTCTTGATAACCCACAAGTATAGGGGATCGCAACATTTTTCGAGGGTAGAGTATTCAACCCTAATTTATTGATTCGACACAAGGGGAGCCAATGAATATTTGCAAGTATTAGCAGTTGAGTTGTCAATTCAACCACACTTGCAGAACTAAAGATCTGCAGCAGAGTAATCAGTAGCACAATAGTATGGTAATTTCATAGTAGTAGTAATGATAGCAATGGTAGCGGTAACAACAGTGCCAATAGTTTTATAGCAGTTGTAATAGTAGTAGCAACAATAGTAACTTAGCAAGAAACAGAAAAGCTCGTAGGCATTGGATCAGTTATAACGTTGGATAATATTCATCATACAACAGTCATAACCTAGGGCGACACAGAACTAGCTCCAATTCATTAATGTAATGTAGGCATGTATTCCCTAAATAGTCATACGTGCTTATGGAAAAGAACTTGCATGACATATTTTGTCCTACCCTCCTGTGGCAGCGGGGTCCATAAGGAAACTAAGGGATATTAATGCCTCCTTTTAATAGAGAACCAGAACAAAGCATTAACACATGGTGAATACACGAACTCCTCAAACTACAGTAATCACCGGAAATAATCCCAATTATTGTCACCTTGGGGTATGTGGATCATAACACGTAGCAGGTGCATATAAATTGCAAGTTCGGATCAAGAACACAAATATATTCATGAAAACATAAAGGGTTCAGATCTGAAATCATGGCACTCGGGCCCTAGTGACAAGCATTAAGAATAGCAAGATCAATCTCAGAACTTAGTGGATATTAGGGATCAAGCCATAACAAAACTAACTCAGTTACATGATGAATCTCATCCAACCCATCACCGTCTACCAAGCCTACGAAGAAATTACTCACTCCCATCGGTGAGCATCATGAAATTGGTGATGGAGGATGGTTGATGATGACGAAGACGTAAGATCCCCCTCTCCGGAGCCCCAAATGACTCTAGATCTGGCCTCCCAATGAAGAACAGTAAACTGCATTGGGATTTCCCCGAAGAGGAGGGGTGAAGCAGTATAGTAGAGATAAGTATTTTTCCCTCAGTGAGAACCAAGGTTATCGAACCAATAGGAGAACCACGCAAACCTTCTTTATCAATACCTACACACACAAAAGCAAAAACTTGCACCCAACACGTGCAAGAGGGTTGTCAATCCCCTTGAACTCGTTACTTACAAGGATTAATTCTCGTAGTCATAGATAGATAAATAAATTGCAAAACAAAATAAAAGTAAATAAATTGCAACAAGGTATTTTTGGTTTTTATAATAGGTAAAAGTAGACCCTGAGGACATAGTTTTCACTAGAGGCTTCTCTCTCGAACACATAGCATACGGTGGGTGAACAAATTATTGTTGGGCAATTGATAGAAAAGCGCATAGTTATGACATAATTCATGGCAATGATCATGTATATAGGCACCATGTCTGTGACAGGTTGACCGAATCTTGCCTGCATTTACTACTATTACTCCACCAATCGACCACTATCCAGCATGCATCTATGGTATTAAGTTCATGACAAACAGAGTAACGCTTTAAGCAAGATGACGTGATGCAGACAAAGTAAACCCAATCAATATGAATAAACCCCATTGTTTTACCCTTAATGGCAACAACATAATACGTGCCTTGATACCCCTACTATCACTGGGTGAGGACACCACAAGATTGAACCCATCACAAAGCACCTCTCTCACTGAAGATAAATCAGTCTAGTTTGCCAAACCAAACGGATAGATCGGAGAGAAATACAAAACTATAACAATCATGCATAATAAAGCTTAGAAAAGACTCAATTACTTTCAATGAATAATCTGATCATAAATCCATAATTCATCGGATCCCAACAAGCAAACCGCAAAAGAAGATTACATCGGATAGAACTCCAAGAAGATTGAGGAGAACTTTATATTAAAGGTCAAAGAGATAGAAGAAGCCATCTAGCTACTAGCTATGGATCCGTAGGTCTGTGGTAAACTAGTCACACAACATCGAAGGGTTGCAATGATGATGTATAAGCCCTCCGTGATTGATTCCCCTCCATCAGAGTACCGAAAAAGGCCTCCAGATGGGATCACGGAAGAACAGAAGCTTGCAGTGGCAGAAAAAGTGTTTCAAGTGGCTCTTTGGGGGTTTCCCAATACTCAAGAATTTATAGAAGTGGAATTAGGTTAGACAAAGCCATGTGGGGCCCATGAGGTAATAGGCCACACCCTATCCCTAGGGTGCGCCCTGTTGCCATGCCATCTCCTTGTTTCCTGATGTCTACTACACAACCTTCTTCTTGTAGACGTTGTTGGGCCTCCAAGTGCAGAGGTTTGTAGGACAGTAGCAAATTTCCCTCAAGTGGATGACCTAAGGTTTATCAATCCGTGGGAGGCGTAGGATGAAGATGGTCTCTCTCAAGCAACCCTGCAACCAAATAGCAAAGAGTCTCTTGTGTCCCCAACACACCCAATACAATGGTAAATTGTATAGGTGCACTAGTTCGGCGAAGAGATGGTGATACAAGTGCAATATGGATGGTAGATATAGGTTTTTGTAATCTGAAAATATAAAAACAGCAAGGTAACTAATGATAAAAGTGAGCACAAACTATATTGCAATGCGTTGAAACAAGGCCTAGGGTTCATACTTTCACTAGTGCAAGTCCTCTCAACAATAATAACATAATTGGATCATATAACTATCCCTCAACATGCAACAAAGAGTCACTCCAAAGTCACTAATGGTGGAGAACAAACAAAGAGATTATGGTAGGGTACGAAACCACCTCAAAGTTATCCTTTCTGATCGGTCTATTCAAGAGTTCGTACTAGAATAACACCTTAAGACACAAATCAAACAAAACCCTAATGTCACCTAGATTATCCAATGTCACCTCAAGTATCCGTGGGTATGATTATACGATATGCATCACACAATCTCAGATTCATCTATTCAACCAACACAAAGAACTTCAAAGAGTGCCCCAAAGTTTCTACCGGAGAGTCAAGACGAAACCGTGTGCCAACCCCTATGCATAAGTTCACGAGGTCTGAACTCGCAAGTTGGTCGCCAAAACATACATCAAGTGGATCACGTGATATCCCATTGTCACCACAGATAAGCACATGCAAGACACACATCAAGTGTTCTCAAATCCTTAAAGACTCAATCCGATAAGACAACTTCAAAGGGAAAACTCAATTCATCACAAGAGAGTAGAGGGGGAGAAACATCATAAGATCCAACTATAATAGCAAAGCTCGCGATACATCAAGATCGTGCCGACTCAAGAACACAAGAGAGAGAGAGAGAGAGAGAGATCAAACACATAGCTACTAGTACATACCCTCAGCCCCGAGGGTGAACTACTCCCTCCTCGTCATGGAGAGCGCCGGGATGATGAAGATGGCCACCGAAGAGGGATTCCCCCCTCCGGCAGGGTGTCGGAATGGGTCTAGATTGGTTTTCGGTGGCTACGGAGGCTTCTGGCGGCGGAACTCCCGATCTATTCTGCTCTCTGATGTTTTTAGGGTATATGGACATATATAGGCGAAAGAAGTCAGTCAGGGGAGCTACGAGGGGCCCACAAGGGGGGAGGGCGCGCCCCCTGCCTCGTGGCCGCCTCGTTGATTGCTTGACGTCCACTCCAAGTCCTCTGGATCAGGTTTGTTCCAAAAATCACGTTCCCGAAGGTTTCATTCCGTTTGGACTCCGTTTGATATTCCTTTTCTAAGAAACACTAAAATAGGCAAAAAACAACAATTTGGGCTGGGCCTTCGGTTAATAGGTTAGTCCCAAAAATAATATAAAAGTGTAAAATAAAGCCCATTAACATCCAAAACATATAATATAATAGCATGGAACAATCAAAAATTATAAATACGTTGGAGACGTATCAGCATCCCCAAGCTTAATTCCTGCTCGTCCTCGAGTAGGTAAATGATAAAAAAGATAATTTTTGATGTAGAATGCTACCTAGCATAATCTTGATCATATATGTAATCATGGCATGAATACTAAGACATGAGTGATTCAAAGCAATAGTCTATCATTTGACATTAAGACAATAATACTTCAAGCATACTAATAAAGCGATCATGTCTTTTCAAAATAACATGGCCAAAGAAAGTTATCCCTACAAAATCATATGGTCTGGCTATGCTCCATGTTCACCACACAAAATATTCAAATCATGCACAACCCCGATGACAAGCCAAGCAATTGTTTCATACTTTTGACGTTCTCAAACCTTTTCAACTTTCACGCAATACATGAGCATGAGCCATGGATATAGCACTATAGGCGGAATAGAATATGATAGTGGAGGTTGTGTGGAGAAGACAAAAAGGAAGAAAGTCTCACATCGACATGGCTAATCAACGGGCTATGGAGATGCCCATCAATTTCTGTCAATGTGAGGAGTAGGGATTGCCATGCAACGGATGCACTAAGAGCTATAAGTGTATAAAAGCTCAAACTGGAAACTAAGTGGGTGTGCATCCAACTTGCTTGCTCATGAAGACCTCGGGCATTTGAGGAAGCCCATCATCGGAATATACAAGCCAAGTTCTATAATGAAAACTCCCACTAGTATTTGAAAGTGATAACTCAAGAGACTCTCTATATGAAGAACATGGTGCTACTCTAAAGCAAAAGTGTGGTAAAAGGATAGTAACATTTCCCCTTCTCTCTTTTCTCTCATTATTTATTTATTTTTTCTCTTTTTCTTCTTCTTTTTTTGGTGGGCTTCTTTGGCCTCTTTTTTTATTTGGGCTTCTTTGGCCTCTTTTATTTTGATAACCTCACATGGGACAATGTTCTAATAATGATGATCATCACACTTTTATTTACTTACAACTCAATATTACAACTCGATACTAGAACAAATATACGACTCTATATGAATGCCTCTGGCAGTGTACCAGGATGTGCGATGATCTAGCATAGCAAAGATATCAAAAAACTGACAAGCCATGAAAATATCATGCTAGCTACCTTACGATCATGCAAAGCAATATGACAATGAATGCTCAAGTCATGTATATGATGATGATGGAAGTTGCATGGCAATATATCTCGGAATGGCTATGGAAATGCCATAATAGGTAGGTATGGTGGCTATTTTGAGGAAGATATAAGGAGGCTTATGTGTAATAGAGCATATCGTATCACGGGGCTTGGATGCACCGGCGAAGTTTGCACCAACTCTCGAGGTGAGAAAGGGCAATGCACGGTACCGAAGAGGCTAGCAATGATGGAAGGGTGAGAGTGCGTATAATCCATGGACTCAACTTTAGTCATAAAGAACTCACATACTTATTGCAAAAATCTATTAGTAATCAAAACAAAGTACTATGTGCATGCTCCTAGGGGGATAGATTGGTAGGAAATACCATCGCTTGTCCCCGACCTCCACTCATAAGGAAGACAATCAATAAATACCTCATGCTCCGACTTCATCACATAACGGTTCACCATACGTGCATGCTACAGGAATCACAAACTTCAACACAAGTATTTCTACAATCCACAACTACCCAATAGCATGACTCTAATATCACCATCTTTATATCGCAAAACTATTGTAAGGAATCAAACATATCATATTCAGTGATCTACAAGTCTTATGTAGGATTTTATGACTAACCATGTGAATGACCAGTTCCTGTCATCTCTCTAAATAGATATAAGTGAAGCAAGAGAGTTTAATTATTTCTACAAAAGATATGCCCACGCTCTAACAAATATAAGTGAAACAAAATAGCATTCTACAAATGGCGGTTTTCTATGTGAAGAGAAACAGGCAATCCAAACTTCAAAAGATATAAGTGAAGCACATGAAGCATTCTATAAAGCCATACTCAAAAAATATAAGTGAAGTGCAATGAGCATTCTATAAATCAACCAAGGACTATCTCATACCAGCATGGTGCATAAAATAAAAGTGAAAACTAAATGCAAAAGACTCCCCAAGATTTACACATATCATGTGACGAATAAAAATATAGCTCCAAGTGAAATTACCGATGATCGTTAGAAGAAAGAGGGGATGCCTTCCAGGGCATCCCCAAGCTTGGTTGCTTGGGAGTCCTTGAATATTTCCTTGGGGTGCCTCAGGCATCCCCAAACTTAGGCTCTTGCCACTCCTTATTCCTTCATCCATCGTGATCTCTCCCAAAACTTGAAAACTTCAATCACACAAAACTTAACAGAAAGTTCGGTAAGATCCGTTAGTATAATAAAGAAAATCACTACTCTAAGTACTGGTGCAAACCAATTCATATTTTGTTTTTGCATTGTATCTACTGTAATATAGCTTTTACATGGCTTAATCCACTGATAGAAATTGATAGTTTCATCAAAAGAAGCAAACTATGCATCAAAAACAGAATCTATCCTAAACATGACAATCTGTAGTAATCTGAACATTCACCATACTTCTGTTACTCCAAAAATTCTTAAAAAATAGGAAAAATAAACAATTTGTATAGAAAGACAGTGCAAAAATTTTCAGAACCGTTTTACCTTCCAGTAAAAAAAATGTAAAATCACGCACTACAGCCAAAGTTTCTGTTCTGTACCGCACAAACCAACAAGCAATGTAAACATCCTAAAGGCAAATCTTGGCACATTATTTTTATAATACAATGGAATTGTACAAGGGGATAATTATTTTTGTTGAAAAGTTTCTGTAATCAAGATTCATAAAGTTTCCGTGAGCATGAACAAAGTTCAAGGAGCTCCCTCACTTCAACAATGCTTGTCTCTCTCACTTTCACTTTCCTTTTTGAAAAGTTTTGGGTTCCCCTCTTTATTTTGTTGTTGTTTTTAAACTATATAAAAGCACTCAACAGAAATAAATGACTCTCTAAAACTTCCGGGTTGTCTCCCTGGGAGCACTTTCTTTAAAGCCATTAAGCTAGGCATAAGTTGCTCAAGTAATGAATCCACCCAGATCCCAAGGTATATCAAAGCCAATTTTAATTAACAATGATTTGCGATTTAGTAGTGAGCACAAAGCATCATATATCATGTAATGATGAAGTCTAACTCTCTTCCTATGCATGGGCATGTCATAAAAGAATAATTCATGCACACATAGTAAAGGCCAATGCATAGTATAAACAGTTTCTTGCAATTTTATCATATTGGAAACATGGAGAGGCGAAGATGTAGTTCCTCTCTCATAATAATTGCAAGTAGGAGCAGCAAGCACATGCATATTATATCTATCAAAATCATCATGTGTAGTAGTGAAACGCAACCCATCAATATAATCCTTAATAAGGGCAAACTTCTCCGATATAGTGTAGTCGGGAGAATTCAAATAGATAATAGGACTATCATGCGTGGGTGCAATAGCAACAATTTCATGTTTAACATAACGAACTATAGCAAGTTCATCTCCATAAGCATAATTAATATTGGCATCTTGGCCACAAGCATAGCAAGCATCATCAAAAAGGGATATTTCAAAAGAATCAATGGGATCATAACAATCATCATAGCAATCATCCTTCGGTAAGCACGAAGGGAAATTAAACAATGTATGAGTTGAAGAGTTACTCTCATTAGAAGGTGGGCACGGGTAGCTAATCCGCTCTTCCTCCTTTTGTTCTTCGCTCTCCTTATCATCTTTTTCATCCAATGAGCTCACAGTTTCATCAATTCCTTCTTCCATAGACTCCTACAAAATATTAGTCTCTTCTTGGACAGCGGAGGAGTTCTCAATATATGGTTTAACATAGGCATTAGAAGCATAATTATCATAAATATATTTAAGTATGGCAAAAAATTTAGATTTGTAAAGAGTAGCATCATACTTTCCAATCAAAGAAGCAATTTCATAAGCACCCTTAAAAGCAAGAAATTCTTCAATTTGTTGAACATCATAGTAATTATAAACACCCTTAGCATACGAAGATACAATTCCATTATCACTAAACTCACATTGGTAGGGAAGGTGTTTCTTAGGGTCTTCAGAACAACAAGCAAAATCATATATTTCACATAAATTCCAAGCATAGCATTGCAAACGATGAATTTGATCCAGTAAAAGTTTCCATTTTTCAGATATGCGATGTCGCACATAACAAGCATGCTCATCTAAAGATTTTCTCTCAACTAAGCTAGTTGGGGTTTCAGCATGAGCACATAGGGATCGAAGATGATCCAAGTAAAAAAGCTTTAGGAGTGTGATAGATTTTGAGTGGTTCTTCAACCATTGGTGTAGTAGGTACAACTAATTTTTTTGGTATTTTGCGTTTCCTACCCACAACTAAAGATAGAAAACAAGAGCACAAAATAAAAATTACTTAGTGATAAAGCAAACAAGCACACACGAGAATATTCACCCCACACTATAACTCCCCGGCAACAGTGCCAGAAAAAGGTCTTGATAACCCACAAGTATAGGGGATCAATTGTAGCCTCTTTCGATAAGTAAGAGTGTCAAACCCAACGAGGAGCTAAAGGTAGAACAAATATTCCCTCAAGTTCTATCGTCCACTGATACAACTCTACGCACGCTTAACGTTTGCTTTATCTAGAACAAGTATGAAACTAGAAGTACTTTGTAGGTGTTGTTGGATAGGTTTGCAAGATAATAAAGAGCACATAAATAAAAAGTAGGGGCTATTTATATGAAGACACAACTAAGTTAGTTTTAGTAGAGAGCTTGTTGTCACACAAGAAAGTTATTTGTCCCTAGGCAATCGATAACTAGACCGGTAATCATTATTGCAATTTTATTTGAGGGAGAGGCATAATCTAACATACTTTCTCTTCTTGGATCATATGCACTTATGATTGTAACTCTAGAAAGCATCCACAACTACTAAAGATCATTAAGGTAAAACCCAACCATAGCATTATAAGGCATCAAGTCCTCTTTACTCCCATACGCAAACAACCTACTTACTCGAGTCTATGCTTTTGTCACTCACGCCACCCACCATAAGCAAATCATGAACATATTGCAAACCCTATAGCGGGGATCCCTCACACTTGTGCGACATGGAGAGCACCATAGAACAGCACCAATAATAAAATATGCAACTCAAACCAATCACGATCATCAATTAACCCATAGGACAAAACGGATCTACTCAAACATCATAGGATGGCCATACATAATTGGGAAATAATATATAGCGTGAGCACCATGTTTAAGTAGAGATTATAGTGGGTAAAGGAGGGGTTATGCCGCTACATAGAGGGGGAGAGAGTTGGTGATGACGACGGTGAAGTTGTTGGTGTAGATTGCGGTGATGATGATGGCCCTGGCGGTGTTCCGGCGCCATCGGGAGAGAGGGGGAGAGAGCCCCCTTCTTCTTCTTCCTTGACCTTCTCCCTAGATGGGAGAAGGGTTTCCCCTCTGGTCCATGGTCTCCATGGAGTGGGAGGGGCGAGAGCCCCTCCGAGATTGGATCTGTCTCTCTTGTTTCTGCATTTTCTGATTCCGCCCTTTCACCGTTTCTTAAATTCCTGGAGATCCATCACTCCGACTGGGCTGAAATTTTAACACGATCTCTATCCGGATATTAGCTTTCTTGCGGCAAAAGAAGGGCACCAACCGCCTTACGGGCTGGCCACGAGGGTCAGGGGCGCGCCCCTGCCTCGTGGGCCCCTCGAGCATCGTCTCGTGTTGATTACACTTCCCAAAATTCACATATATTCCAAAAAAAATCTCCGTCAGTTTTTATCCCCTTTGGACTCCGTTTGATATGGATTTTCTGCGAAACAAAAAACATGCAACAAACAGGAACTGGCACGGGGCACCGGATCAATATGTTAGTCCCAAAAATAGTATAAAAAGTTGCCAAAAGTATATAAAAGTTGTAGAATATTGGCATGGAACAATAAAAAATTATAGATATGATGGAGAGGTATCATATCTCACTTGCCCTTTCTGAGACCGCAAAACATAAATGCAGAGCATCCATGAATATCAAGGACCGACTAGACATTGTAATTCATGGTAAAAGAGTTCCAATCACAGTCATACTCAATGTAAATTAATAACAATGCATACAAATGATAGTGGTCCTCTCTAACTGGTGCCTTCTCTAAGAGGATGATGACTCGGCAAATAAAAGTAAATAGATAGGACCTTCATAGAGGGAAGCAGGGATTTGCAGAGGTGCCAGAGCTCGAGTTTTGAAATAGAGAGGAATAATATTTTGAGCGGTATGCTTTCATTATCAACATAACAACTAAGAGATCTTGATATCTTCCATGCTACATACATTATAGGCGGTTCCAAAACAGAATGGTAAAGTTTATACTCCCCCACCACCAACAAGCACACTCCACGGCTGGTCCGAAACAACGAGTACCATCCAACTAACAACAATCCCGGGGGAGTTTTGTTTGCAATTATTTTGATTTGATTTGCTTTGAGCAAGGGAATGGGCATCCCGGTTACCAGCCATTTTCTCGTGAATGATGAGCGGAGTCCACTCATCGTGAGAATAACCCACCTAGCATGGAATATATTGACAACCCTAGTTGGTATATGAGCGATTTGAGCATACAAAATAGATTATTATTTGAAGGTTTAGAGTTTGGCACATGGAAATTTACTTGGAACGGTAGGTAAATACCGCATATAGGAAGGTGTGGTGGACTCATATGGAACAACTTTGGGTTTATGGAAGTGGACGCACAAGCAGTATTCCCGCTTAGTACAAGTGAAGGCTAGAAAAAGACTGGGAAGTGACCAACTAGAGAGTGACAACAGTCATAAACATGCATTGAGATTAACCAACATTGAGTGCAAGCATGAGTAGGATATAAATCACCATGAACATAAATATCATGGAGGCTATGTTGATTTTGTTTCAACTACATGTGTGAACATGTGCCAAGTCAAGCCACTCAAATCATTCAAAGCAGGATACCATCCTATCATACTACATCACAACCATTTTAATAACATGTTGGCGCACAAGATAAACCATTATAAACTCCTAGTTAATTAAGCATGGCATGAGTAACTACAATCTCTGATTGTCATTGCAAACATGTCTCATTCATAATAGGCTGAATCAGGAACGATGAACTAATCATATTTACAAAAACAAGATAGGTCGAGTTCATACCGGCTTTTCCTTATCTCAATCATTTCATCATACTAGAAGAACGCCCGTGCATTGCAATGGGGCCACATTAACTTTAAGAGTTCAATATTAATATTCTCATACATATCAAGTGACATTGGCGACCCTTTTTACCATCAAATCTTCACTTACACACACACTCTCTCCCTCCCTCTTCCTCACTCTCTCTTCCCCTCTCCCTCTCTCTCTAACACACACACATATCCATCTTATTGGGTATGGGACCATAATCGATCTATTTCACACACACACACATGCTAGTGCATAACAATATGGATTATGTGTATTATATTTGCCCACAACTGAGGGAATTAATTTCATGTAAATCGGCCAGCCACAACTCCATATTCACATACACATCAAGTGACATTGGTGACCTTTTTTACCATCAAATCCTCACACACACACTCTCTCCCTCCCTCTCCCTCTCTCTCTCTCTAACACACACACATATCCATCTTATTGGGTACGGGACCATAATCCATCTATTTCACACACGCGCTAGTGCATAACAATATGGATTATGTGTATTATATTTGACACCACAACCGAGGGAATTAATTTCATGTAAATCAGCCAGCCACAGCTCCAAGAATACGCTGAGGAGGTGGCACGGGTCAGCGTTGGTGCCGTCCGGCATGTGCCACGGGCCCGCTTCCAAGTGCGTCTGCGCGCCGGCCACCCACGCCGGGTCCTTCAAGTGCCGGTTCCACTGCACCAACTCCTAGGGCCACGGCCAGGGCCAGGGAAGCCGCCCTTCTTCGCCCCCTTCACCGGCCGCGGCACCCGGCCTCGCCGTCCTCGTTCTCCGGCACCGTCACGATGCAGTGACGCAACCCAAGCATCGGCCTCGAGAATCAAGAATGCTCGATAATGGAGAGGGAAGGGAAGATCATATACATGTCATAAGAAAGGGAGTTTATTTACTGCTCCCTCGATGTATTGTTTCCTTTGTTTGGAGATTGATTACCATCCGTGAGTTAAGTTAAGGTTAATGTGATTGAGCGAGTTTTCTGAAAATCAATTATTTGTTTTCTAATTAATGTGATTGAGTGATTTAAGGTAAGGTTAATTAATTTACATTTGATCTTTAGAGATTGTTCGTGATTGCTTTTACATTACTACATAACTTGCGCCAGTATGGAAAGTTCTGATCTGTTCAGATTTCTTTCGTTATGTCAGAGGGTGACGCGAAAATAAACCGATGGAGTGGGGGGAAGGGACAGAAAAAATCTAGGAAAAAAACCAGCGAAGGTGGGAGGAGGTACCAAAAAAACCATGGGAGGTGAGACGGAAAAAAACCTGGAAACGAGACTACCAACTGCTCCATTAGGAGTAGAGATATCGTCATTATTACCTTTCACTTGCATGACCGAACGATGTGGATAATAATAATAGTGCACGTGCATCGTACTAAGTTGGAATCTGCAACATTTATTCAAAGGAGAAGACAAGGTAATATGGGCTCTTTGTTAGATCAACAGTACTGCATATGAGAGCTGCTCAACATTTTCATCGTGGTCTTCTCCTCTCGACCCCTAAAGAAAAGAAAAGAATTTCAAAGAAACACGCTGAAATATTTTTGGAGTTTTTGTTTTTCTGAAGAAAGAGAAACAAGAATGAGAAAAACTATTTACACGGGAAAGCTCCCAACAAGCAAAAGAAGAACGAGAAATCTTTTTGGGTTTTATTTTGATACTACAACTAAGCATGCATAAACGATAAACTAGCTACAACTATTTTTTTTGGTTTTTCTCTTAAGGTTAATCAAACACACAAGAAGAAAGCGAGAAAAATAAATAAACTAACATGGATAATACAATGAAAAAGTATGAGCACCGCCAACTGAAATGAGTGTGTGAACATGAATATAATGTCGGTGAGAAATACATACTCCCCCAAGCTTAGGTTTTTGCCCTATGTTGGTCTATGACCATTGGCCTGGTGGATATCCAAAGTTGTAGTTGGGGTTGTGATGTCGCTTGAAGCTACGTCGGTATTCCCCAAAGAGGAAGGGATGATGCAACATAGCGGCGGTAGGTATTTCCCTCAGATATGAAACCAAGGCTATCGAACCAGTAGGAGAACAAGCAACACAACGTAAACAGCCCCTGCACATAAATAACAAATACTCGCAACCCGACGTGTTAAAGGGGTTGTCAATCCCTTTCGGGTAACTTCGCCAGAAATTGGCACGTGGGCAGGAGAACATTGTAAATATTGATAGATTGAACACCAAATAAAATAAATTTCTGCAAGGTATTTTTGGATTTTTGGTTTGATAGATCTGAAAATAAAAGCAAAGGAAAATAGATCGCAAGGCAAATAATATGAGAAAGAGACCCGGGGGCCGTAGGTTTCACTAGTGGCTTCTCTTGAGAAAAATAGCAAACGGTGGGTAAACAAATTATTGTTGGTCAATTGATAGAACTTTAAATAATCATGACGATATCCATGCAATGATCATTATATAGGCATCACGTCCAAGATTAGTATACCGACTCCTGCCTGCATCTACTATTATTATTCCACACATTGACCGCTCTCCAGCATGCATCTAGTGTATTAAGTTCATGGAGAAACGGAGTAATGCAATAAGAACGATGACATGATGTAGACAAGATCTATCTATGTAGAGATAGACCCCATCATTTTTGTTGGGGAACGTAGTAATTTCAAAAAAAATCCTACGCACACGCAAGATCATGGTGATGCATAGCAACAAGAGGGGAGAGTGTTGTCCACGTACCCTCGTAGACCGAAAGCGGAAGCGTTAGCACAACGCGGTTGATGTAGTTGTACGTCTTCACGATCCGACAGATCCAAGTACTGAACGCACGGCACCTCCGAGTTCAGCTCGATGACGTCCCGCGAACTCCGATCCAGCAGAGCTTCACGGGAGAGTTCCGTCAGCACGACGGCGTGGTGACGATGATGATGTTGCTACCGACACAGGGCTTCGCCTAAGCACCGCTACGATATGACCGAGGTGGAATATGGTGGAGGGGGGCACCGCACACGGCTGGGAGAGATCAACTGATCAACTTGTGTGTATAGAGGTGCCCCCTGCCCCTGTATATAAAGGAGCAAGGGGAGAGGTGGCCGGCCTAGGAGGAGGGCGCGCCAAGGGGGGAGTCCTACTCCCATCGGGAGTAGGACTCCTCCTTCCCTTGTTGGAGTAGGAGAGAAGGAAAGAGGGGGAGAGGAACAAGGAAAAGTGGGCTCAACCCCATGTCCAATTCGGACCATAGGGGGGCGCGCGCCTCCTTCCTTTTGGCCTCTCTCCTTTATTCCTGTATGGCCCAATAAAGCCCATATACTCCCCGGCGAATTCCCATAACTCTCCGGTACTCCGAAAAATACCTGAATCACTCGGAACCTTTCCGATGTCCGAATATAGTCGTCCAATATATCGATCTTTACGTCTCGACCATTTCGAGACTCCTCGTCATGTCCCCGATCTCATCCGGGACTCCGAACTCCATCGTTACATCAAAACTCATAAACTCATAATATAACTGTCATCGAAACCTTAAGCGTGCGTGCGGACCCTACGGGTTCGAGAACAATGTAGACATAACCGAGACACGTCTCCGGTCAATAACCAATAGTGGAACCTGGATGCTCATATTGGCTCCCACATATTCTATGAAGATCTTTGTCGGTCAGACCGCAAAACAACATACATTGTTCCCTTTGTCATCGGTATGTTACTTGCCCGAGATTTGATCGTCGGTATCTCAATACCTAGTTCAATCTCGTTACCGGCAAGTCTCTTTACTCGTTCTATAATACATCATCCCGCAACTAACTCATTAGTTGCAATGCTTGCAAGGCTTAAGTGTTGTGCATTACCGAGAGGGCCCAGATATACCTCTCCGATAGTCGGAGTGACAAATCCTAATCTCGAAATACGCCAACCCAACAAGTACCTTCGGAGACACCTGTAGAACACCTTTATAATCACCCAGTTACGTTGTGACGTTTGGTAACACACAAAGTGTTCCTCCGGTAAACGGGAGTTGCATAATCTCATAGTCATAGGAACATGTATAAGTTATGAAGAAAGCAATAGCAACAAACTAAACGATCAAGTGCTATGCTAACGAAATGGGTCAAGTCAATCACATCATTCTCCTAATGATGTGATCCCGTTAATCAAATGGCAACTCATGTCTATGGTTAGGAAACATAACCATCTTTGATCAACGAGCTAGTCAAGTAGAGGCATACTGGTGACACTCTGTTTGTCTCTGTATTCACACATGTATTATGTTTCCGGTTAATACAATTCTAGCATGAATAATAAACATTTATCATGATATAAGGAATTAAATAATAACTTTATCATTGCCTCTAGGGCATATTTCCTTTAGTTTTATCCTTAGTAGCAACGATACATATGTGTCGGTTCCCCTTCTGTCACTGGGATCAAGCACCGTAAGATCGAACCCACTACAGAGCACCTTTTCCCATTGCAAGATAAATAGATCAAGTTGGCCAAACAAAACCCAAATATCGTAGAAGAAATATGATGCTATAAGCAATCATGCATAAAATAGATCTAAGAAACTCAAATACTTTCATGGATATAAAAAGATAGATCTGATCATAAACTCAAAGTTCATCCAATCCCAGAAACACACCGCAAAAAGATTTACATCATATGGATCTCCAAGAGACCATTGTATTGAGAATCAAATGAGAGAGAGAGGAAGCCATCTAGCTACTAACTACAGACCTGAAGGTCTACAAAGAACTACTCATGCATCATCGGAGACGCACCAATGGAAGTGGTGAACCCCTCCGTGATGGTCTCTAGATTGGATCTGGTGGTTCTGGACTCTGCGGTGGCTGGAATTAATTTTCGTCGACTCCCCTAAGGTTTCTGGAATATTGGGGTATTTATAGAGCAAAGAGGCGGTCCAGGGGGCACCCGAGGTGGACACAACCCACCAGGGCGGGCCTGGGCCTCCTGGCATGCCCTGGTGGGTTGTGCTCTCCTCGGAGCACCCCCCAGGCGTAGCCTTGGCCCATTAGGTGTCTTCTGGTCCAAAAAAATCTCTGTAAAGTTTCGTTGCATTTGGACTCCGTTTGGTATTGATTTCCTGCGATGTAAAAAACATGTAGAAAACAGCAACTGGCACTTGGCACTATGTCAATAGGTTAGTATCAAAAAATGATATAAAATGACTATAAAACATCCAAGATTGATAATATAACAGCATGGAACAATCAAAAATTATAGATACGTTGGAGACATATCAGCATCCCCAAGCTTAACTCCTACTCATCCTCGAGTAGGTAAGTGATAAAAACAGAATTTTTGATGTGGAATGCTACCTAACATGTCATATCATATTTCTTTTTTTATAGCATGGACATTTGGACTTTTATATTGTTCAAAGCAATAGTGTAACATCTCAAAATTTTCCAAATTTTGGAATGTTAATAATAAGATATTTTTGAGTGAATTGCTATGGCGTTCAAGGGAAATTAAAACTTTTTGTGACCTTGTTTAAACTTTTCAAACCATGTTATAAAAGTTGGATGAAAATTTTGTCCAATAAAGAAAACTATGGTTGGGGAAGTTTATTTAAGGATTCAAAGGGCATTCAACTCTTTTTGATTCTTTCAAAATATTTTGAACCACCTTCAAATTTATGGAGTGGGAATAAAATGACTTTCTCAAATGTGATGGATGAATATTTCATTTGAAGTTATTTGAATTTTGGGAGTTCCATTTGAATTGTGTCTTATTTGAAGCTTTAGTGTCATTTAAATATTTCCAAATTACTCAAATAAAAATAAATGTGAGAGCAGATAATATGACTTCTCCAAAACTATTATTCAGAAATATTAAATATTTCTTGTTAGTCATTTGGGTATTCATAAAACCCTCACACATATGTTGGGGAAATTATGAAGCCCGTAATGCATTATTAAAACAAGTTTGTGCACGAAATAAGTTTATTGAATTCTAAACTTAATGTGCGTAGAATTGAAATAATAAATAGGTAAACACGAACATTTAATTCCTGTTATAATTAAACTTCTTGCACACACGCACACAAAATATAGTTTATTAGTCCTAAAACTAATTGGGCTAGGCCCAACCAGCCCAGCTCCTCACGTACACGTACAGGAGGTCTTTTTCCTCCTCACGTTCACCCCCACATGAGCCGCCATGGCGTACAGCGGCTGCGCCCAACGCTTCCCTTCCCTTGCACCCGTTGACCTTCTGAATCGGTTCCTCTCGCCTCCCACGACCCCTTCCCTCAGTAGTGCGCCTTAAGGCACCCCTAATGGCCATTAGAGCTCGAGGAAACTGCTGCTTTTACTGCAGCCATTAACACCACGACGGAGCTCGGTCTGACCCTCCCCCTGACCCTCTATAAAAGCCTAGGACGCCGTCCATAATCTCCTCGCTCGAAGCCCTCTCCTTCGGGAGCATACCCCCCTCCTCATCTTTGTAAATTCCTCGCCGGAGTTCCAAACCGTAGCCCCTGTCCGCACTCGACTTCATCGCCGTCGGTGAGTCCCAGGACCCCCGCTTATTCCTTTCTCTTTGTCTATCTTTCACGCACCTGGCTGACCACCTTCTCCCGTCGATCCTCCGGCCATAGCGCGCCCGAAATCCGCCGGCGTTCTATTTCACTCCGGCCACCATACATGTGTGCCAGAGGACGGGCACAAGCTTTCCACAGCCACCAACGTCTCTACCTCACCGTCCTGCACATCTTCTCCTATTGGATATTCGCCTGAGATCACCAGAACGACGACGCCGATGACGCCTGACCTGCGGCCGTCTTCTTCTACCTCGCTGGCAGTCTCACGCCGGTAAGCTCTCTCCTTTCTTTTATTTCCATCGTTAACTCTGGAATCACGACGCTAACACATGAATGGGTATGCACTAATCACAACTTGACACTTGGTGGCAGCCTATTAAATCCCGTATTGCATCTTCACAATAATACCAAACTTTGGAAATTCGCATCTCCCAAACCGTATGTCCGATTTTGACAAATGAGATATCTCCGGATTCGTGGGAACCTGTAGTTTCTTATGAAATTATAAAATTTCAATTTTGAGCAAACTAAAATTTAGTTTTGATTTAAATGGTAAATTGAATATTTTTGCCATATCTTTTAATCTTTAATTCACACCCAAAAGCTTATTATATAAAAATTGGCCATTAGAACCATACCTATCTGTTAGGACCCATACCTTATTTTTTTAACCATGCTTAGTTCATGTTTTAGCCTCTACACCATCCTTACTCATAATTTAACAACTTCGATCAATTAAATTTTATGCTTAGATAAAGCTCTTAGATTGATCCTTACAAATCTCGGTGGTCATATGTTACTACCACACAAATTTGGAGTTAGTCAATTATTAGTTTCAATTCCCTAAACTCATAACTTTCATTCTCATAGTCGACCACAAGTCTAATATTCTAAATAGTTTCTTTATGGAAATTTGGTTATCAAAACATGTCTCTCAATCACTCTATATATTGACACCATGATCTTTCCTTAAACCAACTTGACCCACCCTAGAATAAAATCTATGACACATTCCCATCCAATGAAACTTCTTATCAACCATAGCCACGACATGATAATTATCCTAAGAATGTCTTTGTATTGTTAATTTGAATCTTTATTTGAATTTTTGTGTGTTGAAGTATTTTCTTTCGTCGTTAGATATATCATAAATTAAAGGACTGACGATAACAAGTAGGGAATCAACTATAAAATTAAGGCAAGTTACAAATTGATCATGCTTTGATCTATATTTTCATATTACACATATCTCATTAAAATTTAATACTATGTATATTTTATAAAAGTTTTGCAAAGTATATTTTTTAGCTAGAGCCATAAGGACTAACTACCATGCTTGGCCACGCTTGCACAATTGGGTGGGTTGAAAATCAAACAAGTTTTAAACAAATAAACTTGCCCTCTTTTGGGGCAATGTTTTGTGAAAACTTTTGAAAACTGAAACTATACTATTATACTTCTACTCCCTGGGCGGAATGGTATTGACGGGAGCGTCTACAAGTGATTGCGTCCATCGAGGTCTTGCAGTGAATGCGCCCGACTGGGGTCTTGCACACAGGTTTTTGGTGGGGATTGCCGTCCAGGGGAATGAGATCTTCCAAGTACTGTTTGATGTAGCTTCCAGTACAACCACATGCTACTATGGGCTCTGTCTTAGCTTAGTACTAACGGTAAACCCTTACCTCAGGACCGTCATCGGAGAGGGGCTTTCATTGCCTAAGTTGCGGGCGGCTTGGTCAGGTATAGGGGGCTGTTACGGAAAGGCTTCGTCGCAAAAATGGGGTTGGTTGTGTCATGTGGGGAACGTGTACGACCTCTGTAGAGGGTTTAACCTAATAGATTAGCCATGCCCCCGGTTACGGGCAATTTTGAGCAACTCAAGTAACTATTTTTAGAAAAGAGAGGGGAGATTCTTCTTCAGTCCAACCCATCATACTTGATCATTGATCCATTCATGAAACACAGTTGCACATTGACTACACCGAATGCTCAAGTATGATCATAGTGCCTCCTAGTTGATACTTTATAAGAGAAGATGGAGACTCAAATTCGAAAATAAAAATTGAAGGAAATATGCCCTAGAGTCAATAATAAAGTTGTTATTTATATTTCTATATATCATGATAAATGTTTATTATTCATGCTGGAATTGTATTAACCGGAAACTTAGTACATGTGTGAATACATAGACAAAACAGAATGACCCTAGTATGCCTTTACTTGACTAGCTCGTTAATCAAAGATGGTTAAGTTTCCTAACCATAGACATGTGTTGTCATGTAATGAATGGGGTCACATCATTAGGAGAAAGATGTGATGGACAAGACCCATCCGTTAGCTTAGCATTATGATTGTTGAGTTTTATTGCTATTGTTTTCTTCATGACATATACATGTTCCTCTAACTATGAGATTATGTAACTCCCGAATACTGGTGGAACACCTTGTGTGCTATCAAACGTCACAACATAATTGGGTGATTATAAAGATGCTCTATAGGTGTTTTCGAAGGTGTTTGTTGGGTCGACATAGATTTAGATTAGGATTTGTCACTCCATGTATCGGAGAGGTATCTCTAGGCCCTCTCGGTAATGCACATCACTATAAACATTGCAAGAAATGTGACTAATGAGTTAGTTGTGAGATGATGCATTACAGAACGAGTAAAGAGACTTGACCGGTAACGAGATTGAACTAGGTATGAGGATACCGATGATCAAATCTCAGACAAGTAACATACCGATGACAAAGGGAACAACGTATGTTGTTATGCGGTTTGACCGATAAAGATTTTTGTAGAATATGTAGGAGCCAATATGAGCATCCAGGTTCCGCTATTGGTTATTTACCGGAGATATGTCTCGGTCATGTCTACATAGTTCTTGAACCTGTAGGGTCCGCATGCTTAACGTTCGATGACAATTTGTATTATGAGTTATGTGATTTGATGACCGAAGTTTGTTCAGAGTCTCAGATGAGATCACGGACGTAATGAGGAGTCTTGAAATGCTCGAGAGGTAAAGATTCATATATTGGAAGGTTGCATTCAGACATCCGAATGGTTCCAAGTGATTCGGGCGTACTAGGAGGTTACCAGAAGTCCCCGGGGGAAATCATGGCCTTATGGGCCATGGGAGAGAAGAGGGGACAACCCACAAGGGGGAGGCGCACCCCCCCAAGTGGAGTCCGAATAGGAAGGGGAGGGGGCGTAGCCCCCCTTTCCCTCTTCCCCTCCTCTCCTTCCCCCTTTTCCCCCTCCGTAGAAAGGAAGGAGGGGGGCGAATCCTACTTGGACCGGGAGTCCAAGTAGAACTCCCCCCCTTGGCGGGCCCCCTCTAGGGATGGCCTCCTCCTCTCCCCTCCTTTATATACCTGGGAGGAGGGCACCCCAAAGGCACACCAAGTCTTCTCTTAGCCATGTGCGGTGCCCCCTCCACAGTTACACACTTCGGTCATATCGTCGTAGTGCTTAGACGAAGCCTTGCGCCGGTAACATCATCATCACCGTCGCCACACCGTCGTGCTGACGGAACTCTCCCTCGTCCTCACTGGATCAAGAGCTCGAGGGACGTCATTGTTCTGAATGTGTGTTGAACACAGAGGTGCCGTACGTTCGGTGCTAGGATCGGTTGAATCGCAAAGACGTTCGACTACATCAACCACGTTACTAAACGCTTTTGCTTTTGGTCTATGAGGATACGTGGACACACTCTCCCGTCTCGTTGATACGCATCTCCTAGATAGATCTTGCGTGATCATATGTAATTTTTTTGAAATACTGCGTTCCCCAACAGTGGCATCCGAGCCAGGTCTATGCGTAGATGTTAAATGCACGAGTAGAACACAAAGAGTTATGCGCGATAATAGTCATATTGCTTACCAGCAACGTCTTACTTTGATACGGCGGTATTGTTGGATGAAGCGGCCCGGACCGACATTACATGTCCGCGTTTATGAGACTGGTTCTATCGACGTGCTTTGCACACAGGTGGCTGGCAGGTGTCTGTTTCTCCACCTTTTGTTGAATCGAGTTTGACTATGCCCGACCCTTGTTGAAGGTTAAAACAACACACTTGATGAAAAATCGTTGTGGTTTTGATGCGTAGGTAAGAACGGTTATTGCTAGAAGCCCGTAGCAGCCACGTAAAACTTGCAACAACAAAGTAGAGGATGTCTAACTTGTTTTTGCAGGGCATGTTGTGATGTGATATGGTCAAGACATGATGAGATATAAATTGTTGTATGAGATGATCATGTTTTGTAGAAGTTATCGGCAACTGGCAGGAGTCTTATAGTTGTCGCTTTATTGTATGAAATGCAATCGCCATGTAATTGTTTTACTTTATCACTAAGCAGTAGCGATAGACGTAGAAGTAATAGTTGGCGAGACGACAACGATGCTACGATGGAGATCAAGGTGTCAAGCCGGTAATGATGGTGATCATGACGGTGCTTTGGAGATGGAGATCAAAGACATAAGATGATGATGGCCATGTCATATCACTTATTTTGATTGCATGTGATGTTTATCGTGTATGCATCTTATTTTGCTTAGTACAACGGTAGCATTATAAGATGACCCCTCACTAAATTTCAAGGTATAAGTGTTCTTTCCGAGTATGCACCGTTGCTACAGTTCATCATGCCGAGACATCATGTGATGATTGGGTGTGATAAGCTCTACGTTCACATACAACGGGTGCAAGCCAGTTTTGCACATGTAGGATACTCGGGTTAAACTTGACAAGCCTAGCATATGCAGATATGGCCTCGGAACACTGAGACCGAAAGGTCGAACGTGAATCATATAGTAGATATGATCAACATAGTGATGTTCACCATTGAAAACTACTCCATCTCACGTGATGATCGGACATGGTTTAGTTGATATGGATCACATGATCATTTAGATGACTAGAGGGATGTCTAAGTGGGAGTTACTAAGTAATATGATTAATTGAACTTTAATTTATCATGAACTTAGTCCTGATAGTATTTGCATATCTATGTTGTAGATCAATAGCTTGCGATGTAGCTCCTCATTTATTTTTTGATATGTTCCTAGAGAAAAATAAGTTGAAAGATGATAGTAGCAATGATGCGGACTGGGTCCGTAATCTGAGGACTATCCTCATTGCTGCACAGAAGAATTATGTTCTTGATGCACCGCTAGGTGACAGACCTATTGCAGGAGTTGATGCAGATGTTATGAATGTTTGACAAGCTCGGTATGATGACTACTTGATAGTTTAGTGCGCCATACTTTACAGCTTAGAATCGGGACTTCGAAAACGTTTTGAACGCCACGGAGCATATGAGATGTTCCAAGAGATGAAATTGGTATTTCAGACTCATGCCCGTGTTAAGAGGTATGCGACCTCTGACAAGTACTTTGCCTACAAGATGGAGGAGAATAGCTCGGCTAGTGAGCATGTGCTCAGAATGTCCGAGTACTACAATTAGTTGAATCAAGTGTGAGTTAATTTTCCAGATAAGATAGTGATTGACAGAGTTATCTAGTAACTATCACCAAGTTACTAGAACCTCGTGATGAACTATAATATGCAAGGGATAACAGAAATGATTTTCAAGCTCTTTGTGATGCTAAAATCGGCGAAGGTAGAAATCAAGAAAAAGCATCAAGCGTTGATGGTTGACAAGACCACTAGTTTCAAGTAAAAGGGCAAGGGAAAGAAAGGGAACTTCAAGAAATAATGGCAAGCAAGTTGCCACTCCCATGAAGAAACCCAAAGCTAGACCCAAGCCTGAAATTGAGTGCTTCTACTGCAAATGGAATAATCACTAGAAGCAGAACTACCCCAAATACTTGGCGGATAAGAAGGATGGCAAAGTGAACAAAAGTATATATGCTATACATGTTACTGATGTGTACTTTACTAGTGTTCATAGTAGCCCCCAGGTATTTGATACCGGTTCAGTTTCTATGATTAGTAACTCGAAATAAGAGTTACAAAATGAAGAGAGACTAGTTGAGGGTGAGGTGACGATGTGTGTTGGAAATGATTCCAAGTATTGGAACTAAATAAATGTTATTTGGTGTTTGCGTTGAGCATGAATATGATTGGATCATGTTTATTGCGACACGATTATTCATTTAAGTCAGAGAATAATTGTTGTTCTGTTTACATGAATAAAACCTTCTATGGTCTTACATCCAATGTAAATGGTTTACTGAATCTCGATCGCAGTGATACACATAATATTTAAGCCAAAAGATGCAAAGTTAATAATGATAGTGTAACTTATTTGTGGCACTGCCGTTTAGGTCATATCGGTGTAAAGCGCATGAAGAAACTGCATTCTGATGGACTTTTGGAATCACTTGATTATGAATCACATGATGTTTGCTAACCATGCCTCATGGGCAAGATGACTGAGACTCCGTTCTCCGGAACAATGGAGCGAGCAGCTGACTTATTGGAAATATTACATACTGATGTATGCGGTCCGATGAGTGTTGAGGCTCGCGGTGGGTATCGTTATTTTCTAACCTTCACATATGATTTGAGCAGATATGGATATATCTACATGATGAAACATAATTTTGAAACATTTGAAAAGTTTAAAGAATTTCAGAGTGAAGTGGAAAATCATCGTAACAAGAAAATAAAGTTTCTACGATCTGATCGTGGAGGTGAATATTTGAGTTATGAGTTTGGTCTTCATTTGAAACAGTGCGGAATAGTTTTGCAACTCACGCCACCTGGAACACCACAGTGTAATGGTGTGTCTGAATGTCATAGCCGCACTTTTATTAGATATGGTGCGATCTATGATCTCTCTTAATGATTTACCGCTGTCGTTTTGGGGTTATACTTTAGAGACGGATGCATTCATGTTAAATAGGGCACCATCTAAATCCGTTGAGACGACACCATATGAACTGTGGTTTGGCAAGAAACCCAAGTTGTCGTTTCTTAAAGTTTGGGGCTGCAATGCTTATGTGAAAAGGCTTCAACATGATAAGCTCGAACCTAAATCGAAGAAATGTGGCTTCATAGGATACCTAAAGGAGATTGTTGGGTACACCTTCTATCACAGATCCGAAGGCAAGATATTCGTTGCTAAGAATAGATCATTTCTAGAGAAGGAGTTTCTCTCGAAAGAAGTGAGTGGAAAGAAAGTAGAGCTTGATGAGGTAATTGTACCTGCTCCCTTATTGGAAAGTAGTTCATCACAGAAATCAGTTCTAGTGATTCCTACACCAATTAGTGAGGAAGCTAATGATGATGATCATGAAACTTCAGATCAAGTTACTACTGAACCTCGTAGGTCAACCAAAGTAGGATCCGCACCAAAGTGGTACGGTAATCCTATTCTGGAAGTCATGTTACTTGACCATGACGAACCTACGAACTATTAGGAAGCGATGATGAGCCCAGATTCCGCGAAATGGCTTGAGGCCATGAAATCTGAGATGGGATCCATGTATGAGAACAAAGTATGGACTTTGGTTGACTTGCCCGATGATCGGCAAGCCATTGAGATTAAATGGATCTTCAAGAGGAAGACGTACCCTGATAGTAGTGTTACTATCTACAAAGCTCGAATTGTCGCAAAATGGTTTTCAACAAGTTCAAGGTGTTGACTACAATGAGAGTTTCTCACTCGTATCTATACTTAAAGTCTATCCGAATCATGTTAGCAAATTGCCGCATTTTATGAAATTTGGCAAATGGATGTCAAAACTGTATTCCTTAATGGATTTCTTAAAGAAGAGTTGTATATGATGCAACCAGAAGGTTTTTTCAATCCAAAAGGTGCTAACAAAGTGTGCAAGCTCCAGCGATCCATTTATGGACTGGTGCAAGCCTCTCGGAGTTGGAATATACGCTTTGATAGTGTGATCAAAGCATATGGTTTTATACAGACTTTTGGAGAAGCCTGTATTTAGAATAAAGTGAGTGGGAGCTCTGTAGAATTTCTAATATTATATGTGGATGATATATTGTTGATTGGAAATAATACAAAATTTCTGGATGGCATAAAAGGATACTTGAATAAAAAATTCAATGAAAGACCTCGGTGAATCTGCTTATATATTGGGCATCAAGATCTATAGAGAGAGATAGAGACGCTTGCTAAGACTTTCGATGAGTACATACCTTGATAAGATTTTGAAGGAGTTCAAAATGTATCAGTCAAAGAAGGAGTTCTTGAAGATTTGTAAAGTGTGAAGTTGAGTAAAGACTCAAAAACCGACCACAGCAGAAAATAAAGAGAGAATGAAAAGTCATTCCCTATGCCTCAGTCATAGGTTCTATAAAGTATGCTATGCTATGTACCAGACCTATTGTGTACCTCACCGTGAGTTTGGCAAGAGGGTACAATAGTGACCCAGGAGTGGATCACTGGACAACGGTCAAAATTATCCTTAGTGGAATAAGGACATGTTTCTCGATTATGGAGGTGACAAAAAGTTCGCCGTAAAGGGATACGTTGATGCAAGCTTTACACTGATCCGGATGACTCTAAGTCTCAATCTGGATACATATTAAAAATGGGAGCGATTAGCTAGAGTAGCTCTGTGCAGAGCATTGTAGACATGGAAAATTTGCAAAATACATACAACTCTGAATGTGGCAGACCCATTGACTAAACTTCTCTCACAAGCAAAACAAGATCACTCTTTGGGTGTTAATCACATAGCAATGTGAACTAGATTATTGACTCTAGTAAACCCTTTGGGATTTAGTCACATGGAGATGCGAACTAATGACATAAAGATGTGAACTATTGGTGTTAAATCACATGACGATGTGAACTAGATTATTGACTCTAGTGCAAGTGGGAGACTGAAGCAAATATGCAATAATAAAGTTGTTATTTATATTTCCTTATATCATGATAAATGTTTATTATTCATGCTAGAATTGTATTAACTGGAAACTTAGTACATGTGTGAATACATAGACAAAATAGAATGTCCCTAGTATGCCTCTACTTCATTAGCTCATTAATCAAAGATGGTTAAGTTTCCTGACCATAGACATGTGTTGTCATTTGATGAATGTGATCACATCATTAGGAGAATGATGTGATGGACAAGACCCATCTGTTAGCTTAGCATTATGATCGTTGAGTTTTATTGCTATAGCTTTCTTCATGACTTATACATGTTCCTCCGACTATGAGATCATGCAACTCCCGAATACCAGAGAAACACCTTGTGTGCTATCAAACGTCACAGGTAACTGGGTGATTATAAAGATTTGCTACAGGTGTCTCCGAAGGGGTTTGTTGGGTTGGCATAGATCGAGATTAGGATTTGTCAATCCGTGTATTGGAGAGGTACCTCTGGTTCCTCTCGGTAATGCACATCACTATAAGCCTTGCAGGCAATGTGACTAATGAGTTAGTTGCGGGATGATGCATTACAGAACGAGTAAAGAGACATGACCAGTAATGAGATTGAACTAGGTATGAGGATACCGATGATCGAATCTCGGGCAAGTAACATACCGGTGACAAAGGGAACAACGTATGTTGTTATGCGGTTTGACCGATAAAGATCTTCGTAGAATATGTAGGAGACAATATGTGACGCCCCCGATTCAATCGTACACTAATCATACACGCAAACGTGTATGATCAAGATCAGGGACTCACGGGAAGATATCACAACACAACTCTACAAATAAAATAAGTCATACAAGCATCATATTACAAGCCAGGGGCCTCGGGGGCTCAAATACAAGAGCTCGATCATAGACGAGTTAGCAGAAGCAACAATATCTGAGTACAGGCGTAAGTTAAACAAGTTTTCCTTAAGAAGGCTAGCACAAACTGGGATACAGATCGAAAGAGGCACAGGCCTCCTGCCTGGAATCCTCCTAAACTACTCTTGGTCATCGCCAACGGCCTGCATGTAGTATTAGGCACCTATAGTGTAGTAGGAGTCGCCATCGACGGTGGCGTCTGGCTCCTGGACTCCATCGTCTGGTCGCAACAATCGGGTATAGAAAGGGGGAGCAAAGCAACCGTGAGTACTCATCCAAAGTACTCGCAAGCAAGGAGCTACACTACATATGTATGCGTTGGTATCAAATGGAAAAGGGTAGCATATGTGGACTGAACTGCAGAATGCCAGAATAAGAGGGGGATAGCTAATCCTATCGAAGATTATGCTTCTGGCAACCTCCATCTTGCAGCATGTAGAAGAGAGTAGATGGTAAGTTCACCAAGTATCATCGCATAACATAATCCTACCCGGTGATCCTCCCTTCATCGCCCTGGGAGAGAGCGATCACCGGCTGTATCTATCACTTGGAAGGGTGTGTTTTATTAAGTATCCGGTTCTAGTTGTCATAAGGTCAAGGTACAACTCCGGGTCATCCTTTTACCGAGGGACACATCTATTCGAATAGATAAACTTCCCTACAGGGGTGCACCACATTTCCCAACACGCTCGATCCCCTTTGGCCGGACACACTTTCCTGGGTCATGCCCGGCCTCGGAAGATCAACACGTCGCAGCCCCACCTAGGCACAACAGAGAGGTCAGCACGCCAGTCTAAATCCTATGGCGTAGGGGTCTGGACCCATCGCCCATTGCACACATGCACATTGCGAACGTGGCCGGCGAGCAGAGCTAGCCTCCCTTATACAAGAGTAGGCGTTCCAGTCCAACCCGGCGCGCGCCGCCCAGTCGCTAACGTCAAGAAGGCTTCGGCTGATACCACGACGTCGAGTGCCCATAATTGTTCCCGCGTAGTTGGTTAGTGCGTATAGGCCAATGGCCAGACTTAGATCAAATACACATAGCTCATTAAGCGTGTTATTTTGAAATAACCGCGGACGCCGACCAGGGCCAGACCCCTAGTCAGCTTGCAACCCTATGCATGTCCAGAATTGTTTCACTTCACGGTATTCCACTGGTTATCAGTTCAGACCATGGCAGCTTGTTCACTTCAAGATTTTGGGCAAGTTTCCAAGAAGCTATGGGAGCTCATCTGTCGTTCAGTACTGCGTTTCATCCTCAGTCGCAAGGTCAAGTTGAACGTGTCAACCAAGTTCTTCAAGAAATGCTTTGAGCTTGTGTAATTTCCTTCAGCAAGAAATGGGAGGAATCTCTTCCATATCCCGAGTTCTCTTATAATAATAGCTATCAAGCTGGTCTGAAGATGGCCCCCTTCGAAGTGTTATATGGACGAAAGTGTCGGACCCCTCTGAACTAGTCAGAAACTGGGGAACATCCACTCTTCGGTCCGGATATTATCCAACATGCCGAAGAACAAGTCCGCATTATTTGTGAGAATCTCAAGACTGCTCAGTCACGTCAGAAGAGTCAGTATGACCGTCATCATAAAGACATGGTCTATCTACCTGGCAAAAAGGCTTATCTTCGAGTTACACCAATGAAGGGTGCTCACTGCTTCAGGATCAAGGGAAAGCTAGCTCCTCGCTATGTTGGCCCATTCACTATTCTTGAAAGGCGTGGAAAAGTGGCATATCAATTGGAGCTTTTGTCAAACCTTTCTCAGGTTCACGATGTGTTCCACGTGTCATAGCTTCGCCGTTGCTTCAAGGACCCAATCCGAGCAGTGGATCATGAAGTGCTCGAATTGCAATAGGACCTCTCCTATAAAGAGCATCCGGTCCGCATTCTCGACCAACCTGTACGCCGCACATGTGAGAAAGCGATCAAGTTCCTCAAGGTCCAGTGGTCGCATCACTCTAAAGGTGAAGCCACTTGGGAGCGCGAGGACCGCCTGCGTGATGAATACCCCGCACGGTTTCCTTCTACCTCCTAAATCATGGGACAAGATTTCTTGTAGTGGAGGAGTTTTGTAACACCCGGATAATTATGCTATAGTAAACCCATGCTAATGATGCCACATCACCTCTGTTACTATCGCTAATCTTTCGTTAGTTCAAAAACCGGTTCAAAACTCACATTCAAAATTATGGCAAACGATAAAAGTTTTCAAACGTTAAAACAAAATTATTCGGTTAGTGTCAAATATTACATAGGTAATTGTTGTGGAGAAAATGCTTTTTTAGAAAATGCCTAAATATTTTAAAATGGTTTAAAACAGAAAAGAAAATAAATAAAAAGAAAAAGTGAAAAGAAAAAAACAAAACAAAAGGAAAGCAAACAAGAATAAAAGAGAAACCCCCCTCCCCCGTTGGGCCTCGGCCCAGCTGGCCTCTAGGCCAACCAGGAGGTCCACTACACTCCTCCATATCCCCCGGTCCACCCCCCGCAAAACCCTAACCCACAACTCCCACTCCCCCACTCGTTCGCTCCCCTTCCCCCCGATCCGATCTGGATCGGCATCCCGTCGTCGACGCCCACGACGCCGCGGCCACCGTCACCTTCCTCCTCGCCGGCACCGTCGTCCCCGACTACTCCTCAACCCCCGTTGCCACGTCCCTGCACCCACCGTGAGCCGCCGCCCTCTCCTCTTTGCCTCTCTGCCCGCCCCGCTCCGGCGCGGTGCACGCTCACCGCGCCCGCTGGCGCCAACCCGCACCCGAGCTCGCGCGCGCCTCGCCTCACTCCTCCGCCCCGCCGCGCGCGCCCACGCGCTCCGCTCTCTCCTGCGCCGCTCGCCCGCAGACCTCCCCTACCGCGCGCCCCTTTGCTGCGCCGCTCCTTGCCTTGCCTCGCTGCAACAGCTGCGGCTGCTGGCCATGGCCACTGCCGGCGCCACTCGTCGTTGTCCTCGTCGTGGCCATGGCCTTGTCCACGGCCCCGTCCGCGCCCCCGCGGCGCTGGCCTCCCACAGCCACTACCGCAGCCCCGCGGTGCCGCTCCCTTCTTATAGCTTGCCACGACCCGCTGCTGTCGCCTCGCGCCGTCGCCTCTCCCCTCGTGCCTCGTCCACCGTGCCGCCCGGTGACCACGCCGACGCTCGTGCACACCCCTGCTCCCCTGGCCCCTGCTGGCCGTGCTCGCTCCGACTAGCCATCGAGCCCGCCTCGCCCTGACCAGCCCCCTCTGCTTGTGCTCACCGCTGCCGCCCTGGAGCCCCCATGCTCGTCGTGGCCTACATTCCCGGCGGCCCCGCCTTGCTGTGCCGCCATGCTCGCCGTGCTCCGGTGGTCTCACCCCATCGCCCCGGTTGGGCTCGGCCCCGAGTGGGTGGCGCCCGCCATGTCCTGCCCACGCACCCGTTAATGCCCCCTCTGGGCCTATGACATATGGGCCCCACGGCCACAGAATGTTTTAAAAAAGGAATAATAATAATAATTAATTAATTAATTAATTAAAGAATTAATTAACTTAATTAATCCTGATTATATTAGCCTAATTAATTAATTAACCTGACTAATATGTAATTTAAACTAATTAATTTGGTTAACTAGTTAACAGTGTATGCCAGTGGGACCCACACGTCAGTTTGACCGGTCAACGGTCACAGTTGACCGCTGACATCATTAGCAGGCACTATTATGGATAATGTTGATTTAAAATAATTAAATACATCCTAAAAATGATTTAAATCTTTTAAAATTAATATAAAATAAACCGTAGCTTGGATGGAAAAACTTTGTACAGGAAAGTTGCTCAGAATGACGAGACGAATCCGGATAGGCAGCCTGTTCGCCCGCCACACATCCCTAGCATAGCGAACACGCAACTTTCCCCCTCCGGTTCATTTGACCGAAAATGCAAAACACCAGGGATATTTTCCCGGTTGTTTTCCCCCTTCACCGGTATCACCACCTACTGCATTAGGGCACACCTAGCACCGTTATTTGACATGTCATGCATCGATATGCATCCGTTTGCATTGTATTCATTGTTTCTTCCCCCTCTTCTCTTCGGTAGACTACAAGACTGACGCCGCTACTGGTGCCCCGACCGACTACGTTGTTGACGACCCCTACTTGCCAGAGCAACCAGGCAAGCCCCCCCTTGATCACCAGATATCGCCTATTCTTCTCTCTACTACTTGCATTAGAGTAGTGTAGTATGTTACTGCTTTCCGTTAATCCTATCCTGATGCATAGCCTGTCATTGTTGCTACAGTTATTGATACCTTACCTGCAATCCTAAATGCTTATCATAGGATGCTAGTTTATCATCAGTGGCCCTACATTCTTGTCTATCTGCCATGCTATACTATCGGGCCGTGATCACTCGGGAAGTGATCACGAGTATATACTCTTACATAATATATGATACTTGTGGAGACTAAAGACGGGTTGGCTCGAAGAGTACCCGCGAGTGATTCACGGATTGGATTCGAAATGACGTTTGTCCCGATGGCCCTCTGAGTGGATCTTTGTGGCGGAGCGACAGGGTAGGTTGAGACCACCAAGGAGAGAGGTGGGCCTGGCCCTGGTCAGCGTACGTGGTTATTTCAAAATAACATGCTTAACGAGATCTGGGTATTTGATCTGAGTCTGGCCATTAGCCTATACGCACTAACCAACTACGCGGGAACAATTATGGGCACTCGATGTCGTGGTATCAGCCGAAGCCTTCTTGACGTCAGCAACTGGGCAGCGCGTGCCACGTTGGATTGGAATGCCTGCTCTTGTATAAGGGAGGCTAGGTCTGCTCGCCGGCCGCGTTCGCAACATGCAGGTGTGCAATGGGTGATGGGCCCAGACCCCTGCACCATAGGATTTAGACCAGCGTGCTGACCTCTCTATTGTGCCTAGGTGGTGCTGCGACGTGTTGATCTTCTGAGGCTGGGCATGACCCAGGAAAGTGTATTCAGCCATTGGGAAATGTGGTGCACCCATGCAGGGAAGTTTATCTATTCGAATAGCCGTGTCCCTCAGTAAAAGGACGACCCGGAGTTGTACCTTGACCTTATGACAACTAGAACCAGATACTTAATAAAACACTCCCTTCCAAGTGCTAGATACAACCGATGATCGCTCTCTCACAGGGCGACGAGGGGAGGATCACTAGGTAGGATTATGCTATGCGATGATACTTGGTGAACTTACCATCTACTCTCTTCTACATGCTGCAAGATGGAGGTTGCCAGAAGCATAGTCTTCGATAGGATTAGCTATCCCCCTCTTACTCTGGCATTCTGCAATTTAGTCCACATATGCTACCCTTTTCCATTTGATACCAATGCATACATATGTAGTGTAGCTCCTTGCTTGCGAGTACTTTGGATGAGTACTCACGGTTGCTTTGCTCCCCCTTTTCCCCCTTTCTATACCTGATTGTTGTGACCAAATGATGGAGTCCAGGAGCCAGACGCCATCGTTGACGATGACTCCTACTACACTGGAGGTGCCTACTACTACGTGCAGGCCGCTGGCGACAACCAGGAGTAGTTTAGGAGGATCCCAGGCAGGAGTCCTGCGCCTCTTTCGATCGGTATCCCAGTTTGTGCTAGCCTTCGTAAGGCAAACTTGTTTAACTTATGTTTGTACTCAGATATTGTTGCTTCCGCTGACTCGTCTATGATCGAGCTCTTGTATTCGAGCCCTCGAGGCCCCTGGCTTGTAATATGATGCTTGTATGACTTATTTTATTTGTAGAGTTGTGTTGTGATATCTTCCAGTGAGTCCTTGATCTTGATCGTACACGTTTGCGTGTATGATTAGTGTATGATTGAATCAGGGGCGTCACACAATATGAGCATCCAGTTCCGCTATTGGTTATTGACCGAAGATATGTCTCGGTCATGTCTACATAGTTCTCGAACCCGTAGGGTCCGCACGCTTAGCGTTCGATGACGATTTGTATTATGAGTTATGTGATTTGATGACCGAAGTTTGTTTGGAGTCCCAGATGATATCACGGACATAACGAGGAGACATCAAATGGTCTAGAGGTAAAGATTCATATATTGGAAGGTTGCATTCAGACATCGGAATGGTTCCGAGTGATTCGGGCATTTTTTCGGAGTACCGAGAGTTACCGGACCCCCCCCCCCCCGAGGGAAATCATGGGCCTCATGGGCCTTGGGAGAGAAGAGGGGACAACCGACAAGGGGGAGGCCCCCCCCAAGTGGAGTCTGAATAGGAAGGGGAAGGGGCGCGGCCCCCTTTCCCAATTCCCCTCCTCTCCTTCCCCCCTTTCTCCCCTCCGTAGAAAGGAAGGAGGGGGGCGAATCCTACTTGGACCGGAGTCCAAGTAGAACTCCCCCCTTGGCGCACCCCCTCTAGGGCCGGTATCCTTCTCCCCCTCCTTTATATAGGTGGGAGGGGGCACCCCAAAGGCACCCAAGTCTTCTCTTAGCCATGTGCGGTGCCCCCTCCACAGTTACACACCTCAGTCATATCGTCGTAATGCTTAGGCGAAGCGCTGCGCCGGTAACATCATCATCACCGTCGCCACGCCGTCGTGCTGATAGAAATCTCCCTCGTCCTCAACTAGATCTAGAGCTCAAGGGACGTCATCGTGTTGAACGTGTGCTGAACATGGAGGTGCCGTACATTCAGTGCTAGGATCGGTTGAATCGTGAAGACGTTCGACTACATCAACCACGTTACTAAATGCTTCCGCTTTTGGTGTACGAGGGTACATGGACACACTCTACCGTCTCGTTGCTATGCATCTCCTAGATAGATCTTACGTGATCAGAGGTAATTTTTTTTAAATACTGCGTTCCCCAACAAAAATTGCATAAAGTAAAAGAAAGGCCCTTCGCAGAGAGAAGTAGGGATTTGTTGAGGTGCCAGAGCTCAAAGCGAAAAACTTAGAGATAAAAACATTTTGGGAGGTGTGTCCTTCCCACCAATAAAATGACTTAGAGTTCTGAACACTTTCCATGCTAGATATATCATAGGCGATTGCCAAACAGAAAATAAAGTTTATTCCTTTTTTCCACCATACTTTCACTTTCCATGGCTAACCGTATCCACGAGTGCCTGCCATACCAACACTTTCCAAGGAATTTATTATTTGACAACATAAAGTGAATTCATTTTTCATTTTAGGACTGAGCATCCCTAATAGCTTTGCCTTACTCTCGTGCAATGACAAGTGAATAAACACTCATCGTGATAATAACACATCTACCATGGAAAAAATTAGCCACCCCTCACCGCTTCGCGAGCGAAACAAACACACAAAAGAGAAATTTATTTTGAGAATTAGAGATGGCACATACAAATTTGCTTAGAACGACAAAAGAATACCGCATATAGGTAGATAGAGTGGACTCATGTGGCAAAACTGGTTTGAAGGTTTTTGGATGAACAAGTAGTCATCATACTTAGTGTAGAATGAAGGTTAGCAAAAGATTGACAAGCGACCAACCAAGAAACGAATAATCTCATAAGCGAGCATTAAGCATAATGAACACCAAATAATGCACCACAAGTAGGATATAATTTCATTGCACAATTATTGACTTTCGTGCTTCCATAGGGAATCATAAACCTTAACACCAATATTCTTACTAAAGCATAATTACTCATCAACATAACTCACATATCACATCATTATATCTCAAAACTATTACTAAGAATCAAGTTTATTTTGTCCAATGATCTTCATGAAAGTTTTTATTATATCCTTCTTGGATATCTATCACTTTGGAACTAATTTTTATGTGTTGCTTTTAATAAGCTCAAACAAATATAAGTGAAGATCATGAGCATAATTTTTCTTTCTCTCAAATTAATTTAAGTGAAGCAAGAGAGGATTTCTTGAAAATTTTACCAACTCTCAAATAAATCCAAGTGAATCAAGTGAGCATTTCTTCGAAAATACTAAAGCACATCGTGCTCAAAAAGATATAAGTGAAGCACTAGAGCAAGTCCATAGCTCATAATTTTTTTAAGTGAAGCATAGAGAGCAATTCTAACAAGTCATGGCATAATTTTGGCTCTCTCAAATAGGTGTGCCCAACAAGGAATCAAGAGTTAAAACACAAAATAAAACAAACAAAGACTCATATCATACAAGACACTCCAAGCAAAACACATAGTATGCGACGAAGAAAAATATAGCTTCGAGTAAAATACCGATGGTCGTTAGAAGAAAGAGGGGATGTCACTCGGGAGCATCCCCAAGCTTAGTTGCTTGCTCTCTTTTGGATAATAGCCTGGGATGCTGGGGAATCCCCAAGCTTAGGCTCTTCTTACTCCTTATTCCTTCATCCATCATAAGATAACCCAAAACTTGAAAACTTCAATCACACAAAACTCAACAAAACCTTTGTGAGTTCCGTTAGTAAAAGAAAGCAAATCACTACTATAAGTACTGTACCAAAGCAATTCATATTTTGTTCTTGCATTATAGCTACTGTATTCCAACTTTTTTATGGCAAAAACTCATCAAAGAAAACCATAGAGCCATCAAAACAAGCACACAACACAAAGAAAACAGAATCTGTCAAAACAGAACAATAGCAATCTCACTATTTCGAATACTTCTGTAACTCCAAAAATTCTGAGAAATTAGGATGACCTGAGTAATTTGTATACTTATCTACTGCAAAAGGAATGGGTATTTTATCGCTCTCTGGTTAAAAACAAAAATTATTTTCGCGAGCGCAAAAGTTTCTATTTTTCAGCAAGATCAAACAACAATCACCCAAGAAGACCCTAAAGGCTTTACTTGGCACAAACACTAACTAAAACACAAAAAACACAATCATAACATTAGCACAATTGTGCTAACACTCAAAAACAGGAAGCAAAAAGCAAAAATAAATTTTATTCATTGGGTTGCCTCCCAACAAGCGCTAATTTTACGCCCTTAGCTAGGCATAAAGCAAGGATCTACATTTTGTCTTCTCCCCCCTTTTGAAAGAAAAGAGAAAATTTCTTATCAATGGCATTTATTTTTCTATTTTGTGAAAGCACGTGACCATTAATAGTAGAGGTAAGATTGAGTACGTTGCGAAAATTCATATCTAAACTAGCCTTCATCTCTTTGATTATTTCATTTTGATAAAAACACAAGAGGGTAGTGGGTTCATCATTCTTTTCCTTGGGGTGCCCAAATATGGTTTTCATCCTTTCGTAAGTATCAATGGCATCCCCTCCAAGAAAACCATTTTCAAATATAGAATCCAAAACTTGCTTGAAGGAAAGGGGTAAACCAACATAAAAACTTTTCAAGTATATCTCTATCTGATATTGGGGCACATAGCTAGCTCGGATTCTCAATAGCCTATCCCAAGCATCTTTCAAAGATTCATCAAGCAAATAACGAAAAATTCCGGGATCATCTTCATCAAGGCCGTTAGAATTTTCTTTAACAATCCTGGTAAGCCTTTCTATAGCATCATTGTATATGAGCTTAGAGAGGACATAGGGGCTATCCAAAGCATTAACACTCGGGAGGACATCCTTAGCCTTTTTGGGGTCGGCCATGGCAACAAAGAAGAGAGCTAAGGCGGACGAAAAAGAGGGGCGAATAAAATGGCAAATTTTTGTGAAGTGGGGGAGAGGAAAACGAGTGGCAAATGACAAATAATGTAAATTGCGAGGAGATGAGATTTGTGATTAGGAACCTGGTATATGTTGAAGATCCTCCCCGGCAACGGTGCCAAAAATTCCTTTTGATGTCGCTTGAAGCTATGTCGGTATTTCCCCAAAGAGGAAGGGATGATGCAGCATAGCGGCTGTAGGTATCTCCCTAAGATATGAAACCAAGGTTATCGAACCAGTAGGAGAACCAAGCAACACAACGTAAATAGCCCCTGCACACAAATAACAAATACTCGCAACCCGACGTGTTAAAGGGGTTGTCAATCCCTTTCGGGTAACGGCGCCAGAAATTGGCAAGTGGACGGGAGAAAGTTGTAAATATTGATAGATCGAACGCCAAATAAAATAAATTGCAGCAAGGTATTTTCGGATTTTTGGTTTAATAGATCTGAAAATAAAATCAAAGAAAAATAGATTGCAAAGGCAAATAATATGAGAAAGAGACCGGGGGGGGGGGGCGTAGTTTCACTAGTGGCTTCTCTCGAGAAAAATAGCAAACAGTGGGTAAACAAATTACTGTTGGGCAATTGATAGAACTTCAAATAATCATGACAATATCCATGCAATGATCATTATATAGGCATCAAATCCAAGATTAGTAGACCCTCGTGCCTGCATCTACTACTATTACTCCACACATCGATCGCTATCCAGCATGCATCTAGTGTATTAAGTTCATGGAGAAACGAAGTAATGCAATAAGAATGATGACATGCTGTAGACAAGATCTATCTATGTAGAGATAGACCCCATCGTTTTATCCTTAGTAGCAACAATACATACATGTCAGTTCCCCTTCTGTCACTGGGATCAAGCACCGTAAGATCGAACCCACTACAAGCACCTCTTCCCATTGCAAGATAAATAGATCAAGTTGGACAAACAAAACCCAAATATCAGAGAAGAAATACGAGGCTATAAGCAATCATGCATAAAAGAGATCAAAGAAACTCAAATACTTTCATGGATATAAAAATATAGATCTGATCATAAACTCAAAGTTCATCCGATCCCAACCAACACACCGCAAAAAGAGTTACATCATATGGATCTCCAAGAGACCATTGTATTGAGAATCAAAAGAGAGAGAGAGAGAGGAAGCCATCTAGCTACTAACTACGGACCCGAAGTTCTACAAAGTACTACTCACGCATCATCGGAGAGGCACCAATGGAAGTGGTGAACCCCTCCGTGATGTTGTCTAGATTGGATCTGGTGGTTCTGGACTCTGCGGCAACTGGAATTGATTTTCGTCGACTCCCCTAGGGTTTCTGGAATATTGGGGTATTTATAGAGCAAAGAGGTGGTCTGGGGGCACCCGAGGTGGGCACAACCCACCAGGGCGTGCCTGGGCCTCCTGGCGTTCCCTGGTGGGTTGTGGCGCGCCCTGGTGGGTTGTGCTCTCCTTGGAGCACCTCCAGGCGCTGCCTTGGCCCATTAGGTGTCTTCTGGTGTCATGCCCAATATGTGACTCTATCCTAAAGGAACTCGAAGGTCCCACCAAGGATAGAACCGCATATTGACACGATTTTGGAAGGTGGATATCATTGCATCAAACCAATACATAATAGTTGGGGATACATACAAAGGCACACAAATCCACAAGAATACATCAACATCATACATGAGAACAACATCGGGCTACGGATGAAACACAAACAAAAGCTGAAATGACATCCACCCTGCCAGCCCAGGCTGCTGACCAGGAACCTAACCCAAGATCGACGAAGAAGAAGAACTCCAAAACAAGTAAACATAGCTCTCGCATCATGATCATCGCATTACTTGTACCTACAACTGGTGTTGTAGTAATCTGTGAGCAACGAGGACTCAGCAATCCCATTACCATGGGTATCAAGACTAGCAAAGCTCAATGGGTATAAAGTGGTGAGGTTGCAGCAGCCACTAAGCAAAGTATGGTGGCTAGCTTACGAGTACAAGAGTAAGATGAGAAACTATGCAAACGGTCGCAAACTAGTAATGACCAATAAGTGATCTTGAACTACTTACGTTCAAACATGACCCCACTGTGTTCTCCTCTCGAACTCCCCGAAAAGAGATAATCATGGTTATGCACGCGGTTGGTGTATTTTAATTGAGTTTACTTCAAGTTCGCTACAACCGGATATTAGCAAATTCCTATCTGCCACATAACCACGGGCACGACTCTCGAAAGTTTAAACCCTGCAAGGGTATCCCAACTTAGCCCATGACAAGCTCACTATCCGCGGAGACAATCCTCCATCGTGGGACCCTCCAATCAGACTCGGAATCCCGGTGCACAAGACATTTCGACAATGGTAAAACTAATCCAGCAAGACCTCCCGGCATGCCGACACCCTGATAGTAGCCACGCGTATCTCGTCTCAGGCCACGACCGGATGGGTCAGCCTACAAGTATATACCAAATACCTCGAGTTTTCCCGAGGCGGCCCCACACTCTGCCCGTTTGGGACCAACACCATCAACACTGGCCCCCCTGCTATGTAGAAAATCCTCGGGTTCATGACGCCCTATGCCAATTAATTATTAGGTTCAAGTATTATTATGGCAAATGTTAAAACCAATGTTGGGCCTTGCTGGAAGAGTTTTATTCAAAGCGAACTGTCAAGAGGGGCCCATAAACCCTCACTGTGTTAGGGACGCAAAGTCAAGGACCATAACACCGGTATGACAGAAACTAGGGCAGCAAGAGTGGAACAAAACACCAGGCATAAGGCCGAGCTTTCCACCCTTTACCAAGTATATATGTGCACTAATTAAGTAAGAGATATTATGATATCCCAAGATATCCATGTCCCAACATGGAACCACCTGCAACTAGCAACGCTATAAGAGGGGCTGAGCAAAGCGGTAACATAGCCAAACAATGGTTTGCTAGGAAGGGTGAAAAGGTTAGAGGCTATCATGGCAATTTGAGAGGCTTGATAACAAGTGGTAGGTAGCGCGACATAACGATAGCATAGAGACAACTAGCATAGCAAAGATAGTAGTGTGATCCAAGGTGACAGTCATCTTGCCTGAAATCCCGCTAGGAAGAAGAACGAGTCCATGAAGAAGACGAACGGGCGTAGTCGAACGAATCCTCACAATCACAATGAAACAGGAACTATCGAGAAGGAGTACAACCGGAAAGAAGCAAACAACATGGTAAACACACAACACATAAAAAAGACATGATGCTCAACCAAGTATGATGCATGATAAGGCTACATGATGCTACTCATGGCAAGGGATGATAAATACAAGAACAACACAACAAAGCAAGTTTAAATGAGGCCGGAAATGACATATAACAATTTCGGTAAGTCCCCATATGCAAATTTCGAAATTGGTCCAGGTCTAAACAAAACATTATGTTAAAGTTGTTAAACATCAAGTTAAAGTGCACCAAGATGATCTACACGGTTTTCTAGTCAAGTTACATATAAAGTTCGTTTAATTCGGAGCTACGGCCTAGAAGATATGAGCAAAACAAGGTTAACATGGCATTGAAGCAAATGCAAGCAAAATAACATCACAAACACTCCAAAACAAGGATGCAACAAGGCATGATGAAACTACATGCAAAACCAATCAAGTTTCATATAGAGCATACTCCAAACGGAGCAACGGTTCAACACATACACTCAATACAAGTTTCACACACAATCTGCCCAAAATAGCAACTAAGCACTTTGTAATCAAGGAAACAACATGCTACAAGAAACATATTGACACAAACTTGGTATGCACTCAAAGTACAGACAACATGCTTCAAATATCATTAAGGTTAAGGTTCATAGGCATCAAGATTAATCCAAGATGATCAATGCAAAAAGCAACTTGATAACACAGATTATGACTTGGTGAAAAATAGGGCATACATGAGCAAAGATAACATGTTGATATGTTGGAGGCATGAAACAATGATGATATAGTGCAAGAACATAACAAGCAAAAGCATGACATTAAAGTAAATGTTAAACATGGCAAAACATTATTACTAAGCAGCTCCATATAACCCCTAGATCAATGGCAATCAACAAGCCAAGATGCAACATGACATAAGCTGATTCTCAGACTTCGAGGAAATCTGGGAGTGCAAGACAATAACATTATGATGCTGACTTTGGAGGCACATAACAACAAGCATAACAACTTCAATAAACATGAAAAAGACATGGGCCTGTAGTAGACATAGTATTCAACTTAGTCCATGGGCACAAGTTCATATGAAGTTTGGGGTAATTACTATGATGCTTGCAAAAAAGGAACATGCTGTTAACATGATGACATGTTTAACATGATGGCAACTTTGGCGTAATAAAGAGACAAGCTACAACAAGTTATATGTAAACCAAGGGCATGGAATCAAAGTACACATAACAAGGAGCAAATAACCTCAAGGCATCATATACATATGGCTCATGGACTAGTGGGAACCAACACGTTAAGTTTGAATGTTGTAACAGTTTCAGCAAGTGTAAAACAACAACATTAGCATAGCATGTTTGCAAGCTTGGAACAGAGGTCATATGAAGTCCAAAATTATTAAACTGGACATGAGGACAAATAACTCATAGCACACTTCAATTCATGTAATTGGAGCAACTCCAAAAGAGGCATAGATTAATCAATAACAAGCTCACAACATGGCATCATGAAGTTAACAGAAAACTGGAACATCATTTAGGCATGTTCATGGCAATGAAAACATATGCTAAAGGACATATATGAGGCATCAAAAGGCATGACATGATAGAGTATACCATGGACATCAAAACATGTCAACTAGGCATCTCCAGATTATGCATGGAATTGATGGTAGCTTCAAGTTAACATAGCAACATGATGTAACAGTTATAGACTTGGCAAAAATCACTAAGTCTCGGAAATCAGCAACATCAAGTAGCACACTTTGCAAGCTTGAGCGAGTCATCACAACGCACATAAAAATACATGGATGGCAGTAGGCACCACTTTAAAGATGGCATGAAGATTCTCCTAAAACATATGGACATGATGCTCAAAAGACAAACACATAAAATGCCATGAAAAAGACAAATCTGCAAGTTATGACAAACTTAAGCAGTTAACATCACATAGCACTCTTGCAACAATGATTAAGGCATCAAGATTAACATTTACATGCATGCAAATGACACTAGCATGTAGAGCACTCAGAGATGAACAATTTGACATATCACACACCTCCATAGGATCAACATGCACAAAGCAAGCACCACCCAAACATGCACACATAATATGAGTTTTTAGGGACTTAGAGAAAATTTAGACCTCGACGAAACTGGACGGAGGGATTCAGGGCGGGATGGAGTCATGTAGGTGCGGCGTTTGGATCACGGGCCCGAGATGGACGAGGCCATCCCGATTTGGTCAGGTCACGGGGTCGATGCGAGGCCGGCGATGATGCAGAGCCGGCGAGGTCCAGCGAGGCTGGTGCTCCGGCGGCGGGGCTCGGGCGATGGGGGAGCTCGGGTGCGCCGGAGCAGGTGAGCAGGGGCGTCGGAGGCGCAGATCCCGCAGCAGGGAGCGCCGGCGAGGCCTGCGGTGGCTGGCGGCATTCGGTGCGGGGCGCGAGGCGGAGGAGGGCGCAGGCGACGACGGCGGTCGGCGGTGCTGGAGGCGGCCGGCGGTTCTCGGGAGGCAAGCAGCGGAGGCGCGGGCGCTGGTTCGGGCCTGACAGGCCAGATCTGGGCTCGCGGGCCCGACGATAGCGGGGGAGTCGGCGAGGTGGCGTGGGACACGTGGCGGCCCCTGAGTGGGTGCGGGAGGCAGAGACACTGAGGTGGCGGCCTTGGATTGGCCGGGCGACATATCCGGCGAACGTGTCTGGCGCAGACGAACATGTCCAGCGGCGGCGGGAGAGGGGAGGCTAGGGTTTCATCCGCGAAAAATGGAGGGGGAGGTGTTTATATAGGCATAGGGAGCTAGGAGAGGGCTATTGAGGTGCGGTTTTCACCCACACGATTGTGACCAAATGACGGAGAGCATGGGGGGGTTAGATGGGCTAGTGGGCTGTTGTGAAGGGGTGTTGGGCTGCAAAGAGAAAGTGGGGTTTCGGTTAATGCGGTTAACCATTGGGGCATCAAACGACCTCCAAATGGAATGAAATTTGACAGGCGGTCTACCAGTGATATACCAAGAAAACTCGACAAATCTCGGTCCATTCCGAGAACGTTTTTCTCCCGCTCACGAAACAAGATCTGAGAGGGGCGACGGGTGCATGTGAGAGTATCGGATTCCGAAACAAACAACAGAGAGAAAGACCAGATGCAAGAGACGAACATGAATGCAAATGAGATGCACATGATGACATGGCAAAGTGCAACACGCAAGCAAATGACATGGCAATGACAACGAATAACTGGAAGACACTTGGCGCATCAGACTCGGGGCGTTACATCTGGTCCAAAAAAATCTCCGTAAAGTTTCGTTGCATTTGGACTCCATTTGGTATTGATTTCCTGCGATGTAAAAAAACATGCAGAAAATAGCAACGGGCACTTGGCACTATGTCAATAGGTTAGTACCAAAAAATGATATAAAATGACTATAAAATGATTATAAAACATCCAAGATTGATAATATAACATCATGGAACAATCAAGCGTATCAGGTTGTACTGAGACGCATCAGCTACTGCCTGAAGGGCTACAACATGGAGGCGAGCAGCCTCCGCTCTTCTCTCATACTGATTTGCCTCCTCTCTAGTTATAAAGTATCGTCCATTCGCCTGAAAGGTAAAGAAAGCAGGAGCAGGAAGAGTAATATGGACGGCGTGTCGTCTATCAAAGATTAGTCGGTACTGGAGGGACTGTTCGTTCCTCTTAAGAAACTGGTAGTGTACCATAGCCTCATAATTGTAACATCCCAAATTTTCAATTTGGAATGTTATACAATAGATCATTATTGCATATCATATTTATTGCATTTTGGTTGATCCTAGAAATTTCACGCAACTCAAGGACCCTCGGAGAGAGTTGGGGATTTCGTTATTTTCATATTTGAGTTGTCTCAATTTTGAAAATAGCATCATTTGATTTTATTTATTTTATCTCCAATTATTTCTATTATAAAAATTATGAGAGAGGGAATAAAATGACTTTCCCAAAATAAAGAAATATTGGGGATTTAATAAAAAATCAAATAAGATTTTATTTTGGTTTTATTTGCTATTTTATTTGAATTTAGGAAAAATTGCACGTTTTCAAAAATTGCATTTAGGGCCAAGAAAATGTTCATCCTGTTCTAAATATTTTATTTAGACGGCGAAAATTTGTTTTGGCATTTTTAGAATTTTATTTATTTTTCTAGAATTTGTTTAGTCGCAGCGAAATTGTTTAAAAAAAAGAGACCCCGTGCCCGACTGGGCCAAGGGCCCAGCCGAGCAGACCGGCCCAACCAGCCGCCACCGCCTCCCGCCCGGGTCGGGACAGGAGTCCCAACCGCCGCCGCCGCTGAGTCCGGGGAGGACCCGCCTGCCGAGGCCGCCCCCTTCCCCAAGTCGCCGCCTCCCCCTCCCTTTATAAACCCCACCGGACCCCCTGGAGCCGCCCCACACCGCCGCCGCCTCCCCACGCCACCCGCATCGCCGCAGCCGCCTGCCGCCACCGCAGTCCGCAGCCGTCGCCCCGTGCCGCTTGCCGCCCCTGCCGCCGCCCCACACCATCCGCTGTCGTCGGAGCCCAGACGGAGCCTCGCCGGAGCCCCGAGCCGAGGTAGCCGCCGCCCCGGTTTTCTAAGAAAAGCCGTTTCGTTTTTTTAGAAAACCCGAGTTTTTGTTTTTTTAAATAGATCAGTTTTTCTCCGGTTTATTTATTTAGCGAGCGTTTGCTCGTCCGTTCGTTTTAACGAACGCGTTCATCGTTTAGTTCCAGAAAACGAACGTTTGTTCGTTATTCTGTTCGTCGTTTTTCTTTTTCTCGGATTAAATCCGCGATTTTTCTGATCGTGATTTCTGATCCGATGTTCATTTTAGTTTAACTTTTTGCTCGTTTTTCGGAATCACGCAATTCAAGCGCCTGGAGTTTCGTCTCAAAACCCTCTTTCTGTTTAACCAACTCAAACATGTTTTTGACTCTGTAAAAATTTCCCTAGATCCAGAATAGTAAATGAAGCCTTTTTCTTTTGCCGTTTGTCTTTCGTTGCTTCGTTCGATTTGGTTCTTTTGCCAACCGGAGTTCTTAAGTTGAACTATCTGATTAGATCTTTTATTCGAGTTTTACCTGTGCATTAGTTGAGTACTTATTGTATGCTTGTTTGTTTGCGATAGAGTATCCGGAGTGCGCCGCTTGCTACTTCGAATCGCTAGGTTTCACGGATCATCAGCAAGGCAAGTAACACTTTGATCATACCATCCTACTACCCAGTTTTTATTGCATTAGATCAATCCTCACACATTGCATTGATTTAGGATCTAATTAAATTGTGGGTTTGGGAAGTAGATGAGGTAGTACCTATTACCTGTTATTATCAAACCTTTGGGAGTTACTTCTACGTTTGCTTGTTATGCCATGCTATGCTAGTAGGCATGGATTGGGTGAGTGAAATCCATGACAGATGTGAGATTGATAATTTAATGGTTTATCTAAGGTGGCAACTTAAATACACATCTGGGTGGATTGAGGCACCTGGGTATTCCAGCGATTGCCTATTTTTCTTTTTGGACCGCTACCCAGGCTCAAAGGGATCATGAGATTATTCATACTAGAAACTTCCGTGTGCAGCCACAAGCTACTATGGGCTCTAGCATAGTTGACTAAGTCATGCGAACTCTTACAGTGGTAGACTAGCAGATGTAGGGGATGTAGGTGGTACAGTCTACCCGATCGTAAGGTGCTAGCGCCTCTGAAAGACTATGTCTCGGTCATCCATTTCTCAAACACCCTGTAGTGCGAGAAATCCAACGGAGGAGATCGAGTCTTGTGGGGAAAAGTGCGCAAACCTCTGTAGAGTGTATAAACTAATCATGATTAGCCGTGTCCCCGGTTAGGGACATCTTGAGTATCTAGTACCTGGATTATCATGTGAATCTCATCATGTTACTCTAACTAATTTTGTTGGGTTTTTAATGATGATGCTTAATTGGGATTGAGAATGTTGTCAACCATTCTCAATGTTTAACAACTACCATGATAGTTAAATAAAATTGGCTTTATGCAAAACTATAACCATAGAGCTTTCCACCAGCCAAATATGCATGTAGTATAGTTTTATTCTTCCATCATTCTCTATGTGTTACATTGCCAGCATATTCCATGTGCTAACCCGTTTCGGGCTGCAACATTCATGTTGCAGACTTTTCAGACGACGAGTAGGGTGCCTTTTAGGTCGTGGTTCTATACTCAGTGATGCCGTTGGAGTTGATGGACTCACTTATCCTCCAAGCCTTCCGCCGTTATCGTTATTAGATGGCCTTAAGCCATATTTATTGTAATAAGTTCTCTTTTGAGACACTCAATGTAATAAGTGTGTGATTTCTACTCTGTTATAAATCCTTCAAGTACTGTGTGGTGTCAGCATTACTGATCCAGGGATGACACCTGAGCACAGAGATTGGACCGTTTGAGGTCTGGTCGCTACAATAATCTAGAAAAGCAGGTGGCAACTCAATGTCATAACCCCTTATGGGTACACCCAAATAATTAGCTAAACGAGTTGCATAAATCTCACCAAATAAATCTCCATCTTTAGCATTATGGTGTAGCCTCCTAGCAATAATAGCCCCTACATTATATTGTTTATCACCTAACACCGCACACTTGAGGACACTAAGATCTGGAACACAAATGTGGCAATGCTTATGTTTATCATTAATGCACCTACCGATAAAGAGAGCAAAATAATGTATGGCAGGAAAGTGAATGCTCCCTACGGTTGCTTGCGTGATATTTCTAGTTTCTCCAACAGTGATGCTAGCAAGGAAATCAGTGTATTAAGATTTTTGAGGCTCACTAAGATTACCCCATTGTGGAATTTTGCATGCGTCACAAAAATCTTCTAGGTCCATGGTATAAGATTCATCATAAAGGTCAAACATGACAATATGAGTATTACGCTTGGATGAAAACTAAAACCACCACATGAAGGAATCAGTGAGATAATAATACTGTAAGCACTTATCTGATAAGAAGTCCTCAAGCCCGACATTTTGTACGTACACATAGAAATCATCCTTGTAACCTGCATGATCCATAAATTCATCCGACGGCCATTCACATGGCTTCACTTGAGCTTCCCTTGGTGGTTTAAGGCCCTGCTCGCGAATCGCAGGCCTTGGTCCTTGCTCCTCGAAGAACCATCTTGATACATTTTCCTGGACATTTTTATTCCTCTAAAAAATTTCTGAAATTTTTAGTGACTCAAAATAAAAGTGAATCAAACTCAACAAGATTGATAGCAACTACTCCTACAAGTGCCTAGAGGCTAAATCATGCATCAAAACTACTTTGGACCATATAAATTTGACATGAAAGCTCAAGAACAGGGTCACCAAGGCAACAAAAATTTGCAATAAATAAAGCGCTAGAACAAAACTAATTGGACCATTGGAGAGGTAATATACCAAAGAACAATCCCGCAAAGCAGTTTTGTGAATGAAGCTTTGAGCAAGGAGATTGAAAATGGCGATAAGATGAGCAAGAACATGAGTTTGAGCTATGGAGTGATTTTTTCTGGAGGAAGCAGGATTGGATGGGTGCTGGAATAAGTGGAGGGGGGCCATGTGGGGCCCACAAGGTCAGGGGGCCTGCCCCAAGGGGGTGGGCGCGCCCTCCACCATTGTGGCCAACTGGTGAGGCCCCCTGGTGTGTTCTTTGGACCAGAAATTCTAAAATAATCATATCCAATTTTCAGGGCATTTGGATAACTTTTATTTTCGGGACATTTTTTATTGCATGGATAATTCAGAAAACAGACAGAAAATACTATTTTTTCTTTATTTCAACAAAATAACAGAATATAAAGAATGCGTACAGAGAGTTGTGCTTTCTAAATTCATCCATCTCATGCTCATCAAAAAGGAATCCATTAACAAGGTTTATCAAGTCTTATGAACAAACTTCTTTCGAATGACATGAAACCGAAGAATTTTTGAAAAACACTAGGTTACATCAATGGGGATATGCATTTCCCCAACAATAAGAATATCATATTTCTTTTTGACAGTAGGAAGAGGGAATTCAAAACCTCCAATAGTAATAGTTGAAAATTTTCCAATAGAGTTGATACTATGAACTTCAGGTTGTTTGTTCGGGAAGTGTACCATATGTTCATTACCATTAACATGAAAAGTGACATTTCCTTTGTTGCAATCAATAACAGCCCGTGCAGTATTCAAAAAGGATGATCGACATACTGTCATCCTCGGGAATATCAAGAATAACAAAGTCCGTTAAGATAGTAACGTTTGCAACCACAACATGCACATCCTCACAAATACCGATGGGTATAGTAGTTGATTTATCAACCTATTGCAAAGAGATTCAGTAGGTGTCAACTTATTCAAATCAAGTCTACGATACAAAGAGAAAGGCATAACACTAACACCAGCTCCAAGATCACATAAAGCAGTTTTAACATAGTTTCTTTTAATGGAGCATGGTATAGTTGGTACTCCAGGATCTCCAAGTTTCTTTGGCATTCCACCCTTAAAAGTATAATTAGCAAACATGCTAGAAATTTCAGCTTCAGGTATTTTTATTTTATTTGTAACAATATCTTTCATATACTTAGCATAAGGAGGCATTTTAAGCATATCAGTCAAACGCATACGCAAAAAGATAGGTCTAATCATTTTAGCGAAGCGCTCAAAAGCCTCATCATACTTTTTCTTGGATGGCTTAGGAGGAAAGGGCATGGGTTTCTGAACCCATGGCTCTCCTTCTTTACCATGTGTCCTAGCAATGAAGTCTCTCTTATCATAATGTTGATTCTTTGGTTGTGGGTTATCAAGATCAACAGCAGGTTCATTCTCTACATCATTATCATTACTAGGTTGAGCATCAACATGAACGTCATCATTAACATTAGCAGTAGGTTCATGTTCATTACCAGATTGTGTCTCAGCATCAAAAATAGAAATATCATTGGGATTCTCATGTGTGTCTATAGCAGGTTCACTAGCATGCAAAGTCCTATCAGTTTTCTTTTTCTTTTTAGTAGAAGGACTAGGTGTGTCGGTACTAATTCTCTGAGAATCCTGCTCAATTCTCTTAGGATGGCCCTCAGGATACAAAGGTTCCTGGGTCATTTTACCACCTCTAGTCATAACCCTAACAGCATTATCATTATTCTTACTATTCAACTCATTAAGCAAATCATCTTGTGCCTTAAGTACTTTCTCTACTTGAGTTGGAACCATGGAAGCATGTTTACTAATAAGCTTAAGATCATTAATGATTCTACTCATATAATCACCCAAGTGGTCAAGCATGTAAGCATTACGTTTAAATTGTCTACTAACATAAGCATTGAAATTTTCTTGTTTAACAATAAACTTATCAAACTCATCCAAGCATTGTCTAGCAGACTTATTATGAGGGATATCACCTTAATCAAATCTATGGAGAGAGTTTACCTCTACTACCTGTGTCGGTGTAACATCCCAAATTTTCAATTTGGAATGTTATACATTAGATCATCAATTGCATATCGTATTTTATTGCATTTTGGCTTGATCCTAGAAATTCTACGCAACTCAAGGACCTACAGAGAGAGTTGGGGATTTCATTATTTTCATATTCGAGTTTTCTCGAATTTTGGAAAGAGGATCGTTTGATTTGAATTATTTCTCTTCGATTATTTCTTTTATATAAATAAAAGAGAGAGGATAAAATGACTTCCTCAAAATAGATAAATATCGAAGGTTTAATATTAAAATCAAATAAGATTTTTATTCAGAGTTTTATAGCTATTTTATTTGAATTAGGAAAAATATGTATTTTTCAAAATTGTATTTTAGGCCCAAATAAATGTTCACCTTGTCCGGCTTATTTTTAGAGGACGGGGAAATTTTATTTTGGGATTTTTGGAGTCTGTTTAGTATTTCTTTTCTTTCTTTTTCTGCACGTCGGAATTATTAAAAAAAAGTCAAACCGACTTCGGGCCATACCAGGCCAGGAGACCTCGGGCCGGCCCTTTTATAAGCAGCACCTGAGCCAGCCCAGCCACACCTCGCCCCCGAACCATAAACCTAGCTGCCCGGCGCCGCCGCCACCGCCCACGCTGCCCCTGCCGCCGCCCACCGCTGCCGCCGCCGCCGCTGCCCCGCCCCGCACTGCCGCCCTTCGCTGCCGCCGTCGCGCCGAAGTCGCCGAACCTCACTGGAATCCAGCCGGACCCGAGGTAGCCGCCTCGGTTTTGATGAGAAAACCGTTTTTTTTTTAAACCCTAGATCTGTTTTTTTATTAGATCCGATTCGGTTTATTTTCGGTTTAGTTGTTTAGCGAACGACCGTTTTTACGTTCGTTTCAATGAACGGTTTTCACAGTTTAGCCACAGACAGCGATGTCCGTTCGTTAGCCTGTTCGTTAGTTTTTCTTTTTCTCGGATTTTCCGCGATTATTTTCGATCGCGATTTCTAATCTGATTTTCGTTTTAGTATAACTTTTCGCTCGTTTATCAGAATCAGACGATTCAAGCGCCTAGAGTTTCGTCTCCAAACCCCCTTTCCGTTTAATCAACTTGAACAAGATTTTGATTCAGTAAAATTTGACTTCAGTCCAGATTAGTAATCGGATCTTGTTTCTTTCGCAGTTTGAGTTTCGTTGCTCCGTTTGATTTGATTCTTTTTGCAAACCGGAGTTCTTAAGTTGAACTCTTTGGTTAGATCTCTTATTTGAGTTTTACCTGTGCATCTTTGTTTTATTGCTTATTGTATGCTTGTTTGATTGCGATAGAGTACCCGGAGTGCGAAGCGTGCTACATCGAGTCTCTAGGTTTTGCGGATCATCAGCAAGGCAAGTAACACTTTCATCATATCCCTTTATCACCTAGTTTTTATGCATTAGTTTCGACCCTCAAACACTGCATGGTTAGGACTTGATAACATGTGGGATTGGGAAGTAGATGAGGTAGTACCTATTCACCTGTTTATTATCAAACCCTTTGGAGTTACTTCTACGTATTGCTTATGTTGCCATGCTATGCTCGTAGACGTGGTTTGGTTGAGAGAAACCATGACAGATGTGAGATTGTTAATTAATGGTTCAACTTAAGGTGGCAACTTAATACACATCTGGGTGGATTGCTTGTCGGGCACCTGGAGAACCCAGTGTTGTCCTAGGATATCCCGGAGTACCCGTGTGATAATCCTAAGGTCTGCCACCCAGGCTCAAAGGGAACTGAGATATTTCATGCTAGAAACTTCCGTGTGCAGACACAAGCTATTGTGGGCTCTAGCATAGTTGAGTAAGTTGCGTGAAGCTCTTGAAGAGGTAGACTAGCAGGTAGTGGGTTGTAGGTGGTATAGTCTATCCGGAGTAGAGAGTTAATGCTTCTGAAAGACTATGTCTCGGTCATCCGTTCCCCAAACACCATGTAGTGCGAGAAATCCAACAGAGGAGATCGAGTCTTGTGGGGAAAAGTTCGCAAACCTCTGTAGAGTGTACAAACTAATCATGGTTAGCCGTGTCCCCGGTTATGGACATCTTGAGAGTCTAGTACTTGGATTATCATATGTATCTCATCACTCTAAATTAATATTGTTGGGTTGATAATTACTTTTAATTGGGATTGAGTTGGAGGAACCTTCTCAATGATGTTTCAACTACCATGATAATTAAATAAAATCTATTCCTTTGTTGTAGGGAAAAATTGGCTTTTCGCAAAACTTTAACCGTAGAGCTTTCCACTAGCCAAATATGCATATAGTGATAGCATTATTCTGTTCTTGATCTACGGTGTTATATTGCCAGCATATTCCATGTGCTGACCCGTTTTCGGGCTACAACGTATTATGTTGCAGACTTTTCAGACGAGGAGTAAGGTTCGTTAGGTCGTTGCCGTACAACTCAGCTATGTCGTTGGAGTTGATGGACTCACTTTATCTTCCAAGCCTTCCACTGTTATCGTATTAGATGGCCTTAAGCCATATTTATTTTAATAAGTTCTCTTTTGAGACATTCAATGTAATAAGTGTGTGATAGCTACTCTGTTATAAATCCTTCGAGTACTGTGTGTGTCAGCATTATCGATCCAGGGATGACACCAAAGCATAGAGACTTGACCGTTTGAGGTCGGGTCGCTACAAGATGGTATCAGAGCACACGCTGAGTGTAGGACACGACCACTAAGCTAAAGCCCTAGATCACCACTCTCTTCTCATTTCTGACTCCTCTCCATTTTCTACTCTTTAGGATGGCGGACGCAAGGAATAAGTTTGCACAACCGGATGAAGAAGCACCTTTTGGATGACACTTGACGGAAGTCACTAAGTACCTGAACATTGGAATACCAAGCTTCACCGGACTTACAACGCCACCTTACCAGAAGAGGAGCGATGGATGATTCAAGTTCAAGTTCCAGGAAGGACATTCGCGCTAGTCACCAAACCCATAGAGTTTTCCTTTGATGCACCAACCTGGAGTCTAGGAAAGAGTGTGGCAGCTCACATCACCATGGGACGCATTGGAGAAGTTTACCATAAGGAGATTAAGGATACTATCTATCAGATTTGTGGGCGCCGAGATGAGCAATGGGAGATGATCAGCACCAGGAAGGATAGATCAATCGCAGCTTTCATCCAGGAGTTAAACTAGCACATTCGTCGCCAGGAGAACCAGATGTGCGCAGGCATGATAGATCTGAAGAAGGCAATGACAGGGATCATGGAGCTGGAGGAAGAACTCAAGGCTACTCGCGAAGATTATGAGGAGGAAATCGTCGTACTAGTGGAGAAGAATGACGATCTGGAAAGGAAGCTAGGAGTATTCATGGGAGACCCCGCGCCAGGAGGAGAAGACGATGAACCCAAGGAGATTCGTTCTGAGGACTACATCATCATCGACGACACCGACTCGGACCCCGACGATAGCGATGATGACTATGAAGATGAAGCTGGAGCAGACATCATGGAGTCTTCGACCGATTAATATTTCGAGTAGACCACCACATCAGTAGTAGTAATCCACCATGTATATAGTATAGTCCGAGCACTTTTGTAACAATAGTTAGATCAACTGTATGCCTTGCTTGATTGATTGAGTGAATGATTGTGTTTGTCTCATGTGCATATGGGTAGTGTTTTTCTCACTAGACCTCATTCTATTCTATTCTCTTCCCTCTAAACCCTCAGATGCCTCCCAGACGTGACCCCAGATTTACTTTCCTACCGGAGCTCACTCAGTTGATCGAACAGCAGAATACGCTGATGCAGTTGTTAGTTCAGAATCAAGGCAACAACAACAACAACCCACCACCACCACCAGTTGACAACTTAGCCCGCTTTCTGAGTGTCACATCCCTAGTTCTGGTATGACCTAGGCTTGCTTTGTGCATCATGTTTAAGTTTCAACTGAAATTGAATTGGGGAATGTTTCAAACCCTAGCACCAAATCAAATTCAAATAGGTTCAAATTAAAAATGGAATTTCAATAAACCCAAAATGCTCCTCAAAAATGTTCATGGCCTTTGGAAAATGTCGCAAACCACAACCAGAGGTGATGCACATTTTTGCTAAACATTTTGGATTTTTGAATGAACCCATATGTATTTGAATTGGAGCTGTTTAAATAATATAAATATTTTAATGGCTCCAAAAATGTTGGATATTGGTGAGGGCCTCTGGTATATTATAACTAGTGGTCACAAGGAATCCCAACATTGTTGGAATTGTGCTAGTATTTATTTTAAGTCAAAACAAATATTAGAAATAGAAAAGAAAACAAAAAAGGAAAACTTACCTGGCTTACCTGGCACCCCCAGCCGGCCCAGCAGAGACCGAGCCCACTGGACTCTGCCAGTCACCACCTACCTCCCGCCAAGAGGACAGCGCGCACATGGCCGCCACGCGCGAGCACGCGCCCCGCCACCTCCTGCTTCCCGCCGCTGCCTCGACGCCCAGGACGTCGCCACGCACCCCCTAGTCCCTCTCGCTCACTCCCTAGAGGTCCTCCCCCTCCTCTGTTCTCTCTCTCGCATGCACCCGAGCGCAACCGACGCCACCGCTCGCCGTTGCCGCGGCCACTGCCTCCCCCTCGCCCCTTGGACATGCCCAGGAGTTCCACGATGTCGTCTTCGTCATCTCCACTGAGCCAAGCAAGCCGGGGTGCGCCATAGCGACGTCATCACCATCATCTTCAACCTTGGACGCCGCCGACTGCCGACTCCTATTCGTCGTCTTCAGCGCCTCCCCGAGCCCACTGGCCTGCTCAGCGACTGCGCCGTGAGCTCCTCTTCATTTCCCCCTGTTCCCCTCCTCGCGCTCAACCCCTAGCTTATCTCCCCGTCCCACCCGTAAGCTCCTTGCCGCCGGCGATGTCGCTGACGCGGCCAGGGCTCGTTCCAGTCGCATCTGGGTGCATAGATGAACTCCAGCAGTTCCCAGGAGCCCGTAGAGCACCTCATCCGGCGTCCCCATGGCTTGCAGCCTCGCCTGCCCCTTCCCCCTACTCCAGCCGCCGGGGAACCAGGCCACCCCATGCCCAGCCACGTGCTTCCCTGGATGCGTGCGAGTCCCAGCACCCCGTAGCTGCGCTCCGCGCGCCAAATGGCGCCATGTAGCGCATTTCCGTGCCACGCCGCCGCGTCTGGCCTCGGCGGTGTCGAGCCGCCGACAGTTTTGCCCGGTTGACCAGGGGATTTAACCTCCCCTGGGTCTATGACATGCGGGCCCTGCTCGGTTAATTAGTCTAGTTTAGGTTTAAAACTAATTAGTTTAACCTAGGTTAGTGCTAATTAAACTAGGTTAGTTTAGTTAGTCAGTGACCAGTGGGTCCCACTGGTCAGGTTTGACCTGGACTGCGCCTGTTGACTTGCTGACATCTCACCGACGTCATGCTAACACAATAAGTCATTTCTGGATTTAGTTTAAATTAGAATAATTAGGAAATTCTAGAAAATAGCTAAAACTTCTAAAAATCATAATAATTCAACTGTAGCTCAGAATGAAATAATTTATATATGAAAAATTATCAGAAAAATGCAAGGAATCCATTTATGCCAGTTGCATGCATGAAAAACCAACTTATACATGCTGTATAAGTGAAAACATAATATGGGCATTTGAAATGCTTCATTTTGAATTGCATTTGAATCTTTGATTCAAATGGGCTTCAACCAACTTGGTAGCTTCTTGCATTAGCCCAAACACTAGCATTTGCACATGTCATGTTCATGCATCATAACGTTTCATTTGTTTGTGTATTGATCACCAGCACCGTTTCTTCTTGATAGGTTCCACTCCGGAAGGTGTTCCCGAGTACCTGTCAGAGGAGCAGTGCCCCTTCGTCGTCTATTAGGCAAGCAAACCCCCTTGAGCATTTTGATAAATCCCACTCTCTCGCTCCTGCTCCTTATACTGCATTAGGACAACAACGATTCAACTACTACTTTTCTGCTACGGTAGTTGAACCCATTCCTCTGCATGACCTGTCATTGCCACAGTAAATAGTTGAAACCCACTAGCATGAGTAGGAGTTGCTTGAGCCTTGATGTGCCTACTCATCCATGCTTGTTTTCTTTATGCCAGCTATGCTTAGAGTTGTGTCAGGTCTGCTTCATCGGGAATGAATCAGAGTGGTGAACATGTCCTACCGATAAAGGATAAGTGTGTGAACACGTTTTGGTAAAGGTAGCGATGAGAGGCCATGTAGGAGTACATGGTGGGTTGTCTCATTGGAACCGTCCCTAAGCACTGAGTTCTGTGTATGTTATCCAAGTCCAGTTACTACCACACATTGGGTTCCAGTTATTCGGTCCCTCTCGGCTTATTAATCCACTTGATCTCCGTCCAGGAGTTGCAACTAGTTTCTGGCATTTGTAGGTAGTTCTACTTGTCTACCAGGTGGTGTCCGACAAGACGGGCTTGGGACAGACTAGGCACCATGGCACGGTGTACCAAGTGGCACCCGGATGGTGGGCTTGGGAACCCTGCACACATTGTTTGGGGCCATACTGGAGACTTCGGCCGGAACTCCTTGCGGATGGAACTCGAATAGGAGATAAACCTGGACGAGAGACTTGTGTGGTTAGTTAGGTCGTGGCCGACACCCTCGCCCGGCTTCCGCTTGAAGGTTGCTGAGGTACATGACGTGTACATGGCGATAAGTGGCGAGAGCGTGTGTGAAGAAGTACACCCCTGCAGGGTTAACATTATCTATTCGAATAGCCGTTTTCCTTGGATATGGATACTTGGAGGACTTATGTAGTACATAGTCAACTTGAAGTGGATACTCTAAAATCCGCAAGTTAAGTGTGAGTGCTATGGATGGCCTTCTTGTAGGGAGATGGGAACAGATCCATAGTGGAGTATTGATATGCTGCATATGTGGACTCGTGTGCGTCTTCTCACCTCAAAGAAGTTTCTGATACTCATAGTATAGGTTAGCCACTGAGTCAAAGCTGGCTTGCTGCTGTTAAAACTCCACCACCCCCTTGTTGATATGTTGCATATGTAGATAGTTCTGATGTAAGACTTGCTGAGTACCTTCGTACTCACGTTTGCTTATTTATGTTTTGCAGTTGGTTACACTAGTGACTTCGACGAGTAGCTTGTATCCCAGCTACGATCTTGTACCCTTGGGAGGGTCATGTTTAGTTAGGCTTCTTAGTCTTTTCCTTTTGTAGTTGTTTGTACTTAGACATGTAATGCTTCCGTTGCTTGTATGCTCTTAATGTTGGGTCATGAGACCCCTGTTTGTATTGAATGCTATGTGGCTCTTCTGGGCTTTTATATATATGAGTTTGAGTTATGTTGTGATGCCATGTTGTACATCACATACTTGCATGTTATGCGTACGTGTAACGTGTATTGCTATGTGTGGGATCCAACAATCTAGTTGTTTATCCTTGGTAGCCTCTCTTATGTGGAAATGTAGTCTAGTGCTTCCACTAAGCCTTGGTAGTCCGCTACAGCCCGGTTTACCGGAGTCCTGCTAGCCCAGCACTACTGCTCCGAAACACTTAGACTGGCCGGCATGTGATTCACTTTGTTCCTGTGTCTGTCCCTTCGAGGAAATGTCACGTGGAGACATCCCGAGTCCTGCTAGCCTGCTACAGCCCGGGTTCCCGGAGTCCTGTTAGCCCAGTTGCTACAGCTCGGATTCATACGCTGTTGACCGACATGCTTGAGGTTGATTCATGTATGCCTGTCCCTGTAAGTTAGTGCCACTTTGGGTTCACGACTAGTCATGTCGGCCCGGGTTCTCTGTCATATGGATGCTAGCGACACTATCATATACGTGAGCTAAAAGGCGCAAACGGTCCCGGGCCAGGTAAGGTGGCACCCGTGGGAATACCGTGCGTGAGGCCGCAAAGTGATATGATGTGTTACATGCGAGATTGGTGTGACTTAGGATCGGGGTCCCGACAGCGTTGGTATCAGAGCCTGACTGACTGTAGGATTACCAAGCCAAACTGGTCGAAGTTGAGTCTAGAAATGCTTTAGTTATATAAGGAATTGATTGTGGAAGGAAACGTAAGGCTCTTTTTACTCCTTTACCTCATGTCATTCTTTCTGAGTCAGCCTCTTCTTTTCTACGAGGATTAAGGCCTAGGTTCTCCTCTATCTATCAGGATGACATGTTACTAAACCGTAAAGTCTTAGGATTGTTGGGTTGTGTCTCCGTACAGTTCTACTACTGCCGTGTGTCATCAGTTTGACCCAGAACCTTGATATTATGATGCTGATTGATTATGCTATTCCTTTGATGAATGTCTCAAAATCCTTTTTGAGCATTTACAGCCATTATGCTGTCGGAATTGTCCTAGGATTTCAAGAGTTTCCAATGCTTTTGCATTACTTTCTGCATCCTTATGTCGATGCTAATTCCATCCTTGTTTCCTTGGTTTATGTGCTAGGATGACATCTGCTAACCGAGGTTCAGTTGCTCATAGCAAGAACCACGGAGATGGTAGGGATGAGGATCCTCCTGACCAGCCTTTGATGGCAGAGTTCTTGTTAGCATCCGAGAGGAACAAGCGTGAGACTAACCGCTTGATGGCACAGATTGAGCAGAACACCGCACATCAGCGTAAGAAGTTGGTTTCTATCACCGACTTCATTGGTCTGAAACCACCCACCTTCCATCATTCCATTGAGCCACTCGATGCGGATGACTGGCTCCGGAGCATCACTCACAAGTTGCATTTTGCGAACGTAGCTGAAGGTGACAAGGTCACCTATGCTACCTATCACCTGGAAGGTCCTGCTAGTATTTGGTGGCAGAGCTATGAGGCTATGCTTCCAGCTGGTCAGATTCCTACCTGGAGGGATTTCACCGAGGCTTTTCATGAGCACCACATTCCTCGGGCTCTCATTGACCGCAAGAGAAAAGAGTTCTGTAGTTTTACCCAGGGTAAGCTGTCTGTTGATGCTTACAGTAGAGAGTTTGAAAACCTCGCCCGCTATGCTACAGAAGAAGTGTCCACAGACGCCAAGAAGCAGGCTAGGTTCCGAAAGGGTCTCAACCCTAAGTTGCGTCGTGATCTCCACCTGCATCATTGTGATACTTTCCAGGCTCTTGTGAACAAGGCCATTAATACAGAGACAGCTCAGCTCACTTACGAGGAGTCTCGTAAGCACAACCGTGATCTGGGTTCTTCCTCCCGCTCTGGCTCTCAGAAGCGATGGATTTGGATTCCGAACTCAACTCTTCCACCTGGATATGCACCGAGGCCATCTGATGTGGCGCCTCACCCAGCTCAGCAACGTGCTCCACCCAGGCCTATTAGTGGACCACTTGCCAATGTAGGTCCACGTCCTACCTCAGGAACTTGCTTCACCCGTGGAGAACCAGGACACTATGCACGTGACTGCCCTCATTCCAGTTATACTCCACCCCAGTCTGAGAGGTCTGTTGGCCGTGAAATGCCATCAGGCAAGATGATCGGTACCAAGCCAGCCACCACTGAACGAGCATGTGTGCACCACGTCTCAGCTACAGAAGCTCAAGATGATCCCGACATCATATTGGGAATGCTTCTTGTCAATTGTCACCCAGCTTCAGTTCTGTTCGATACTGGAGCATCTCAGTTCTTCATATCCGAAGCTCGGTTGCACGACATGTCATTTTGTGATATGCCAACTCCACTGATAATCCAGACTCCTGGTTCCAAATGGCAAACCTCCAAGGTAAGCCATGGTAATGAAATCCTTGTTGACATGCTGGTATTCCTTGCTTCTTTGATATCTCTCAAGTCCTCAGATATTAACATCATCTTGGGCATGGACTGGATGACAGCTCATCATGCCAAGATCGATTGTTACACTAGATCTGTTCAACTTACACATCCATCTGGCAAAATAGTCACTGTCTCCACTAGAGTTGCAAGGCGTCAACTCTATTCTCTTAATGCCATCCCTCTTCCAGACCTTGAAGATATTCCGGTAGTCCATGACTTCCCGGATGTCTTTCCAGAAGAACTGCCAGGTGTCCCACCTGACAGAGATGTAGAGTTTGTCATAGAACTTATCTCAGGAACTGTTCCAATCTCTAGGAGACCATACAAGATGGCACCTTTGGAGTTAGCCAAGCTTAAGAAACAGCTTGATGAGTCCTTGCAAAAGGGTTTCATCCGTCCCAGTTCTTCTCCTTGGGCTTGTCCTGTCCTCTTCGTCAAGAAGAAGGATGGTACGGATCGGATGGTTGTAGATTATCGTCCCGTTAATTTGGTCACGATAAAGAACAAGTATCCGCTCCCCAGGATCAATGACCTGTATGATCAGCTTGCTGGATCCTCAGTCTTTTCCAAGATGGATTTGAGGTTAGGCTACCACCAAATCAAAATCATAAATGGGGACATCCCAAAAACAGCCTTTGTCACTCGTTATGGTCAATACAAGTACACCGTGATGTCTTTCGGCCTAATCAATGCTCCAGCTACTTTCTCCCGCTTGATGAACTCGATCTTCATGGAGTACTTAGATATGTTCGTCGTGGTTTATCTCGATGATATTCTTATTTACTGAAAGAATGAGAAAGAGCATGCCGAACATCTTAGACTTGTGTTAGAAAAACTCAGAGAGCACCGCCTTTATGCCAAGTTCTCCAAGTGTGAATTTTGGTTGCCAGAAGTGACCTATGTAGGCCACGTGATCTCTGGTAAGGGCATTGCTATCAATCCCGAGAGAGTTAAAGCTGTTCTCGATTGGACTCCACCCGAAACGGTCAAACAAGTTAGGAGTTTCCTTGATCTAGCCAGTTATTGTCGCCGCTTCATTGAAAACTTCTCCAAAGTAGCCAAACCCCTCACGGAACTTCTCAAGAAATATAAAAGGTTTGAGTGGACCCCACAGTGTGAGCACAGTTTTCAGGAACTGAAAAGACGCCTGACTTCTGCGCCCATACTCGTGCCACCGGATTTCACTAAAGACTTTGTTAGCTATTGCGACACTTCGCGTCAAGGACTGGGTTGCATTCTTATGCAGGATCGTCATGTGATTGCCTATGCATCTCGACAGTTGCATCCACATGAGGAAAATTATCCTACACATGATCTAGAGCTTGCAGCCGTAGTTTATGCACTTAAGATTTGGCGACATTACCTTCTTGGTAACCGTTGCGAAATCTACACTGACCATCAGAGTCTCAAGTATATCTTCACCCAACCGGATCTAAATCTTAGACAGAGACGTTGGTTGGAGTTGATCTCGGATTACGACTTAGGAATCACCTACACCCCAGGCAAAGCCAATGTCATGGCTGATGCTTTAAGTCGTAAATCCTATTGCAACAACCTCATGTTGCAACAATGTCAACCACCCCTCCATGAGGAATTCTGTAAGCTTAACCTTCACATAGCTCCTCATGGTTCCCTTTCTACCTTGGTGGCGAAACCTACCCTTACGGATCAGATCATAGAGGCTCAGAAGCATGATACGGGAATCTCCCGGATCAAGAAAAATATTTCCAAGGGAGTTGCTGACTGTTTCTCTATGGATGAACGAGGTGTTGTTTACTTTGGAAACCATTTGGTGGTTCCCAAATGTCAACAGATGCAGCAACTGATCCTTAAGGAGGCCCATGAATCTCCTCTCACGATTCATCCCGGTAGTACAAAGATGTATCAGGACCTACGCCAGAGGTTCTGGTGGACTAGGATGAAGAAAGAAATCACTCAGTATATTGCCAACTGTGACGTTTGTCGTCGCGTTAAGGCAGAGCATCAAAGTCCTACTGGCACCCTTCAACCTTTAGCTATTCCCGAGTGGAAATGGGACAAAGTTGGTATGGACTTCATCATCGGCTTTCCCAGGACCAAGAAAGGAAATAATGCTATCTTCGTAGTCATTGATCGTCTCTCCAAAGTGGCTCACTTCCTACCTGTTCGAGAGAGTATCACTGCTAGTCAGCTCACTGACTTATATATCTCCCGAATAGTGTCACTCCATGGTGTTCCACTAGAGATCAATTCAGACCGTGGCAGTCTTTTCACCTCTCATTTCTGGGAAAGTTTCCAGAATGCCATGGGAACCCATCTTTCTTTCAGTACCGCTTTCCACCCTCAGTCAAGTGGTCAGGTGGAAAGGGTCAACCAAATTCTCGAAGACATGCTTAGAGCTTGTGTTATCTCATTCGGTATGGATTGGGAGAAGTGTCTTCCTTTCGCCGAGTTTGCTTATAACAATAGCTATCAATCCAGTCTTAAGAAAGCACCCTTTGAGATTCTGTATGGACGAAGATGTCGAACACCTTTGAACTGGTCAGAAACCGGTGAAAGACAATTCTTTGGGCCAGATATGATCCAGGAGGCAGAAGAGCAAGTTCACATCATTCATGAGAATTTGAAAACAACCCAATCTCGTCAAAAGAGCCAGTATGATCTTCATCATAAGGAAGTGGCTTATGAAGTTGGCGACAAGGCTTACCTTCAGGTTACTCCTTTGAAGGGTACCCATCGTTTCGGTATCAAGGGCAAGTTGGCTCCTCGTTACATTGGTCCTTTTCGCATTCTCGCTAAACAAGGAGAGGTTGGCTGCCAGTTGGAACTACCCCCACATCTTTCTTGAGTTCATGATGTCTTCCACGTCTCTCAACTCAGGCATTGCTTCTCGGATCCCATCCGCAGAGTGGACCACGAAACGCTTGATCTCCAAGATAACCTCACTTATTGAGAGTAACCCATTCACATTCTGGATCAAGCAGAGCGTGTCACTCGACGTCATAACATCAAGTTTCTCAAGGTTCAATGGTCTCATCATTCCGAGAGAGAAGCTACTTGGGAGCGAGAAGATCGTCTTCGACTTGAGTACCCCGCTTTCTTTCCGCCAACTCCTGAATCTCGGGACAAGATTTTTTCGAGTGGGGGCGAGCTGTCACATCCCTAGTTCGGGTATGACCTAGGCTTGCTTTGTGCATCATGTTTAAGTTTCAAATGAAATTGAATTGGGGAATGTTTCAAACCCTAGCAGCAAAGCAAATTCAAATAGGTTCAAATTAAAAATGGAATTTCAATAAACCCAAAATGCTCCTCAAAAATGTTCATGGTCTTTGGAAAATGTTGCAAACAGCAACCAGAGGTGATGCACATTTTTGCTAAACATTTTGGATTTTTGAATGAACCCATATGTATTTGAATTGGAGCTGTTTAAATAATATAAATATTTTAATGGCTCCAAAAATGTTGGATATTGGTGAGGGCCTCTGGTATATTATAACTAGTGGTCATAAGGAATCCCAACATTTTTGGAATTGTGCTAGTATCTATTTTAAGTCAAAACAAATATCAGAAATAGAAAAGAAAACAAAAAAAAGGAAAACTTACATGGCTTACCTGGCACCCCCAGCCGGCCCAGCAAAGGCCCAGCCCATTGGCCTTTGCCAGTCACCACCTACCTCCCGCCAAGAGGACAGAGCACGCGCCCCGCCACCTCCTGCTTCTCGCCGCTGCCTTGATGCCCAGGACGTCGCCACACACCCCCTGGTCCCTCTCGCTCACTCCCTCGAGCTCCTCCCCCTCCTCTGTTCTCTCTCTCGCACGCACCCGAGCGCAGCCGACGCCACCGCTCGCCGTTACCGCGGCCACTGCCTCCCCCTCGCCCCTTGGACATGCCCAGGAGTTCCACGATGTCGTCTTCGTCATCTCCACCGAGCCAAGCGAGCCGGGGTGCGCCATAGCGACGTCATCACCATCGTCTTCAACCTTGGACGCCGCCAACTGCCGACTCCGATTCGCCGTCTTCAGCGCCTCCCCGAGCCCACTGGCCTGCTCAGCGACTCCGCCGTGAGCTCCTCTCCGTTTCCCCCCTGTTCCCTTCCTCGCGCTCAACCCCTAGCTTATCTCCCCGTCGCACCCGTAAGCTCCTTGCCGCCGGCTATGTCGCCGACACGGCCAGGGCTCGTTCTAGTCGCATCTGGATGCATAGACGAACTCCAACAGGTCCCAGGAGCCTGTAGAGCACCTCATCCGGTGTCCCGTAGCTTGCAGCCTCGCCTGCCCCTTCCCCATGCTCCGGCCGTCGCGGATGAGCTCGCCGCCGGTGAACCAGGCCACCCCACACACAGCTGTGTGCTTCCCTGGATGCGTGCGAGTCCCAGCACCCCGTAGCTGCGCTCCGCGCGCCAAATGGCGCCCTGTAGCACATTTCCGTGCCGTGCCGCCGCGTCTGGCCTCGCCGGCGTCGAGCCGCCGGCAGTTTTGCCCGGTTGACCAGGGGATTTGACCTCCTCTGGGTCTATGACATGCGGGTCCCGCCCGGTTAATTAGTCTAGTTTAGGTTTAAAACTAATTAGTTTAACCTAGGTTAGTGCTAATTAAACTAGGTTAGTTTAGTTAGTCACTGACCAGTGGGTCCCACCGGTCAGGTTTAACCTGGACCGCGCCTGTTGACTTGTTGACATCTCACCGACGTCATGCTGACGCAATAAGTCATTTCTGGATTTAGTTTAAATTAGAATAATTAGGAAATTCCAGAAAATAGCTAAAACTTCTAAAAATCATAATAATTCAACCGTAGCTCAGAATGAAATAATTTATATATATATATGAAAAATTATCAGAAAAATGCAAGGAATCCATTTATGCTAGTTACATGCATGAAAAACCAACTTATACATGCTGTATAAGTGAAACATAATATGGGCATTTTAAATGCTTCATCTTGAATTGCATTTGAATCTTTGATTCAAATGGGCTTCAACCAACTTGGTAGCTTCTTGCATTAGCCCAAACACTAGCATTTTCACATGTCATGTTCATGCATCATATTGTTGCATTTGTTTGTGTATTGATTGCCGGCACCGTTTCTTCTCGATAGGTTCCACTCCGGAAGGTGTTCCCGAGTACCTGTCAGAGGAGCAGTGCCCCTTCATCGTCTATCAGGCAAGCAAACCCCCTTGAGCATTTTGATAAATCCCACTCTCTCGCTCCTGCTGCTTATACTGCATTAGGACAACAACGATTCAACTGCTACTTTTCTGCTGTGGTAGTTGAACCCATTCCTCTGCATGACCTGTCATTGCCACAATAAATAGTTGAAACCCACTAGCATGAGTAGGAGTTGCTTGAGCCTTGATGTGCCTACTCATCCATGCTTGTTTTCTTTATGCCAGCTATGATTAGAGTTGTGTCAGGTCTGATTCATCGGGAATGAATCGGAGTGGTGAACATGTCCTACCGATAAAGGATAAGTGTGTGAACACGTTTTGGTAAAGGTAGTGATGAGAGGCCATGTAGTTGTACATGGTGGGTTGTCTCATTGGAACCGTCCCTAAGCACTGAGTTCTGTGTATGTTATCCAAGTCCAGTTACTACCACACATTGGGTTCCGGTTATCCGGCCCCTCTCGGCTTATTAATCCACTTGATCTCTGTCCAGGAGTTGCAACTAGTTTATGGCGTTTGTAGGTAGTGCTACTTGTCTACCAGGTGGTGTCCGACGGGACGGGCTTGGGACAGACTAGGAACCGTGGCACGGTGTACCAAGTGGCACCCGGATGGTGGGCTTGGGAACCCTGCACACATTGTTTGGGGCCATACTGGAGACTTCGGCCGGAACTCCTTGCGGATGGAACTCGAATAGGAGATAAACCTGGACGAGAGACTTGTGTGGTTAGTTAGGTCGTGGCCGACACCCTCGCCCGACTTCTGCTTGAAGGTTGCGGAGGTACATGACGTGTATAGGGCGATAAGTGGCGAGAGCATGTGTGAAGAAGTACACCCCTGCAGGGTTAACATTATCTATTCGAATAGCCGTTTTCCTTGGATGTGGAAACTTGGAGGACTTATGTAGTACATAGTCAACTTGAAGTGGATACTCTAAAATCCGCAAGTTAAGCGTGAGTGCTATGGATGGCCTTCTCGTAGGGAGACGGGAACAGATCCGTAGTGGAGTATTGATATGGTGAATATGTGGACTCGTGTGCATCTTCTCACCTCAAAGAAGTTTCTGATACTCATAGTATAGGTTAGCCACTGAGTCAAAGCTGGCTTGCTTCTGTTAAAACTCCACCACCCCCTTGTTGATATGTTGCATATGTAGATAGTTCTGATGTAAGACTTGCTGAGTACCTTCATACTCACGTTTGCTTATTTATGTTTTGAAGTTGGTTACACTAGTGACTTCGACGAGTAGCTTGTATCCCAGCTACGATCTTGTACCCTTGAGAGGGTCGTGTTTAGTCAGGCTTCTTAGTCTTTTCCTTTTGTAGTTGTTTGTACTAAGACATGTAATGCTTTCGTTGCTTGTATGCTCTGAATGTTGGGTCATGAGGCCCCTGTTTGTATTGAATGCTATGTGGCTCTTCTAGGCTTTTATATATATGAGTTTGAGTTATGTTGTGATGCCATGTTGTACAACACATACTTGCATGTTATGTGTATGTGTAACGTGTATTTCTATGTGTGGGATCCGACAATCTAGTTGTTTATCCTTGGTAGCCTCTCTTATGGGGAAATGTAGTCTAGTGCTTCCACTGAGCCTTGGTAGTCCGCTACAGCCCGGTTTACCGGAGTCCTGCTAGCCCAGCACTACTGCTCCGAAACACTTAGACTGGCCGGCTTGTGATTCACTTTGTTCCTGTGTCTGTCCCTTCGAGGAAATGTCATGTGGAGACATCCGGAGTCCTGTTAGCCCAGTTGCTACAGCCCGGATTCATACCCTGTTGACCGACATGCTCGAGGTTGATTCATGTATGCCTGTCCCTGTGAGTTAGTGCCACTTTGGGTTCACGACTAGTCATGTCGGCCCGGGTTCTCTGTCATATGGATGCTAGCGACACTATCATATATGTGAGCCAAAAGGCGCAAACGGTCCCGGGCCAGGTAAGGTGGCACCCGTGGGAATACCGTGCGTGAGGGAGCAAAGTGATATGATGTGTTATATGCTAGATTGGTGTGACTTAGGATCGGGGTCCCGACAGTGTTGGTATCAGAGCCTGACTAACTGTAGGATTACCAAGCCAAACTGGTCGAAGTTGAGTCTAGAAATGCTTTAGTTATATAAGGGAATTGATTGTGGAAGGGAACATAAGGCTCTTTTTACTCCTTTACCTCATGTCATTCTTTCTGAGTCAGCCTCTTCTTTTCTACGATGGTTAAGGCCTAGGTTCTCCTCTATCTCTCAGGCCTGTTAAAACTCCACCACCCCCTTGTTGATATGTTGCATATGTAGATAGTTCTGATGTAAGACTTGCTGAGTACCTTCGTACTCACGTTTGCTTATTTATGTTTTGCAGTTGGTTACACTAGTGACTTCGACGAGTAGCTTGTATCCCAGCTACGATCTTCTACCCTTGGGAGGGTCGTGTTTAGTCAGGCTTCTTAGTCTTTTCCTTTTGTAGTTGTCTGTACTCAGACATGTAATGCTTCCATTGCTTGTATGCTCTAAATGTTGGGATGAGACCCCTGTTTGTATTGAATGCTATGTGGCTCTTTGGTCTTTTATATATATGAGTTTGAGTTATGTTGTGATGCCATGTTGTACATCACATACTTGCATGTTATGCGTACGTGTAACATGTATTGCTATGTGTGGGATCCGACAATCTAGTTGTTTATCCTTGGTAGCCTCTCTTATGGGGAAATGTAGTCTAATGCTTCCACTGAGCCTTGGTAGTCCGCTACAGCCGGGTTCCCGGAGTCCCGTTAGCCCAGTTGCTACAGCCCGCATTCATACGCTGTTGACCGACATGCTCGAGGTTGATTCATGTATGCCTGTCCCGGTAAGTTAGTGCCACTTTGGGTTCACGACTAGTCATGTCGGCCCGGGTTCTCTATCATATGGATGCTAGGGACACTATCATATACGTGAGCCAAAAGGCGCAAACGGTCCCGGGCCAGGTAAGGGGGCACCCGTGGGAATACCGTGCGTGAGGCCGCAAAGTGATATGATGTGTTACAAGCTAGATTGGTGTGACTTAGGATCGGGGTCCCGACACTGAGGTTGCAGCCGCCGGTGTTTTCGAGCAGCATCGAGCCAATAGTGGCAGATGATTGGCTCCGCAGGATTGGAAGGGAGTTAACCACTATAGGATGTACAGATGCTGAGAAGGTGCGTTTTGCCGCACATCAGTTGGATGGAGCACCAGCCTCATGGTGGGAGAATTACATAGTCACCTATCCTATAGCCACTGTTACATGGGATCAGTTTCAGCAAGCATTCCACACCGCCCATGTCTCAACGGGAGCTATGAGCATGAAGAAGCATGAGTTTCACAATTTGCGCCAAGGGAACCGTACTGTGGGGCGGTACATGGATGAATTTAGTAAGCTATCTCGTTATGCCCCTGACGATGTGGCCACAGATGCCGTGAAGCAGGAGAACTTTATGGAAGGGCTGAACAATGATATGAGCATGCAGTTGATGGTGGCAACATTTAGCAACTACCACGAGTTGGTAGACAAGGCTCTTATGATTGAAGGAAAGCAACAACAAATTGAGAGCCGTAGAAGGAAGTATGGACAAGGAAGGTACAACTCAGGAGCTCAGCAGAAGCCTCGTCTAACCCCGAACTCGGGAGGACTTATTCATAACCATGGAGGTCATAACCATAACGGAGGAAGTTCGCATAACCACAATGGTTCCAAGAATGGGACTGGGAATGGAACAAGCAACAATCATACCCGCTCCAATCCAGCCACACCCGCCAAGAGAGACCTAAGTCACATTACTTGCTTCAAGTGCGGGAAGACTGGACACTATGCCACGGAGTGCCCTGAAGCGAAGAATGGAAACAGTAATGTGAGCGCCGGGAACAATCCTAATCCATTCAATAAAGGACAAGTGAACCACGTTAACGTGGAGGAGGTTGAAGGGCAGTGAGCCGCAGTTATCGGTAAGTTTTTGGTTAAGTCTTTTACTGCCCTAGTTCTTTTTGATACTGGTGCACCGCATTCATACATATCAAGGGGATTCATGGATAAGTTTAAACTACCAACCCAAACCCTTAGGACCCCTCTGTTAGTAAGTTCACCTGGAGTAGAGTATATGGCCAGCCGATGGTGCGACCAGATACCCCTAACCATTGGTAGCCATCTTTTTTTGTTAGACCTAGTAATTTTGGAGTCACAAGGATTGGATGTGATATTAGGCATGGATTGGATGTCAAAGTATGGAGGAAGCATTGACTGTGCTAGTAAATCAATTTGTCTCACCACCCCAGAGGGAAAAAGGATCAAGTATGTATCTAGACATGCGCCTAGGAGTAGCGAAGTAAATACCCTCACGGGAGTTGTTCAGGAGGAAGTACCTGTAGTGAAGGATTACCCAGATGTTTTTCCAGAGGAGTTACCAGGCATGCCACCGGATCGAGACATCGAGTTTTTGATAGAGCTAGTGCCAGGTACCAGACCAATATCAAAGAGACCCTACCGGATGCCTGCAAATGACCTGGAGGAGATTAAGAAGCAGATCAAGGAGTTATTGGAGAAAGGTTACATCCGACGGAGTTCATCACCATGGGGAGCCCCAGTGCTTTTGGTTGAGAAGAAGGATAAGTCTCTAAGGATGGTTGTTGATTATCGTGCATTGAATGATGTGACAATCAAGAACAAATACCCACTGTCGATGATCAATGATTTGTTTGACTAGTTGCAAGGAGCTAAGGTGTTTTCGAAGATCGATCTGTGATCAGGATATCACCAGCTGAAGATCCGGGAAAAGGATATACCTAAAACCGCATTTACCAGAAGGTACGGGTTATATGAGTATACGGTCATGTCATTTGGACTGACTAACGCCCCCGCCTATTTCATGAGCATGATGAACAAGGTGTTCATGGAATATTTGGATAAGTTTGTTGTGGTGTTCATTCATGATGTAATGGTATACTCGAAGAATGAAGAGGAGCACAAAGAGCATTTGCGTTTAGTTCTCGACAAACTCGGGGAACATCAGTTGTATGCCAAGTTTAGCAAATGTGAGTTTTGGTTGAAAGAAGTTGGATTCCTTGGACATGTTATATCAGGAGAAGGTATAGCCGTAGACCCCACCAAGGTACAGTCAGTCACTGAATGGTTGGCACCCACTTCAGTTAGGGAGATCCATAGTTTTCTTAGACTCGCAGGATACTACCGGAGATTCATTGAGAATTTTTCCAAGATTGCGAAGCCAATGACAGAGTTATTGAAGAAGGATACCAAATTTAAATGGACGGAAGAATGTGAAGAGATTTTTCAGGAGTTCAAGAAACATCTGACCACAGCCCCAGTACTGATTCTGCCAGATATACGCAAGGATTTCCAAGTGTATTGTGACGCCTCTCACTTAGGACTTGGAGGAGTACTGATGTAGGACGGAAGAGTTGTTTCGTATGCCTCGCGACAACTGAAACCGCATGAGTTAAATTATGCCACACATGACTTGGAGTTGGCTGCCGTAGTGCATGCGTTGAAGACTTGGAGACATTATCTTATTGGAAACCATTGCGATGTATACACTGACCATAAGAGTTTGAAGTACATTTTCACACAGAAGGAGCTGAACCTTAGGCAGAGGAGATGGTTGGAGCTTATAAAGGATTATGACATGAAGCTTCACTATCATCCAAGCAAGGCCAACGTTGTAGCAGACGCTTTGAGCTGGAAGAGTTATGCCAACACACTCATAAGCACAGGATTGCCAAAGGAGTTGGTAGAGGATCTCAGGGAACTTCGATTGGAAATTGTCCCTAGAGGTTTTGTTGCAACAATGGAAGTTTAGTCTACATTGTTAGGAAAGATTTGGTAATCCCAGAAGGATGACAAAGAGATCGCCGAGATAAAAGAGAGAATGAGCAAAGGAAAGGCCAAAGGTTTTCCTGAGGATGAACACGACACCTTGTGGTTTGAGGACCGTGTTTATGAGCCCATTAACCCAGAGATCAAGAAGTTAATACTTTAGGAGGCTCATGACTCACCATACTCGATACACCCCGGAAACACCAAGATGTATGTGGATTTAAAGGAACATTTCTGGTGGACTGGTACGAAGAAGGATATTGCCGAGTATGTATCCGTGTGTGATGTATGTGAGAGAGTGAAGGAAAAACATCAAAAGCCAGCCGGATTGTTACAACCTATGCCGATACCCAAATGGAAGTGGGATAAGCTTGGCATGGATTTCATCACCGGATTGCCCAAGATCAAATCAGGATATGATTCTATATGGGTAGTAGTTGATCGCTTGACCAAAGTAGCTCACTTTATCCTAGTGAAAACCACCTATACAAGTGCCAAGTTGGCAAAGATATACATGACCAGGATCGTATGTGTGCATGGAGTTCCGAGAACAATTGTATCAAATAGAGGAACCCAGTTTACCTCAAAGTTTTGGAATCAGTTGCATGAAACTTTGGGAACCAGACTGGAGTTCAGTACATCTTTTCACCCGCAAACAGATGGACAGACCAAGAGAGTCAACCAGATTCTGGAGGATATGTTGAGAGCTTGTGCACTAGATTATGAATCTAGTTAGGATGACAACTTGCCCTACGCAGAGTTCTCATACAACAACAGTTACCAGGCTAGTTTGAAGATGGCACCTTTCGAAGCTTTGTACGGAAGGAGGTGCAGGACACCGTTGTTGTGGGATGAAGTTGGAGACCATCCGTTTTTTGGACCAGATTTGATTAAGGAATCAAAAGAGAAGGTTAAATTGATTAGAGATAGACTGAAGGTAGCTCAGTCCCGACAGAAGAGTTATGCAAATTCAAAATGCAAGGAGGTAGTCTATGAAATCGGAGACAGAGTGTATCTTCGAGTATCACCACTCCGAGGAGTTAAGCGCTTTGGAGTTAAGGGAAAGTTATCGCCACGTTTTGTGGGACCATACAGAGTCTTGGAACGTATGGGAGAAGTTGCTTATAAGTTGGAATTACCCAAAGGATTGTCAGGAGTTCACGATGTGTTCCACATTTCTCAGTTGAAGAAGTGCCACACAGAGATGGCCGACATTCCTCTGAGAGATACAGTACCACTGGAAGCGATTCAGTTGGACAATGATTTGACCTATGAGGAGAAGCCAGTCAGGATCCTCGAGTTTGCCAGCCGAGTTACCCGCAGCAAGGTTATTAAGTTTTACAAAGTTCAGTGGAGCCACCATATCGAGGATGAAGCCACCTAGGAACGAGAGGAAGACCTATGCAAGGACCATCCACACCTATTTTCTAGCCAACCCGAATCTCGAGGGCGAGATTCATCTTAAGGGGGTAGGTTTGTAACATCCCAAATTTTCAATTTGGAATGTTATACATTAGATCATTAATTGCATATCATATTTTATTGCATTTTGGCTTGATCCTAGAAATTCTACGCAACTCAAGGACCTACGGAGAGAGTTGGGGATTTCATTATTTTCATATTCGAGTTTTCTTGAATTTTGAACAGAGCATCGTTTGATTTTTATTATTTTCTCTTCAATTATTTCTTTTATATAAACAAAAGAGAGAGGATAAAATGACTTCCTCAAAATAGAGAAATATCGAAGGTTTAATATTAAAATCAAATAAGATTTTTATTCAAAGTTTTATCGCTATTTTATTTGAATTAGGAAAAATATGCGTTTTTCAAAATTGCATTTTAGGCCCAAATAAATGTTCACCTTGTCCGTCTTATTTTTAGAGGACGGGGAAAATTTATTTCAGGATTTTTGGAGTCTGTTTAGTATTTCTTTTCTTTCTTTTTCTGCACGTCGGAATTATTAAAAAAAGTCAAACCGACTTGGGGCCGTACCCGGCCAGGAGACCTCGGGCCGGCCCTCTTATAAGCCGCACCCGAGCCAGCCCAGTCGCACGTCGCCCCCGAATCCTAACCCTAGCCGTCCACCGCCGCCATGCGCCGCCGCCGCCACGCGCCGCCGTCGCCTACCTCTGCCAACGCCGCCGCGCGCCGCCGCCCGCCGGTTCCCCCGCCACGCCGGAGTCGCCGGACCTCGCAGGAATCCCGCCGGACCCGAGGTAGCCGCCTCGGTTTTCGTGAGAAAACCGTTTGGTTTTGTTTCGAAACCCTAGATCCGTTTTTTTATTAGATCCGGTTTGGTTTATTTTCGGTTTAGTTGTTTAGCGAACGCCCGTTTTTATGTTCGTTTTAACGAACGGTTTTCATCGTTTAGCCGTAGACAGCGAACGTCCGTTCGTTAGCTTGTTCGTCAGTTTTTCTTTTTCTCGGATTTTCCGTGATTATTTTCGATCGTGATTTCTAATCTGATTTTCGTTTTAGTATAACTTTTTGCTCGTTTATCGGTATCAGGCGATTCAAGCGCCTAGAGTTTCGCCTCGAAACCCTCTTTCCGTTTAACCAACTTGAACAAGATTTTAATACAGTAAAATTTGACTTTAGTCTAGATTAGTAATCAGATCTTGTTTCTTTCGCAGTTTGAGTTTCATTGCTCCGTTTGATTTGATTCTTTTTGCAAACCAGAGTTCTTAAGTTGAACTTACTGGTTAGATCTCTTATTTGAGTTTTACCTGTGCATCTTTGTTTGATTGCTTATTGTATGCTTGTTTGATTGCGATAGAGTACCCGGAGTGCGAAGCGTGCTACATCGAGTCTCTAGGTTTTGCGGATCATCAACAAGGCAAGTAACACTTTGATCATATCCCTTTATCACCCAGTTTTATGCATTAGTTTCAACCCTCAAACACTGCATGGTTAGGACTTGATAACATGTGGGATTGGGAAGTAGATGAGGTAGTACCTATTCACCTGTTTATTATGAAACCCTTGGGAGTTACTTCTACGTATTGCTTATATTGCCATGCTATGCTCGTAGACGTGGTTTGGGTGAGAGAAACCATGACATATGTGAGATTGTTAATTAATGGTTCAACTTAAGGTGGCAACTTTAATACACATCTGGGTGGATTGCTTGTCGGGCACCTGGAGAATCCAGTGTTGTCCTATGATATCCCGGAGTACCTGTGTGATAATCCTAAGGTCCGCCACCCAGGCTCAAAGGGAACTGGGATATTTCAGGCTAGAAACTTCCGTGTGCAGCCACAAGCTATTATGGGCTCTAGCATAGTTGAGTAAGTTGCGTGAAGCTCTTGAAGAGGTAGACTAGCAGGTAGTGGGTTGTAGGTGGTATAGTCTATCTGGAGTAGAGAGTTAATGCTTTTGAAAGACTGTGTCTCGGTCATCCGTTTCTCAAACACCATGTAGTGAGAGAAATCCAACGGAGGAGATCGAGTCTTGTGGGGAAAAGTGCGCAAACCTCTGTAGAGTGTACAAACTAATCATGGTTAGGCGTGTCCCTGGTTATGGACATCTTGAATATCTAGTACTTGGATTATCATATGTATCTCATCACTCTAAATTAATATTGTTGGGTTGATAATTACTTTTAATTGGGATTGAGTTGGACGAACCTTCTCAATGATGTTTCAACTACCATGATAGTTAAATAAAATCTATTCCTTTGTTGTAGGGAAAAGTTAGCTTTTCGCAAAACTTTAACCGTAGAGCTTTCCACCAGCCAAATATGCATATAGTGATAGCATTATTCTGTTCTTGCTCGACCGTGTTATATTGCCAGCATATTCCATGTGTTGACCCATTTTCGGGTTGCAACGTATTATGTTGCAGACTTTTCGGATGAGGAGTAAGGTTCGTTAGGTCATTGTCGTACAGCTCAGCTATGCCGTTGGAGTTGATGGACTCACTTTATCTTCCAAGCCTTCCGTTGTTATCGTATTAGATGGCCTTAAGCCATATTTATTGTAATAAGTTCTCTTTTGAGACATTCGATGTAATAAGTGTGTGATTGCTACTCTGTTATAAATCCTTCGAGTACTGTGTGTGTCAGCATTACTGATCCAGGCATGCCACTGAAGCACAGAGACTTGACCGTTTGAGGTCGGGTCGCTACAGTCGGATTATCAAGACCATGTATTTCTTCAATAGGCGGTAAAATTTTAACATCTTCAGCCTTAATACCTTTTTCTTTCATAGATTTCTTTGCCTATTGAATATCTACAAGACTGAGAAATAGAATACCGCTTTTCTTCGGAGTTGGCTTAGGAGTTGGTTCAGGAAGTGTCCAATCATTATCCCTACTCAGTATATTATTCAATAGCAATTCAGCTTTCTCAACAGTTCTTTCCCTGAAAACACAACCAGCACAACTATCCAGGTGGTCTCTGGAAGCATCGGTTAGTCCATTATAAAAAATATCAAGTATTTCATTTTTCTTGAGAGGATGATCAGGCAAAGCATTAAGTAATCGAAGAAGCCTCCCCCAAGCTTGTGGGAGACTCTCTTCTTCAATTTGCACAAAATTAAATATTTCCTTTAAATCAGCTTGTTTCTTATGAACAGGGAAATATTTTTGAGAGAAGTAATAAATCATATCCAGGGGACTGCGCACACAACCAGGAGCAAGAGAATTAAACCATAACTTAGCATCACCCTTTAATGAGAAAGAAAACAATTTGAGAATATAGTAATAGCAAATTTTTTCCTTATGAGCAAATAGGGTGGCTATATCATTCAATTTAGTAAGATGTGCCACAACAGTTTCAGATTCATAACCATGAAAAGGATCAGATTCGACCAAAGTAATTAACTCAGGATCGACAGAGAATTCATAATCCTTATTAGTAACAAAGATAGGTGAAGTAGCAAAAGCGGGATCATATTTCATTCTAGCATTCAAGGATTTTTCTTTTACCTTAGCTAGTAATTTCTTGAGATCCTCTCTATCATTGCAAGCAAAGAAGTCTCTAGCAGTTTCTCCATCCATAACATAACCCTCATGTACAACAGGCAATTCATATCTAGGGGGAATCATAATCATCATTTTCAATAATATCATTAGTTTTAGTAATTTCATTCTCTCTAACCCTAGCAAGTTGTTCATCAAGAAATTCACCTAGTGGCACAATATCATCAAGCACAAAAGTAGTATCATCATAAGCATTATGCATAGCAGAAGTGGCATGATCAATAACATGGGACATATCAGAATCAATAGCAGGTGTAGGTGTCGCAAGTTTACTCAAAATAGATGGAGAATCAAGTGCAGAGCTAGATGGCGGTTCCTTACCTTCCCTCGTAGTTGAGGGAAAAATCTTGGTTCTTTGATCTTTCAAATTCCTCATAGTGATCAACAGATATAAATCCCAAGTGACTCATAGAATAGAGCTATGCTCCCCGGCAACGGCGCCAGAAAAAGGTCTTGATAACCCACAAGTATATGGGATCGCAATAGTTTTCGAGGGTAGAGTATTCAACCCAAATTTATTGATTCGAGACAAGGGGAGCCATAGAATATTCTCGAGTATTAGCAACTGAGTTGTCAATTCAACCACACCTGAAAGACTTAATATCTGCAGCAAAATATTTAGTGGCAAAGTAGTATGGACGTAACGGTAATGGTGGAAAAAGTAAAAGTAACCATTTTGTAGCAATTGTAATAGTGGCAACGAAAAAGTAAAGAAGCAAAGATTTGTTGGGGAACGTAGTAATTTCAAAAAAAATCGTACGCACACGCAAGATCATGGTCATGCATAGCAATGAGAAGGGAGAGTATTGTCTATGTACCCTCGTAGACCGTAAGCGGAAGCGTTATGACAACGCGGTTGATGTAGTCGCACGTCTTCACGATCGACCGATCCCAGCACCGAAGGTACGACGCCTCCGTGATCTGCACACATTCGGCTCGGTGACGTCCCACAAACTCACGATCCAGTAGAGCTTCGAGGGAGAGCTTCGTCAGCACAGCGACGTGATGACGGTGATGATGTTGTTACCTGAATAGGGCTTCGCCTAAGCACCGCTACGATATGATCGAGGTGGATTATGGTGGAGGGGAGCACCGCACATGGCTAAAAGATCAACGATCAACTTGTGTGTCTATGGGGTGCCCTCCTCCCCCGTATATAAAGGATTAGAGGATGGGGAGGAGGTCGGCCTCCTAGGCACGCCCCAAGGCCCCAAGGATTCCCCCTTCCCTAGTTGGACTAGGAGTGGAAGGAAGGGGGAGGAAGGAGGAAGGAAAGGGGGGCCGGCCCCCTTCCCAATTCGGATTGGGCTTGGGGGGCCCTCCTTTGCTCCTTTCCCTCTCTCCCACTAAGGCCCAATAAGGCCCATATACCTCCCGGGGGGTTCGGTAACCTCCCGGTGCTCCGGTATATGCCCGATCTTATCCGGAACCATTCCGATGTCCAAATATAGTCGTCCCATATATCGATCTTTATGTCTCAACCATTTTGAGACTCCTCGTCAAGTCCATGATCATATCCGAGACTCCGAACTACCTTCGGTACATCAAAACACATAAACTCATAATACCGAACGTAAAGCGTGCGGACCCTACGGGTTTGAGAACTATGTAGACATGACCGAGACATGTCTCCGGTCAATAACCAATAGCGGAACCTAGATGCTCATATTGGTTCCTACATATTCTACGAAGATCTTTACCGGTCAAACCGCATACGATATACGTTGTTCCCTTTGTCATGGGTATGTTACTTGCCCGAGATTCGATCGTCGGTATCTCAATACCTAGTTCAATCTCGTTATCGGCAAGTCTATTTACTCATTCTGTAATGCATTATCCTGCAACTAACTCATTAGTCACATTGCTTGCAAGGCTTATAGTGATGTGCATTACCGAGAGGGCCCAGAGATACCTCTCCGACAATCAGAGTGACAAATCCTAATCTCGATCTATGCCAACTCAACAAACACCATCGAAGACACCTGTAGAGCACCTTTATAATCACCCAGTTACGTTGTGACGTTTGGTAGCACACAAAGTGTTCCTCCGGTATTCAGGATTTGCATGATCTCATAGTCATAGGAACATGTATAAGTTATGGAGAAAGCAATAGCTACAAACTAAACGATCATCGTGCTAAGCTAACGGATGGGTCAAGTCAATCACATCATTCTCTAATGATGTGATCTCATTAATAAAATGACAACTCATGTCAATGGTTAGGAAACATAACCATCATTGATTCAACGAGCTAGTCAAGTAGAGGCAAACTAGTGACACTCTGTTTGTCTATGTATTCACACATGTACTAAGTTTCCGGTTAATACAATTCTAGCATGAATAATAAACATTTATCATGATATAAGTAAATATAAATAACAACTTTATTATTGCCTCTAGGGCATATTTTCTTCAGTCCCCCACTTACACTAGAGTCAATAATCTAGATTACATTGTAATGATTCTAATACCCATGGAGTCTTGGTGTTGATCATGTTTTGCTCGTGAGAGAGGCTTAGTCAACGGGTCTACAACGTTCAGATCCGTATGTATCTTGCAAATCTCTATGTCTCCCTCCTTGACTTGATCGCGGATGGAATTGAAGCGTCTCTTGATGTGCTTGGTTCTCTTGTGAAATCTGGATTCCTTTGCCAAGGCAATTGCACCAGTATTGTCACAAAAGATTTTCATTGGACCCGATGCACTAGGTATGACACCTAGATCAGATATGAACTCCTTCATCCAGACTCCTTCATTTGCTGCTTCTGAAGTAGCTATGTATTCCGCTTCACACGTAGATCCCGCCACGACACTCTGCTTGGAAATGCACCAACTGACAGCTCCACCATTTAATAAAAACATGTATCCGGTTTGTGACTTAGAGTAATCCAGATCAGTGTCAAAGCTTGCATCGACGTGACCGTTTATGATGAGCTCTTTGTCACCTCCATATACGAGAAACATATCCTTAGTCCTTTTCAGGTATTTCAAGATATTCTTGACCGATGCCTAGTGATCCACTCCTGGATTACTTTCGTACCTCCCTGCTAAACTGATAGCAAGGCACACATCAGGTCTGGTACACATCATTGCATACATGATAGAGCCTATGGCTGAAGCATAGGGAACACCTTTCATTTTCTCTCTATCTTCTGTAGTGGTCAGGCATTGAGTCTGACTCAACTTCACACCTTTCTTTGCCTGATCCATTCTGAACTTCTTCAAAACTTTATCAAGGTATGTACTTTGTGAAAGTCCAATTAAGCGTTTTGATCTATCTCTATAGATCTTGATGCCCAATATATAAGCAGCTTCACCGAGGACTTTCATTGAAAAATTCTTATTCAAGTCACTACAAAAAAAATACACATCCGTGACATTTTGGGCCGAACGAATTTTTTCCTGTCATACATATGCCACTTCTATGACGATAATTGTGACAAAACCCGGTATCATCATAGATGTGGTGGGCTCCTACTTCTATGACAAAAAATCATGACAGAAAATGGGCTTTTCGTCCTGGGCAGGCCGGAGACGCAGCTACATGACATTCTTTGGGCCGTCCATGACGGAAAAACCATGGTAGAAGCGAGCGCGAGGAAAATTTCGGGGAGTTCCCGGTTACGATGGGAGGTCGGGGGCCGAGCGATGCGCGCTTCTCTCATACACATACGCGCGTGTGTGTGAGGCGTTGGCTCTAACTGAACCCGAGCGAGGCATTGGGCTCTAACTGAACTCGAGCGATTGCACTGCAGGATACGCGTTACTAAACCCGAGCGATCGATCGATGGCTGTTAACTGAACCCGATCGAGCGATTCCTTTGCTACTGCTGCTAACTGAAGCCGATTGATGCTACCTCTAGATGAACAGTGAGCATTGCAGGGGGGGGTTGGATGAACAGTTCCCGGTGGGGGTGGACGAACAGGACCCCGTGGTGTTGCCTCTAGATGAACAGGACCCCGATCGATCGAGCCGGTTGGGGCTGGATGAACAGGACCCCGTGGAGGGCTGGATGAACAGGACCACCCCGTGGAGGGTAGGATGAACAGTAGATGGTGGAGGGCAGGATGAACAGTAGCCCGTGGAGGGGTGGTTGAACAGGAGCCCGTGGAGAGGGCTGGTTGAACAGTAGCCGGTGGAGTAGCGCGCGGTGGAGGCTGGATGAACACGGGCCCGTGGATGAACAGTTGCAGGTGGAGGCTGGAGGAGGTCGACGGTGGATGAATAGTAGCTCGTGGAGGCTGGAGGGGGTTGACGGTGGAGATGAACGGTATCCCGTGGAGTCCCGTTTTGCGGTACGCCACACCCCTCCCGATGAATAGGACCCCGTTTCGACCGTAGCGCTCCAACACAAGTCTGTTTCGTCCGTTTTGCGGTACGCCACACCCCTCCCGATCAACATGACCCCCGTTTCGACCGTAGGAGGTATGTTTCCTCCATTTTGCGATACGCCAGACCCCTCCCGATGAACATGATCCCGTTTCGAACGTGGCCGGTCGAACACAACGCCGTTTCCTCCGCTCTGCGGTATGCCAGGCCTCGTTTCCATCGCCTGTTCCATCCAAGCCCTCCTGATGAACACGACACATTCCGTTTCCTCCCCATGAACACGACGCATTCCATTGCCTCCCCATGAACATGACGCATTCCATTGCCTCCCCATGAACACGATGACGATGCTGTTTCTCCGTTCCGACCCAGCCATGTACACGAGCCCTGGCCGTACGTATGCGCGAGTAGGCGTTCGAGACCCCGCCCGTATGTACACATACGTGTCCATATTTTCTTTCTTGCACCCTGGCCATTGTATGTACGTGTACATGCTATGTGCACGCCTCTACTACGACATGTGCGCGCCTCTACTACGACACGTGCGCGCCTCTACATCGACCAGTATGTACGTACACATTCGCGACCAGAATGACAACGCTACGTACGCTTCAACCAGGTGGGTCCCGACCGTCAGACACTTCCTTGCCTGCGAAGATGTAGCTGGCGGGTCCCAGCAGTCAGGGGGTGAATCATTTTTTTTGCCCGGACGCACTTCCTTGCGTGCGAAGATGTAGCTGGTGGGTCCGAGCAGTCAGGGGGAAACGTTTTTTTCGCAAAATACAGTGGCCTGTCTGGTGGGTCCCAGCTGTCAGGTGGATGGATCATTATTTTCCACGTAATAAGGAGGCACTTCCTTGCTTCGGCCATGGACCCAGCTGTCAGCCTCTCCACGTACAATCCACGTCCGATGGAAGTTGTTCCTTGACCACGTTGACCACGCCGCGCCGAGAGCACCAGGGCGGTGGATGACGGCAAGGCCTAGGAAGGGGATGACACGGAGGTAGGGAAGACTCGACAGTTGTTTCCCACGTGGAGGGGAGTACGACCATACAAGGGTTTACTGGTTCGTCTGCCGTCGCCGGAGAATAACAGCAGGTGTGGGTGAGTAGAGGGATGGCTAGGCCAGCGATGGGAGTACAGTCGGGCGGTGAGGCCTGCGCGGCAGCACAGCCGGCCACGAGGAGGAGGGAGCAGGCAGTCCCGCCAGCGCTTGTTTGAGCGGCTGGAGCAGGAAGAGCAGAGATTGAAGAAGCACGACGACCATTGGATGGACATCCAACAGTCAGTGCTTGTGCGCCAACCTTTTTTTAGGAAAGCCTCAAATCTGTGGAAAACAACATACAACCCATCTGCCATTATTTCTAATAATTTACGCCCATTTGCTAACTCTTAAGGTTTTTTTGGAGCCCATATTCTTTTTGTTAGCATTACAGCCCATATTGTGGCAACGGTTAAAAAATTATATGAAATTTGGCATATTTCGGTGCGGTCCGAACTATTTTTAATCCCAAAATTTCGACTCACATTCAAACTGATTTTAAAAATAAATGTATATCAATATAAAATCCAACAAATTCTCCACGCATAAAAATTAATGTAATTTAAAATCTTGAAATGAAAAAAATATTTGAAACTAATTGCCGGTTTGATGTGTTTTAAAAATGTACAACCCATTTCTCATTACTGATGGGCCATTTTCTCGGCCAGCTGAATGAAAGCTCTCCTCGTCTTGAAAGATTTGCAGCCCAACAGGCCTCACAGAGCGACTTACTTGGCAAATCACAAAAAAACTGGGCTGTGGCCGTGGACCCAGCTGTCAGCCTCTCCACGTACAGTACTCTTCCGATGGAAGTCGTTCCTTGACCACGTTGACCACGCCGCGCGGAGAGCACCACGGCAGTGGACGACGACGAGGCCTAGGAAGGGGACGACGCGGCAGTGGAAGCCCGCGCGGAGAGGACTACGAGGGTTCACTTGTTCGGCTTCGGTGTGAGGCTGCCGTCGCTGCAGGGCCTGGCCAGCGGTGGGAATAGTAGGGGGTGGTGAGGCCTCTGCGGCAGCACAGCCGGCCACGGGAGGCAGGAGCATGCGGCACGACCGGTGCTGCTTTGGGCGGCTAGAGCAAGAAGACCAGAGGTTGAAGAAGCACTACGGCCGTTGGATGGACATCGTACGGTCACTGGAGCTAGAATTGTTCATATTGACTAAGTTGACAAAGCCCTTCATCCCCGTCAACTTAGTAGGCGCACAAGTCAGCCTCCCAGCAAGGTGGGTCCCAGCTAGCCGGGGGAGTATTCATTTTTTGTGCGTAATAAGGAGGCACTTCCGGTGGGTCCGAGCTGACAGCGGGGGGGGGGGGACATTTTTTTTGCGAAATACGGTGGCCCGTCCGGTGGGTCCCAGCAGTCAGGGGGAAATGATTTTTTTCCGCAAAATACTGGTGGCCCGTCCGATGGGTCCCCACTGTCAGGTGGAGGAACAATTATTTTGCACGTAATAAGGAGGCACTTCCTTGCTACGGCCATGGACCCAGCTGTCAGCCTCTCCACGTACAGTCCACGTCCGATGGAAGCCGTTCCTTGACCATGTTGACCACGCCGCGCCAAGAGCACCAGGGCGGTAGACGACGGCGAGGCTTAGGAAGGGGACGACGCGGAGCCGGGGAAGACGCGACAGTGGATGCCCACGCGTAGAGGAGTACGAGGGTTCACTGGTTGCGGTGTGAGGCTGCCGTCGCCGCAGAATAACAGGGGGTGTGGGTGAGTAGAGGGATGGCCTGGCCAGCGGTGGGAGTAGTAGGGGGCGATGAGGCCTCCGCCGCATCGCAGCCGGCCACGGGAGGCAGGAGCACGAGGCACGACCGGCGCTGGTTTGGGTGGCTGGAGCAAGAAGACCAGAGGTTGAAGAAGCACTACGGCCGTTGGATGGACATCGTATGGTCACTGGAGCTAGAATCGTGCATATTGACTAAGTTGACAAAGCCCTCCGTCCCCGTCAACTTAGTAGGCCCACAAGTCAGCCTGCCACTAAGGTGGGTCCCAGCTAGTAGGGGGTATTCATTTTTTTGTGCGTAATAAGGAGGCACTTCCGGTGGGTCCGAGCTGACGGCAGGGGGAACATTTTTTTTTCGCGAAATAGGATGGCCCGTCGGGTGGGTCCCAGCAGTCAGGGGCAAACGTTTATTTTGCGATATACTGGTGGGCGTCCGGTGGGTCCCTGTTGTGAGGTGGAGGAATAATTATTTTCCGCGTAATAAGGAGGCACTTCCTTGCAGCTGCCATGGACCCAGCTATCAGCCTCTCCACGTACAGTATTCTTCCGATGGAATTCGGTCATTGACCACATTGACCACGCCTCGCCGACAACACCATGATGGTGGACGACGGCGAGGCCTAGGAAGGGGATGACGCGGAGCCGGGGAAGATGCGACAGTGGATACCCACGCGGAGAGGAGTACGATGGTTCACTGGTTCGGCTGGGCTGCCATCGCCACAGAATAACAGGGGGTGTGGGTGAGTGGAGTGGAGGGGTGGCCTGGCCAGCGGTGGGAGTAGTATGGGGGCGGTGAGGCCTCCGCGGCAGCACAGCCGGCCACGGGAGGCAGGAGCAGGCGGCACGACCGGCGCTGCTTTGGGCGGCTGGAGCAAGAAGACCAGAGGTTGAAGAAGCACTACATCCGTTGGATGGACATCGTACGGTCAGTCGAGCTAGAATCGTGCATATTGACTAAGTTCACAAAGCCCTTCGTCCTCGTCAACTTAGTAGGCCCACTATACTGGGTCCCAGCTAGCAGGGGGAGTATTCATTTTTTTGTGCGTAATAAGGAGGCACTTTACTTGCGTGCGAAGATATAGCTGGTGGGTCCAAGCTGTCAGCGGCAGTAACATTTTTTTGCGAAATACAGAGGCCGCTTCGGTGGGTCCCAGATGTCAGGTGGAGGAAATCATTATTTTTCGCATAATAAGGAGGTATTTCCTTGCATGCGGCCGTGGACCTAGCTGTCAGCCTCTCCACGTACAGTCCACTTCAGATGCATGTCGGTCGTTGACCACGCTGACCACGCCACGCCGAGAGCACCAGGGCGGTGGACGATGGCAAGGCCTAGGAAGGGAACAACACGGAGGCAGGGAAGACTCGGCCGTTGTTTTTGTTTCCCACACGGAGGGGAGTATGACTGTACGAGGGTTTACTGGTTCGTCTGCCATCGCCGGAGAATAACAGCAGGTGTGGGTGAGTAGAGGGATGGCTAGGCCAGCCATGGGAGTACGGTGGGGCGGTGAGGCCTGCGCGGCAGCACAGCCGGCTGCGGGGAGGAGGGAGCAGGCAGTCCCGCCGGCGCTTGTTTGAGCGGCTGGAGCAGGAAGAGCAGAGATTGAAGAAGCACGACGGCCATTGGATGGACATCCAACAGTATACATGCCATCTGTGGAAAGCCTCAAATCTGTGGAAAACAACATACAACCCATCTGCCATTATTTCAAATAATTTACAGCCCATTTGCTAATTCTTACGGGTTTTTTGGAGCCCATATTCTTTATGTTAGCATTACAGCCCATATTTTGGTCACGGTTAAAAAATTATACAAAATTTTGCATATGTCGGTGTGTTCTGAACTGTTTTTAATCCCGAAATTTTGAGTCACATTCAGACTGATTTTAAAAATAAATGTATATCAATATAAAATCCAATAAATTGTCCACGCATAAAAATCAATGCAATTTAAAATCTCGAAATGAAAAAAGATATTTGAAAATAATTGCCGGTTTGATGTGTTTTAAAAATGTACAACCTATTTCTCATTACTAATAGGCCATTTTCTCGACTAGCCGAATGAAGCTCTCCTCGTCTTGAAAGATTTGCAACCCAACAGGCCTGAGAAAGCGACTTACTTGACAAATCACAAAAGAACTGGGCTAGCCATTTTCAGAAAGAAAAAAAACTACTGGGCTGGTCTGCGGTAAACATAAAAGAAAAGGTTGTATAGACAGACAAGAGTGTCCCGCACAGCCCAGTTGACACCCTGCTTCCGTCTCAAAAACAAATTATATAAATGCCACTCCAATTATGGCGATTCATAAATATGCCACTGCAATTTCCAAACTTTGAAAAACGCCACTGCAATTTTTGCAAACTTTGAAAAACGCCACTGCAGTTTGCAAACTTTGAAAAACGCCACTCCAGACTTCCAAAAATGCCACTAGAAATGGCATGAAATGGCATTTTTCAAAGTTTGGAAATTGCACCGGCATTTCTCGGATACACCAGATTTGGAGTGGCATTTATCAAATTAACCCAAAACAAAAATAACTGGGTGAGCTGCTGGGTCCCTGGTGTCAGCCGCTCGTTGTGCAATTCTCTCGTTTATTGACTACGTTGACAATGGCATGGGACCCAGATGTCAGAAATCCACTAGGAGGTGCCATTTTTTATTGGCTTGAAATAAGGAGGCACTTACTTGCGTACTGCCATGACCTTGGCGGGTCCCTGCTGTCATCCTCTCCACGTACAGTACCAGCTAGTCGTGCTTCAAAACTGATCAACACGCCATTAAAAAAATAAAGGTCGATAACTAATGCGGCACCTCAGGCCAACACGGCCAGATCGCATTTTGCACGAGAAATTACACACCATGTTTTGTTGACATGTGGTCCCGTTCCAACATATCGATGAGACGACGGCGAGTAGTAGGAGTATTTCCGAACGGGCGTGTAGGCCGGGGCGCCTCTTTGTGAACTGTGGCAAACTCGCAACCCTCCACCGACTCTTCGCCTTTCCCTCTCGATTTGGAACTGTTGTGGCATGCTCTTCCTATCCCTCCATTTTCGTTCAGCCCTTCACCCTTTCTTCTGCCATTGTTCGATCGTCTTCTCCATGGAGGGAATAGGTCGGAAACGACCCCGTTATTCTTGCCCCGATCTGAAAGATGATGTGGTGGAGGAACTCATTAATCGGTGCGACGTCATCACCTCGGCTAGCATGGCAGGTTCGTTCAAGCCCATTCTCGACTCAACTAATAACATCATTACAAAGAACCCAAGAGTCAAGGAGCGGTTTGATCTCCCCTATCTTCTGCGCCGTGACCCTGATGACTGGCGCCGGCACGCCGGAGGCCTCGCCCTGTGCCAGTTGATGCCGCTTGATAATGATACGTATGATGTTAAGATGCCATCGCTTGAGGGCAAGGCTTGGGCGGGCGCAAATGGAGATTGGGTTGTTTACACTGGGTCCAACTACGAGTGGGAACTTGTGAATGTGTACACTCGTCACCGGGTTCCACTTCCAAAAATCTCAGCACAGTGCCCAGAGGTTGAGCACACCGCTAATGTACACATGTTCAAATATGATCATGGTGACTGTCTTCTACGGAAGATAGCAATTTGTTGAGTTCCCAACCGCTCTTGGAATTACAACAACTATCAATTTGTTGCTATCTTCGACAAGCTTGTTGTCGTCCTTCGTGGTTCGACTCGACGGATATTGCTCAAAAATCAGTTTCTGTACACGGATGAGTACTGTGATGCAATTCAATACGAGGGCCTTGTGTTTGCTGCCACCACTCGTGGCACTATTTTTGCATGGCATCCTAGTAGTTTTGGTATGTTTGTCTTCCACCGTAATTATAATTGTTTCATCCACATGCATGCGGGTTAGCAAGTTTCCCATTACTAATTAACCTTCTTCTTGTGTTTCCAAGGTCCTGTGAACATCCCACCACCTATACTTGAAATTTTTTATAACCAAGGGGGAGATGCCGATGGTGATGATCATGAGCATGAGGACGAGCAGCGCCCATATACTCTGTGGCGCCTGGCAACTAATTCCGATGGATCACCTCTTCTTGTGTGTATACAACCCACTAATGATGTTACTGCTAAGGAAGCATGTGTCTCCCATGGTCGCACTCTCCGGACCTATTCCAACACCCGTTGCATGGTATTCGGGATGGATACTAGTGTGCTAGTGCCAACTCCTTCTCCCTGGCACAGAATTGATAGTCTTGGAGAAAACTCGCTCTTCCTTGGAAAAAACTATCCGATGATGGTGAAAGGCGATCCAACTGCCGTTGACACATTTATGAGAAGCAACTGTGTCTATACCTCGGACATTTGGGTGGTTCCCTACCCTAGTACTGATATAGTAGGTCGCTTCAGCCAGGATGATCGGTCCTGCATTGGTCTCCAGATCGACAATGGATGGCCCATCCCAGAGAATCACTTGTGGTTCAAAGCAAGTGTTTCCAACGCTGCGGAATGGTTGAGTTGAAGTTCATTTCATGGCTTGTTATTTGTTGTGTGGTGAAAACTTTAGTATTTATAATGTATCCTCGTTGTCGATGTGGGTTGATGACCTGTTGTATGTAATAAAATGATATGTGTGTGATAAACTTACTAAATTTATGAATGGCTTTCGAGTCGCTTCTCTGAGTGAGTGGTGCGACGAGGCAAAAAAATATTTTCCGAAGACATAATTGTACGTGCATTGCAACAGGTTATCGGATGAGGCCAATCAACAATAGTAGTACACTATTTGTACTAGCTTCACAAGCTTCACGCGTCGGGCGGGTGTTTTTACTGTAGCCATATGTTAATGTGATCGCTGTATCTAACCAGCACCTCGAATCCTCGATACTAGTACTATATAGTAGGAGTAAGTAGTAGGAGTAGTAGGGTGGCATGGGCCAGAACAAGCATTCACGTCCAGGAGTACGGCACACGCCACCACCACGACATCCATCTTACACCATATTATTTCTTAGAGTCCGTGCTAGAGCAATCTCTTCAACCTCGTCGTTTCTCTAACTTCAGCCATCGCGCGGCGAGCGAGGTGGGGGTTTGCCGATAGTCGGTTTCCTTAAGGCTAGCCATAGTGGGGGTAACTTAGGTAGTAACTTAACACACCCCAAGACAATTTTGCTTATGTGGCAAGTATTTAATGAGGAGAGAGGTGTTTGGAGTAAGATAATATGTTACTATAACATAGCGCTTCCCGAGGTAAAATGAGTCTATAAGGCAATAAATGAAACAATCTATGACACTACTACTAAGATACTTTGCACTATGGAGGTAGTAACTTAGACTAGTGTCATATGCATGACACTAGTATAAGTTACTCCCCACTATGACCACCCTAACTACGGTCCCACTTGTAAGGCCAACTCCAACGCACGACCCCAAACGCACCTCCGTTTTGCACGAACTCCAATGATAATTTTGACTAGAAAAGCAAGACCAAAGAAAACAAGAACCACAAGAATACATTTTACTACTCATGTAAGTTGGATTAGTGCCTTCTCGATGCATTCATTATTGATCTGGGGAGGCTCGATCTTGCGTGCTTCTTTCTTCTTCGAGTGTAAAGAAGTAGACGTTGCTTCCTCGCATCTAGTATCATGTCTAGCCTCTATTCTAGTAGGAGTATCAACAAGTGCACTAATCTCATCTCTAGCCTCTGTGCTAGCTAAAAGTGATAGAACATCTACTAAATTGCACTCTATCAATATATGGATGTACTCTTCTTCCCAATACAAAAACTTGCATCCATTCTACTCCCTCCGTTGCACAATACATGCCTTCTATTTGTCAAAATATATATGTATCTAGACATGTCTTAGTATATAGGTACATCCATTTTTGGACAAATGGAAGTCAAGTATATTGGAACGGAGGGAGTACACAATAAATTTTTTAAGTTAGCACAACTAGTCTAATCCGAGAGCAGAACCGAAGATTTGGTCGGGTTCTTCCACCTTTTGCCGACACGTGGGACATCCAGCATCCAGGTCGTGTCATGAAAGAAAATAGAGTGGTAGTTGAAGCCATGAGATGTGCATCTTGGGTTAAACTGTAAATAGAATCTTACTACTCTTGAGTAACTCCAAAAGCGGCCACCAAAGATCTTTATCGGATTTGTTTTTCATCACTAGCACGTCGAGGTGAAAGATGTGCAGGTTCAGTGGGTCCTCTTGCGTTTTCACTGACATGTGGGGCCGCATGTGAGCAAACAGATGATGGGCTCCGTGCGTCCGCTGGCTGGCTGAGAAGAGAGATAGAGGAGGGCTAAGCACGGACTGTAGGAAATTTGTTCTACGTACCTCGATATAGGATCGATATAGTGGGGTGGCATGGGCCATAACTAGCATTCACGTCTAGCAGTACGGCACACGCCACCCACACGAGTCCCATCCGACACCAATTTTCTTGGAGTCCATGCTACAGCCATCTCTTCTCCCTCCTGTTTTCTCAGCCATCGCGCGGTGGGCGGGGTGGGGGTTTGCCGATAGTCGGTTTGCTCAACTGCGGTGCCACTTATAAGTGAAAATGCAACACCGCACGCATTCCCGCTTGAGTGGCGTGCCGGACCAACCGTGTGGGGGTGCGACGCGAACACGACAGGCTTTTCCTTTTGATCTCATAACTTGTAAAATTTGGTTTTGCTCCATGGCGCGACCGATAGATAGAAAATAACGATTTTGCCTAGAGTAATAAGAAGTTTGGTTCTGGCGTCGTTCATGCATGGAGTACGTACGAAAATTATGAAGTTGATGTGAAAGGTAAGATAATTACTATAGTATCATATATTACTACATGGATTTGACGGAAAGATAAACATACATACGGATCCATCAATGTTCAACGACATCCTCACGCCCTAGTGCGCCGGGTCACCAACCGACATGTGAGGAGCAGCGGCATTGGCGGCGAGCTCAACGTGCTTCTGAACAGTGCCGTCCAAGGTTGCCCTGTGCTCTAAGAAGGCCAGCGTCCTATTGTCCTCCTCTTGCATGTAGTAATCCTTGTGGACGATTTGCGCGTAGACGTGGATGATTATGTCGATGGTGTCTTGCTGCGCCAGGCGCTTCGTGGCGAGCGCGACCTCGAGGTGGACATTCTCCGGCGCGACGGCGGGCAGTCGCAGGGCCACCAGTGCGTCGAAGAGTTTGTTACCATAGTGGCCGTTGAGGGTGGCGGGCATCGCAGAGCCTGGGCGCGTCGGCTGGAGGCTTACGTCAAAGTCGTCCGCAAGCTTCTTGACGATGGTGAACTTGTCGAGGAAACCGACGAGGACCTCGTTGAACAAGGAGAGGAAGTTGTCGTCCAAGCGGCCCCTCGCCCTGGCGGCCTCAAGCAATACTACCTGGAGACGTTCCTCGGAGCCGGGCCACAGGCCGGTGTCGTGGACCATCTGGCACAGCGGCTGATGCTCGCGCTCATCGCCTCCATGGGTCTAGCGTAGCTTCTAGTCAACTGATCTTGCGATTCGAGTGATCACTCAGCCCTTGGTTAGCGTGCGTAGGTGCGTAGGATTTTGTACTACTCCTCGGCCCTCTACTACACCTGCCTTTGGCTGTATGATAGGTGGGCCAGCCACCCCCTGGGGCCACGTGTCATTCACCCAAAGGCAGTTGTCGTAAGTCAATGAAGTTGCGTCCCCCTCCGTGCCGGTGTAGTATAGTCATCTCATCGGACCTCTAGTTGGGGCCAAACGAGAGAAGTTTGATGTTTACTGGTTTATTGGTTCCCTTTGCATTTTGTGCCAAGTTTTGACCTTTGATTTAAATAATAAAATGTTAGTGCATGTAAACAAAAATGTTGTGTAAGTCACCTTACAAAAACCAAATAATCCCAAAATACTTAGGCACGGTGCATTAACTCCCTCCTTGTTTCTTATTTCGTGACATATCAACCAATGAGAGATGTGGGTTGTGCATGCTTTCAATGACTTGAGACTACCAAACATGACATGCAGTGTTTAGTTCATTGCATGTAATCCTATTAGTACTCTAGTTAGGAGTAGCAAAAAAACATTAAATTCTCTCACCGGTAGGAATAAAACACCATGTATTTATTTACAGAGGGAGTAGTACATTTTTGGTGACATGCATTACTAGATATTGCTAGTCAAATACTAAAATCCAGATGGACGTGGTAGTACTCCTAAATCCAGACGGTGGTGCTACTAGTACTAGTAGTAGTACTACCAATGTAGGAGTTGTAGTAGGAGTACTAGCACTGTACTATCCGTTGGTCAAATTATTACGTGCTGCTCCTCACAGTGAAGTGACAAGACCCTGCGCCAGAGATGACACCTGAGTATAGGCGCCATGTTTGGCATACCATAGTCAGCCTCACCGTCTGCAGTCACTATCATCATGGCTGTAGAGCTAGCCTGCTTACAACTAGCCCTGTTCAACATAATTTCCCGTGCGTAGATGCCAGTGCATTGCACGGAACACCAAGATTGGGGCTGGACGGCTCCGGCAGCGGCCATCACGCTAGATTTTTCCACGGCCTTCTACTCCTAGATGTGGTGGGGAGGAGATGAGGCTGATTGTGAGAGACAAGGAGTTGTTTGTAAATAGGGAACAAGTGCGGGCATCTTTTTGCAGAAGTGGAGAAGCTTGGTTTGTATGCGTCAGATATAGATCCGACGGCTATTGGTGAAAGACGGGAGGCACAACATCATCACCAACTCAGGACCTGTTTGATTCGCAGGATTTTGAAAACGCAGGAATAGGACATGGAAATATTACAAGTTTCAAACTGATATTACAAATGTTAGGAGTAATGCTGCACCTACGAAGAGGGAATTACTAGGAAGTTTACGTAAGAACTTTCGTTACTTTAGGTGGATGCAGCATTATCGTACAAACTAAAATCCACCGCCCTGACAAGTCACTAATGGGCAAATAAGTTTTCGAGTCTCTGGCCACTTGATGTTTAAAAAACAAATTCAGCTTCTGCGGAGAAATGAGCTCCGTGTACCCGCGTGGGTGTGGCTGGGCACGAAGCGTGAGTACGTGCACGGTGCACCTATTCTCTTCTTGTATATGTACACCACCTACATGGGGTTGTGTGAGAGAGAGATACAAACCTAGAGAGATATAGTGTGTGGGTTCTTGAGAGTTTTTTGTGTGTGTGTGGGGGGGTCAATCAAAATATTTAACATATGCAATGTGTGTGAAATAGAGTCCTGGATATAACATATATATAGAGGGGGCAATCCACGAGAAGAGAGTGGAGGTATCATCGGCTTGAGGTGTCCATAGAATCGAAGAGAGGGATGATGTGTGTGTGTGTGTGCGCGCGCGATCGATAAAGAGTGCCATCGAATTTGTGTGTGCCCACGTCAAAGATATAGAGTGGCTGGCCTACTGGAACGTGAGATGGGACATGTGCAGTTTGTCTCTGTGGCATGGATACCTACCTGCAGCGCTCGACTATCGGTGTCTGGTGGGGGAAGAGGGAGGCCCAATTAACTATAGAGGTACAATGGCTGGTATATGTGTGGAGGAGGAGAGAGGCCTACCTCATGTATTAAGGAGATCGATCTGCCTCATGTATTAAGGGAGATCGATCGGCATCCATGCATATGTGCAGGAGATGAATAAGGTTGGGAGAGAGACAGAGCTAGAGTGTTGGAGGGGGTGGTAGTGGATTTGCTTCTAACAAATGGTGGGATAGGCTTGCTAGACAAACGGAGGGCACGCCCGCAATATCAATAAGAGAGGAGATGGCTGCTTGTTATCTATGCACGTGCGTGTGAGAGACGGCTCAGGAGGCATGCACGAATGATGAGGGGGGACGATGTGGCTGTGGTAAGCAGACGTAAATACATAGGAAGATCAATCTCCCTTTGTAAGAGAAAGGAGAGACATAACTTGTGAGGTACGTCGATCGATGGGGGGGGTAGTTAAAGTCGATCTAGGTATATGTTGGGAGATCGATCGGTATACATGCATGTGTGTGTTAGAAGCAAATGAGGCACAAGGAGAAGGATATAGAGAGAGGGATGCATGTAGGAGGTGGTATGAGAGGCATACTATATCGAGGGGGAGGAGTTTGCGAGTACGAGAACGATGAAAAGAGTGGTGGGAGTGAGGCATGGACGGTGACAAGATAAGAGGGGAAGCTTGTGTTTGTGCTAGGCACACCGGGCTAGAGAGGCATATCGATTGATGTGTGCCATAAAGAAGGAGCCGGGGGGCCTACACACACCGTGGGTGAACGACCTAAAGTGAAAAGACGAATTTGTGCGATAGAGCTAGAGAATGCTGAGGGAGGGTGAGAGGGATGCGGGCATGTTCATGCACAAGAGAAAGTTAGCGCTAGCTACAAAGATAATAGGGTTGTGTGGGCGTAAAAGACGAATAGAGATCATATATACTTCATTATAAAAAGCGAATTTGGATATTTGAAGAATTTATCATAGTGTTTCAAACCGACGGATGTGTGAATATATATAACGGTGATACACATGGTGTGGTTATGAACATGGTATACTACATTTAATATATTTTATCTCTACTCTAATAAAAATGGAGTTGTTGATGATGGTGTGCCTGCCATCCTGCATTATAGGCCGTCTGATTTATATCTGGCGGATAGCAAGGAAACTATGATGGTTGAAGTTGGCAACAATCATGATTGTTGATTCTTATTGAAATAGAGAAACGAATCCAAATTAGGTTGAATTGCAGCGGTAGTATAGACATTTGGAATGCACTAAAATGTTGGTATGAGTAGGTTACATGCATTATACAACAAGTGAAAAAATTTAATCGGACATAACATGGATTCATACTCCCTCCTTCCATCTATATTTTGGACAAGCGCGTTCCTAAGTCATGCTTCACCCCCTCCCATCGCCCCCTTTTCGCCATTCGAAATCGCAGGCCGCCATAACCTCTCCGCTTCAGCCGCGAAACCCCACCCTCCTCCGTCTGCCACATCACCGCTGCCCAGCCGGAGCCTCTTCCCCGACGATGTCGTCCACCGCAATAGCTCGACGTCCCTCGTCCACCTCCCTGGATGAGGATCCATCGTCCATCTCGTCGTCCCACCGGTTCAGCTGCCCCGTCCTCCACCTCCAAGGAGCTGCTCCGACGATCGCCTTGTCTATCGCGGCTGCTCCATCCCCACAACGCCGCCTTAACCTGCTCCACCGGAACCGCAACATCCTCACCGACTCCTCGGACGAAGCCGAGGCCTACTCGGCGCCACCAAAGAGGTTGTACACTCATCGCATCGCACCTTCTCCTTAACTCGACCTCCCGGCACCGACGGTGCTCCATCCCGCACCCCCATGGAGTGGCTACCTTGAAGTCGGCACCGCGGGCGACATCTCCATGGTGGCTCTCTCCTAGTGTGAGGCCCCTTTGGCGGCGGCGTCCATACCAGCCGGATCTGCTGCTGCTGCTCTGGCTCGCCCAGCTGCTGTTGCTGCTCTCTCCCTCGCTCGTGCTGCTACTCTGCTCCGATTAAGCCACACTTCAGTCGACTGAATCGACTTTTGGGTCAGTCAATTTTCAGGGGTGAGGGGGGCTCATCGGAGTTAAGGAAGAACCACCCGCAGCGGGGACGGGGGCTCGCCGGAGAGGTACCCCACTATCTATGTTAGGGTTTAGGGTGGGGGCGGGGGGCCTAGAGGGCTGGCCGGGGCGGCGGTGGCAAGTTGTTTCGGGGCGGCGAGGCGGCGCTGAGGCAGGCGGTTCGTCCGGTGGTGGCTGGCGGCTCAAGGGGGTGCAGGTTAAAGATGAACTGCAGGCCCTCCCTAAACTACATGTCAAGTGCCTCTCTACTACCATTGCGTTCAGTTTCGACAGTAGCATTCAGATTCCATAGTAAATTTCAGTTTCGACAGTTAAGTTCAGAGTCAACAGTTTTTACCTCATCTGTTCTAGTCAGGTGGTTTTTGGTGATGTTAATTTTACATGCATTTTACATCATCTATTGGATATGCTATTAGAATCCCACTTGAGATTGACGATGTCTGTCTTGTGCTGCTTCAGCCTTGACGTCTTACAGCTCACCGGAGCTGCTCCAACGACAGAACGACCCATCACAATAGAGTAGTGCCCTGGAGGCCGTCTACAGATTCCTCAGATCTTCCTCCACACCTCCGACATCCACCTCTGCCTCAACTGCTTCAGCGACCAATCCAATGATGCTGTGGTCGACACGGCTACGACAAAGAGGTTGTACACTTGTTGCATCACTTATTACTATACATTCACGTCGATTCATTAGGGCTATTTTGGTTCAACAGAAAAACATCGATCCACTAGTTGTTAACATCACTCTAAATTTCTGCATGCTCTCCTTACATAATCTCACCATATTTTTTTCGTATGCATGTCAGATATTGTACACAGTCATGCTGAACATGTAGAGAAAAAGAGAAGAGTTTTGCACGGCAATACAATGTCATGCAGACATCGCTCCATGGTGGGTTCAATGGCAAACCCTCCCCACCCTCTCCAGATTGTAATCCAAAGGAAGATATCTGTTCTGAGGCGGATTCGGACGCCACTGACCACTCCTATTTGCTCTACCTTGGCATGATGATGTTAGTCATATCATGCATATGTTGCCTTGCAGTGCCGACTTCTGACATCATATATGTCATCTGCTTAGTTTAGACATGTTCTGTAATGCCACCTGTTTAGTTTCTATATCATATATGGGAATTATGCAGTCTCATGTCTTTTAGCCAGCCATAATATATGTGAAATGTGCAATGCCATCCTGTTTAACCATGCATCATATATTTGAATGATATCTTGACCATCCTTTTCTTTATTACATTTCCTTTTGTCGACAATGTTTGTACATTAAACTACTCTTCCTGTGAATCAGCCATTTGGGTGGGAGATGGAAAAATCTGGAGTGAAAACAAGGCCTTCAGAGCAGACAGTGCTACCTGTCGAAGCAGATCTCTTGTTGGGTCCCGATAGCTCCTCAGAGATGGATTCAGAGACAGATGACCAGTCCTATTCCCCCACTGAGGTGTATGCTCTAACTTGGCACGGTTATACTGCTCATATCATGCATACGGTGTCTTGCATTGCATAGTTTAGACATCATATACACAATATTCAACACCATGTTCTTAGTTCAGACATCATATCGAATGCCCTCTGTTTAGCATATAAATCACATATGTGAATTAAATGATGCAATCCTGATTACTTAGATAACATGTAGGTGAATTATGTCATGTGATCCTGTTTAGTTATTCATCATATCTTTGAATTATGTTATGCTATGCTATCCAGTTTAGATAGACATCATATATGTGAAATTATGTCATGCTATCCGTTTTAGTTAAACAATATACATGTCAACTATTTCATGCCCTCTTTTTTCCACACTATCTATTGCATCTGTCTCTCATACAATGTCTGTACATTCAACTATGTTTCCTGTTTATCAGCCATTTGAATTGGAGCGGGTGATGCCAGTATCTAGCGGACTAAAAACACGGTCTTCAAATAAAACAGTGCTACCTCTTGGTGGAGATAGCACCCCGGTTGTACATGCACAAGAACCAGCCCTACCACACATAACCCAAACTCTCGCAGATTGTACCCCTACTACGATGGACAGAGAACCAGCTTCACCCAATCTAACCCCAACCCCAGCCGATAGTAACCCAGTTCCTGTTGACACAGCACCATCTCCACCACAGAGCTCCCAAACAAGAGCAGTTAGTAAGGCAGCTCCAGTGCCCAAAGGACCAGTACTATCACGGCGAACCCCAACTCCACGAGTTAGTACGCCTATTCCTGTGGAGGAAGCACAACCAGCTAGTCGTAGTTTAGCATCTATCACATTTGATGTTGTTAAATCATATGTGCGTATCTTCCCATCTTGGAAATATTATACTAAAGATGAAGGAAAATGCCAGTTGCAGGTGTTTTTCTAGGAGTTATGTGTAAGTAATGTTATTCATGGCAATTACTTTGTTTCGTCCCATACATCCTACCTCCATGATGGTTATAATACAGCAAATTTTCCCATTTTTCTCTATAGAGAAGGACAGATTTGGAAACTCAGGATGAGGTAACCTGTGCTAATACCTCTGCTATCTTCAAGAATGCTTGGTGGCAGTATTGGAATTACCTGAAGAAAACGTACTTCACCGGCAAAGAAACTCATCAAATTCCCTTACGTTCTCCTGAGACACATTTACTGGTGATGACTGGGAACGCCTTGTTCTGTACTGGTCCCGAACCAAGAATGTGGTAAGGTCTATGAGCTCATTTTCTATTTTTAAGTATTATATTCTTGTGTCTTACTGTACTCTATTCATGTAGAACAAGTGCCTAAACCTGAAGAACAACTGTTCTAATTTAAGATTCCATTACTACCATAGGACATAGATATATGTTTGTTTGATGCTTTTATTATGTACTAGTACTTGGCAATAGAAGACTTGGTAGTTTAATCCTGTCCACCTTACTAATGAACTGGTTCACCGAAATGAGTTTCATATACTAGTACATGCTAAACTTGTTATGTGTCTGCTTGTTTCTTCTTTTAGAATGCTGACAGAATATTGGGGAAGAGTGCCTTATTAAGCAACGGTAAAGGAAGTAATGCAGATAAGGTTCAGGATAGTGACACATCCTGTCTTGATTTAGTGTTGGAGTTACTAGCCACTACCACTTGCACAAGCTATTCAAACTCACTGTCTGAATCAGTTCGGTTTCTTGAGTCTCAATTACAAGCTGAAAGACATCGTTCAGCTATGCTGCGACAAGAAGCGGAAGGACTGCAGAAGTCCCTGGAGCATTCATATGCATACTTTCTGGTGCAACAGCAAGCGTTGGAGGATTTTAGCGCCAAACAGGACAAAGCTAATCAGCTTGCTAAGCTTATTGCCAGCTTGGTGGATACCCAGGATAACGTTTCTTGAGCTCTTCTGAAGTTGTTTCAGTTATGCTCTTGTTTTGCTGCCATGTTTATTTGCACTGGTGGCCAATTTTGACGGCCAGTGTATATGATATGCTGCTTTGTTCCCTATATTTGCACTGGTGGCGAACTTTGATGCCCAGTGGATGTAATATGTGTAATAGCCATGATAGGCTAGCGTTAGTTGCTTGCTTATTTATTTCCATGTTGTCTTGTTTATTTGTTTGCTTGTAGTCATTGCAGTTCTTTTTCCGCGGTTAACTAGTGGCTGCATTAACCTATTTTTTAAAACTAGGCCACAATAACCATTAGCTAAAATTTACTGCAGTGACACTGGGCCTCCTACGGGCCGTAGAAACAGTGGGCCTTCTACGGGTCGTAGAAACAGTAGGCCTTCTATGGGCCGTAGAAACAATGGGCCTTCTACGGGCCGTATCATCAATGGGCCTTATACGGGTCGTATGATCAATTGGCAAAACATGGGCCAATAATAGGCCGCATTATGGTCGTAAACGGGCTAGAGTTGGAATCGTCCGTTCATGGGCCGACCATAACAGGCCATCGTTAATAGGCTGTATTTCATGATGCTATGAAAACGGCCCAACGTATTAACAGACCACAAACGGGCCGACTGTAACCACGGGCTGAATTTGGCCCACAAGCAGAAAATGACAGTAACGGGCCGTAAGTAAACGAATGCTGGAAATGAGCCCAAGAATAAATGGGCTCTGAGAAGGCCAAAAGATAACATGGGCTGGAAACGGCCCAACGGAATAACGAGCCGTTAATGGGTATAAAGTGATACATTGTTCATTACAGGCCAGTTTCACCACGGGCTGTTAATAGGCCAAGAGTTACATAGGGCCTCATATGGGCCGAAAGACGTCATGGGCCATACATGGGCCAGAAGTGAAAACGAGCTGGAATCATATTGGATGGCCCAGATGACGCTACTGGGCCTAATTCGGATAGGGCGTAACAGGCCTTGGGTTAGCGGGCTGTAAATGGGCTATATGCGAACATGTTGTTAATAGGCTTTCCATGGGCCGGCCCGCCACCTTTTGACCAAGTCAAACGGGCCGGCCTTTTCATAGGAATGGGCCTCTGTTGGGCTGTGCCACGTGTCGACGTATCATAGGTGCCTATCTGACCCACTGAAGAGCTGACACGTGTTTCGTCCAGCCAATAAGAATTTTACACGTGGGAATTTCCCATTGTTCGGGGCTGTTAATGGGTTATCGGATCCAAAACCCGACCCGATAGCTTAACGGCATTCCGTTACGGTGGATGCCACATGTCGGTCACCCTTGACGAAAGCACTTCTGTGACGCGCGATTTATCGTCATGGAAGTGGACACTTCCGTGATGATAATTTTGGTAATGTCATGGAACACTTCTATGACAGCACAGGTATGACTATCTTGATTCTGTCATAAATTTGTCATGGATGTACATGCATGACAAAAAAAGCGACCTACTATGACAAACACGTATCATCACGGAAGTGTATTTTTTGTAGTGAGTATCCGTTTATGCTATTCAGAAAGTCAGTATCATTTCCGATCAACAATATGCCATCTACATATAATATCAGAAATGCTACGGAGCTCCCACTCACTTTCTTGTAAATACAGGCTTCTCCAAAAGTCTGTATAAAACCACATGCTTTGATCACACTATCAAAGCGTATATTCCAACTCCGAGAGGCTTGCACCAGTCCATAAATGGATCGCTGGAGCTTGCACACTTTGTTAGCACCTTTTGGATTGACAAAACCTTCTGGTTGCATCATATACAACTCTTCTTTAAGATATCCATTAAGGAATGCAGTTTTGACATCCATTTGCCAAATTTCATAATCATAAAATGCGGCAATTGCTAACATGATTCGGACGGACTTAAGGATCGCTATGGGTGAGAAGGTCTCATCGTAGTCAACTCCTTGAACTTGTCGAAAACCTTTTGCAACAAGTCGAGCTTTGTAGACAGTAATATTACCGTCAGCGTCAGTATTCTTCTTGAAGATCCATTTATTCTCTATGGCCTGCTGATCATCGGTCAAGTCAACCAAATTCCACACTTTGTTCTCATACATGGATCCTGTCGGTGTCAAAACCGGCGTATCTCGGGTAGGGGGTCCCAAACTGTGCGTCTAAGGAGGATGGTAACAGGAGACAAGGGACACGATGTTTACCCAGGTTTGGGCCCTCTTGAAGGATGTAATACCCTATGTCCTGCTTGATTGTTCTTGATGATATGAGTATTACAAGAGTTGATCTACCACGAGATCGTAGAGGCTAAACCCTAGAAGCTAGCCTATGGTATGATTGTATGTTGTCCTACGGACTAAACCCTCTGGTTTATATAGACACTGGAGGGGGATAGGGTTACACAGAGTCGGTTACAAGGGAGGAGATCTACACATCCATATTTCCTAGCTTGCCTTCCAAGCCAAGGAAAGTCCCATCCGGACACGGGACGAAGTCTTCAATCTTGTATCTTCATAGCCCAACAGTCCGGCCAAAGGATATAGTCCGACTGTCCGGAGACCCCCTAATCTAGGACTCCCTCAGTAGCCCCTGAACCAGGCTTCAATAACGATGAGTCCGGCGCGCAGTATTGTCTTCGGCATTGCAAGGTGGGTTCCTCCTCCAAATACTCCATAGAAGATTTTGAACACCAGAATAGTGTCCGGCTCTGCAAAACAAGTTCCACATACTACCGCAGGGAGAATAATATTTCCACAAATCTAATCTGCCGATGCATTCTGACAGCACGACATCATGTCATGGCTCGGTCATTATTCGAACCGTTTTTCTCAACCAGCACCGCACATAACATGGGGCGGTTTTCTTGACACGTTTTGTTAAAGCACAGATCGTGTCCCCCTGATTACGGGATTCTCATCAATACAGACGTGGGTAACCCAACCACGCCATCAATTACGGCGCCTGGGGAATAAGCGGTTTTACCAGGCAAGTGGGGAGACGCGTCGCCTCTTTCACCCTTATAAAGGGATAAGGATTTACCCCCTTTTACCCACGCCTTCTACCTCCTCGCTTATCCATTCTCACGCACTCGAGCTCCAGTGCCCAAGCTCGCATTCTTCTTCTCAAACCACTCCAAGCTTGTCCGGAGCAGGAGGCAAGTGGATGGTCTCCTCCGTCACGGAGGAGAACATCGCAAAGTTGCGGGCAGCCGGATACCTGGCCACGGATATCGCGCACCGGCTGACAGACGCAGGGCAGATCGTCCCTACGCCCGAACCCCATGAGAGGGTAGTTTTTCTTACCCATTTCATCCGCGGACTGGGATTTCCCCTCCACCCATTTGTCAGCGGGCTCATGTTTTACTACGGGATGGATTTTCATGATCTGGCCCCCAATTTCATCCTCAACATCTCGGCGTTTATCGTCGTGTGCGAGGCCTTCCTCCGCATCGTGCCCCACTTTGGCCTATGGCTGAAAACCTTCAATGTTAAACCGAAGGTGGTGGGTGGCCAGCTAGCAGAGTGCGGAGGCGTCATGGTGGGCAAGATACCTAATGTCACCTGGCTCGAGGGCACCTATGTGGATACCATAAAGGGGTGGCAATCGGGGTGGTTCTACATCACCGAGCCGCGTGACTCCTACTGGGTGGCGGCCCCCAAATTTCGATCCAGAATCCCCACGTGGCTCACCTCCTGGAAAGAGAAGGGCCTGTCCTGGGGTTCTTCGGTAGAGTTGACCGGACTCCAGACCTGCATCAGGAACATGACGAGCAAGAAAATCAAGCTCGTCAACGTGGTCTAGATCATGCTCTTCCGCCGGATCCTCCCGTGTCAACGACGAGCATTCAATTTGTGGGAGTTCGACTCGGCCAAGCACCAGACGCTGCGAGAGCTCTATGACATGACACACGAGGACGTTTGGAGGGTGCTCTTCAAGGGCGTCGAGGTACCTCCTTCCCTCACCGAGGACCGTGGACTCAACGCAAAGCGCCACGCCAATCCGGTAAGTTTTTATATCTCTCAGGGTATTTATTTGCGCCGGTTTAGTCATATGCAAGATCTAAGCTTCTATGTCATTAACAGGACTGGATAAAGACAGCGGAGCAACTTGATTGCCCAGCCCCCCTGCCCGAAGATCCCGCAGACGCTCTCCTAACGGAGATGCTGACTCCGGCACCTTACAAGGTGCCGGTGAAGAAGACCAAGAAGAAGGCCGCGGGGACCCGAAAGGGTCTCCGACGCAAGGTTGTATCAGACTAATCGTCCGATCACTCCGACGCGCACTGCTCCCAAGAAGATGAGGAGGAGGAAGAGGAAAGTTCTCCCCCCCTCAGCCGGGGAGACAAGAAAAGGAAGGCCGACCCAACGGTAGGACGAAGGGTCCAAGAAGGGAAGGACCCTCCATCCGGACTGCTCCACTACGGCCGCCCACAACGACGATGAGTTGTTCCCCAAGGACAAGCCCCTGGCGAAGTCGTAATTATCCGGATACCATAGTAATTGGTATGTTTTGTTGCACTGCTTCTACTTATGCCGAATATGATTATGCAGCCTGTCCCGAGCCCGTATCGACGTATCTTCGTCTGACGGTTCTTTGGACTCGTCGGATATGAATAGCGATTCACTTCCGACCGCCTCCACCCCTTGCCCTGCGAACAACATCGAAGTGTTGTCTCAACAGGCACCGAGCCAAGGGGAGGCAGTCCTGGGGGCGCCTCGAGGTGACCTTCTGGGCCCTGGGTGCAAAGGGAGCAAAATCCCCATGGGCTCCAAGTTCGGCCCCCAGCCGAACACTACGCCGGAACCTTCGATGGTTCCGGACTCTGGCAGGCGACCCCTCGTTAAGAGAGGCAAGACGCCCGTGCCAGTGGCCTCTGTCCAACCAGAGGCACCGGACAACTTGCTGGAAGCGCTTCACGGCACTTCCATCAACGAAGAGCACCCACTATCATGAGTGCGGTGATCGAGAAATTTCAGTCCGCCAAGAACGGACTGACCGAAGCTTGCGCCAGCCACCTAATAGGCTTTGAGGTAAGCAATGAAGATATAGGAAAATATGACCGCATGGATACTAGCCCCTGATGCTCTGTTCGGTGTTCGGAAAGACATGCCGAATAGAGGATCAAATGATAACTCAGGAGTCTAATAAAAAAATGTCTATGCGTATGTGCAGGCTTCACTGCTGGCCGCTGCCGAACGTACTGCGGAGGTCTCTGCGCTGAAGGAGGACCTAGAGCGGTCCGAGGACGAGCTCGGCCTTACCAAGAGGTAGCTCGAGGAGAGCAAATGTAAGCAATACCCTTGTCTATATATTTAAAAAGATGGTCAAGTGTAAAGTAATAGGATCATCATGGAATTGCCAGGGGCCATGACCGAAGTGGCAACCCTAAGGAAGGCGCTGTCCGAGGCCGAAAACAAAGCGGCCAAGGAGCGCATTGAGCGGGAGAAGCAAGAAGCCCGAGTAGGCGAGGTGCAGCAAGAGCTCGAGGCTCTCGCCAAAAAGCACGAGTCCTTGGAGCTTGACTCTAAGACGAGAGAGTCCGAGCTCGCGCAGGCGCTTGAAAGCGTCCAGAGCACCAAGGCCAAAGCCCACAAGGCCCTCCAGGAGATTGATGCGGTGAAGAAGATAGCAGCGGGTAAGGCATTCATTATGCAAAGCAAGCATGTGGAGGAAACTTTCCTTTTACTTACCCAAATTAGGAGCTCTCCAGCGGCGTTCGCAGATCTTCCCCGCAGTGTACTGGATGCCGCGGAGTTTTACCGAGCTCAGGAGTGGAGCTCGACGGAAAAGTTGTTCTGGTCTCAGTATACTAGGACCGAACACCCCGTGCCCTTGAGCGACCAGCTGAAGCAATTGGTCGAGCTTCACAAGGCGGCTGAACAAGCCATGAGGGGCCTTATAGTCCGGATGTGGCCTGGCGAGCCCCTGCCCGACAGCTACTTTGGTCTGGTGAGGCGGCTGGTGGATGCCTGCCCATGGCTTGAAGTTATAAAGAGGTCCGTCTGCATCGAGAGTGCACGCAGGGCTTTTGCCCGGGCAAGGGTGCACTGGGCGAAGCTGGACGCCGTGAAGCTGGTGAAGGAGGGGCCGCCGGAGTGCAAGGAGCATCACTGCCCCGAAATGTATTATGAGAGTGTCCTGAAGGGTTCCCACCTTGTGGCGGATGAGTGTGCCAAGGATGTAATTTTTGAATGAACATGCTCATGTGATCCTGTAATATGAAACAAGTTCATTTGCGCCATGCGACACTTTTTTAATTTAAAATATTACCTTCTGTGCGGCCGTTTATAAAATCTAAGAGTTGGCCAGTCGTCGGCTTCTGCCCCCATGTAACTAGTACTGGGGTGTTCCGGATGAACCTGAGCACTCTTTACCCCAATTTTGGGTCCTTCAAGGAAGGTGTTCAGCGCAACGAACCAGGCAATTGCACTATAATGCTTTATCACTCTCACTTAGCCATAGAAGTCTACAATTTTAAATTTTGGCGAAGCCCTTGGTATTCGGAAGGCCAAATTTGGGGCGCTATACACGCCTAAGCCGGATAATGCCGACTCCTCGCCCGAAGCGGAAAAAGTCTTTAAGGACTTGAGACCTCTCGAACAGTGACCAGTCTCTCACCTTATCATGACAGTCAGTTTTCAGCTTTCTCTACTGAGGTGCTCGCCGGGAAGAACCGGGACACAATCGTAGTAATTCTCCCACTGCCACCTTAGCCGATATAGCGGAATGTAAGGTACCAAAGCATGGGAGCCGGGCAAACCCAACTATTGACCAAAGACATGATTCGGAGCTGGTGCATATAATGCTATAAGTTAAGGGTGCCGCACTATCGGAAGTGTTCGGACTTCTCGCGCCATATTATGGGGTAAACGAAAGCCCCTGGCATACTGACCGTACCTGAATTTACGGGTGCGGATTATCGTAAATGGACATAAAGGAAGAAAAAGAATGGATAATGCAATAATAGACTAATGCTATGCATTGTTATTTAAATAATACGTCGAAGTTTACTGGTATAGGTAGTGCAATAAGCAGAAAGTAGGACTATTCGAAATGTCCTATCCAAGGGCAAGCTGCATATGGATAGTAGAAAGCGGGTATTATTATTAGAGACCACCTGGGGGTTCCCGTGTACATCTTAGCTTCTTGCCGTCTTGGTTGTTCCTTCCTATAATGTGTCCGGCAATCGTATGACGGAAAGGGCTTCCAGAGAGTTAGGCCCTGAAAGAGAAAAGAAATGATTAAGGTATACAACCCCTAGGGCGGTTAAGCCGCATTGCGGGACGTGCCCTGATCGTGCCCCCGCCTATGTCCATGGTATTTTCAGTGCGTAATTATGTACGTGCGTCACAAATTTCGTTGCTTGACCGGTACTGGGATGGGGGCCGAATTGCTAGGCGAGCTCTGAACGTGCCAGGCGAGCCTGTTGCAGTTTACTCCGGACATGCTTGAAGGTGTTCAGGGGCTGTATCGCCGAATTAGTGGTCTTCCTTGAAAGGCTGCTTTGTGCTTCTACTGCGAGGGCCGTAGTGTGCTCTTCCGTGAGGAGCGAGCGTTCTGTGTTTCCATTCACTGTTATGAGTCCCCGAGGTCCTGGCATCTTGAGCTTGAGGTATGCGTAATGCGGTACTGCATTGAATTTTGCAAATGCAGTTCGTCCGAGTAGTGCATGATAGCCACTGTGAAACGGGACGATGTCGAAGATTAACTCCTCGCTTCGGAAGTTGTTCGGTGATCCGAAGGCCACTTCCAGTGTGATTGAGCCCGTGCAATGGGCCTCTACACCTGGGATGACGCCCTTAAAGGTGGTTTTGGTGGGTTTGATCCTCAAGGGATCGATGCCCATTTTTCGCGTTGTATCCTGATAGAGCAGGTTCAGGCTTCTGCTGCCGTCCATAAGGACTTGAGTGAGGTGAAATCCGTCGATGATGGGGTCTAGGACCAGCGCGATGGATCCGCCATGATGGATGCTAGTGGGGTGGTCCCTGCGATCAAAGGTGATCGGGCAAGCAGACCATGGGTTGAACTTTGGGGCGACGGGCTCCATCGCATAGACGTCCCGTAGTGCACGCTTCCGCTCCCTCTTGGGAATGTGGGTTGCGTATATCATGTTCACCGCCTTCACTTGTGGGGGGGACCCCTTCTGTCCTCCCGTGTTTGGCGGCCGGGGCTCCTCCTCGTCATCACTATGCAGCCCCTTGTCCTTGTTTTTGGCATTTAACTTGCCGGCCTGCTTGAACACCCAACATTCTCTGTTGGTGTGATTGGCTAGCTTGTCGGGGCTGCCGTGGATTTGACACGAGCGATCTAGTATGCGATCCAAATTGGACAGAGCCGGAGTACTTCTTTTAAATGGTTTTTTCCGCTGACTGAATCTAGAGCCTCGGAATCTGGCATTGACTGCCATATCCTTGGTGTTATTGCCGTTATTGCGACGCTTTGGTCTGTTACGACGTTGTCTGCCGTTGGCATCTTTGTTATCCGGGGTGCCCAGATTCCTGGATGTGTTGTTGCTGCGAGCCAGCAAACTATCCTCGCCTGCAAAAAAGCGGGTCATGAGTGTCGTGAGGACTGCCATAGACTTTGGCTTCTCTTGGCCGAGGTGCCAGGCAGGCCACTCGTCGCGGATGTTATGCGTGAATGCCGCTAGGGCCTCTGCATCCGGACAGTCGACAATTTGGTTTTTCTTAGTCAGGAACCGTGTCCAGAATTGTCTGGCCAATTCCCCTGGCTACTGAGTTATATGGCTCAAGTCAGCAGCATCCGGTGGTCGCACATAAGTGCCCTGGAAGTTGTCAAGGAATGCATCTTCTAGATCCTCCCAACTGCCGATGGAGTCTGCTGGCAAGCTATTCAGCCAATGTCGAGCTGGTCCCTTGAGTTTTAATGGGAGGTATTTGATGGTATGTAGATCATCACCGCGAGCCATGTGGATGTGAAGGAGGAAATCCTCAATCCATACAGTGGGATCTGTTGCACCATCATACGATTCGATATTTACGGGTTTAAAACCCTTCGGGAATTCGTGATCCATAACTTCATCAGTGAAGCATAGGGGGTGTGCGGCGCCTCTGTGCTGGGCTATATCACGACGCAGTTCATATGAGTCTTGTCTGCTGTATTCGGCCCAGCCGGATTACCTTTGGTGTATCCGGCGTGACGATCATCGTCCCGCATTGGCGCACGCGCCCGTGACCCGTATATTGACCTTGCGAGTTTTGCCTTACTGTCCAATACGTCTCGCAGGTCCCGTGTGTTGCCCCGGGCCTTGGTATTTTTGATTGAGTGGCGGCGGGGTGCAGGCTGAACTTCAGGCTGAAACGCCTCTCTGGCTCGGCCATGCAGTGGCTCATCAGCTGCATCGTACACTGGTGAATGAGGTTTCAATGCTTCCTCCTCGAGGTGAGGTAGCAACCTGTGTTTTGGGTAACTCTTGGAGGGGCGCTCGAGTTCGTATTCCTCGGCCGCAAGGACTTCGGTCCATCTGTCTGCTAGCAAGTCTTGATCAGCTTGAAGCTGTTGTTGCTTTTTCTTCAGGCTATTTGCTGTGGCCATAAGCCGGCGCTTGAAGCGCTCCTGCTCGATGGGATCCTCATGCACGATAAATTCTTCGTCGCCGAGGCTCGCCTCATCTTCGGAGAGAGGCATGTAATTGTCCTCCTCCGGTTCTCCATCTGCTGCCTGCTCTGGAGGACTGGCTTTTTCATCCTCCGGCTCTACATCGTGCGGGAGGGGATTGTGGTTGTCTTCGGCACTATTCGGAGTGTTATTATCTCCTGTGCCGGTATCACTACTTTTGCTGTGGCAGGACTTAGAGCGGCGCCATTGACGTCGGCGCTTGGGTTCCTTCTTGGAGGGGTCGTCCTCCGCTATCTCGTCGCCATTGCCTTCTTTAGGGGTGTCCACCATATCTATGTCGTATGATGAGGTAGCGGTCCAGCGCACTATGGGCGGTGGTTCCTTCTCGTCACCTGCATCGTCGTCCATACCGTCGATGTCTTCGGAGTCGAAGTCGAGCATGTCGGTTAAATCGTCGACAGTGGCTACTAAGTGGGTGGGCAGCGAATTTCTTCATTGTCTACATCCCATTCTAGCCAGACATAGTTCGGCCAAGGTTCTCCTGACAGGGAGAGAGACCTTAATGAATTTAGCACATTGCCGAAGGGCGAGTGCTGGAAGATATCCGCCGAGGTGAACTCCATGATCGGCGCCCAGTCGGATTCGACGGGCACGGATGTAAGCGGCTCGGAGTCCGTGGCCGGAGGTGAATCCAGTGGTTCGGCGACACGGCTCTCGTAAGGGGTGAAATCAGTATCCGGCTCTATCGCCACTGAGAGTGCGCCTCCATGGCGGGGTCTATCCCTCCGCTCTCGGATGGCGTGATTTGGTCCGGATGGACGGCCGGAGTAGTTGCAGATACGATTTCCGGAATACTGTCCGACGGCAGAGTTACGTCAGGCTCGTCGTGACTATGCGGCGCACCTGACATGGGCTCGAATCCGTCGAAGATCAAGTCTCCGTGGATTTTGGCAGTGTAGTTTAAGTTTCCGAACCTGACCTGATGGCCTAGGGCGTAGCTCTTGATCTGCTCCAGATGGCCAAGCGAATTGGCCCGCAGTGCGAAGCCGCCGAATACAAAGATCTGTCTGGGGAGGAAAACCTCACCCTGGACCGCATCATTACCGATGATCGAAGGATCCATCAAACCTTATGGCGACGACACAGTGGTACTATCAATGAAAGCACCAATGTCGGTGTCAAAACCGACGGATCTCGGGTAGGGGGTCCCGAACTGTGTGTCTAAGGTGGATGGTAACATGAGACAAGGGACATGATGTTTACCCAGGTTCGGGCCCTCTTGAAGGAGGTAATACCCTACGTCCTACTTGATTGTTCTTGATGATATGAGTATTACAAGAGTTGATCTACCACGAGATCATAGAGGCTAAATCCTAGAAGCTAGCCTATGGTATGATTGTATGTTTTCCTACGGACTAAACCCTCCGGTTTATATAGACACCGGAGGGGGCTAGGGTTACACAGAGTTGGTTACAAGGGAGGATATATACACATCCGTATTGCCTAGCTTGCCTTCCACGCCAAGGAAAGTCCCATCCGGACACGGGATGAAGTCTTCAATCTTGTATCTTCATAGCCCAACAGTCCGGCCAAAGGATATAGTCCGGCTGTCCGGAGACCCCCCTAATCCAGGACTCCCTCAGATCCCATCTCAGATTTCATGGCCTCAAGCCATTTTGGGGAATCTAGGCTCGTCATCGCTTCCTCATAATTCGTAGGTTCGTCATGGTCAAGTAACATGACTTCTAGAACAGGATTACCGTACCACTCTGGTGCGGATCTTACTCTGGTTGACCTACGAGGTTCGGTAGTAACTTGATCAGAAGTTTCATGATCATCATCATTAGCTTCCTCACTTACTAGTGTAGGAATCACTGGAACTAATTTCAGTGATGAACTACTTTCCAATAAGGGAGAAGGTACAATTACCTCGTCAAGTTCTACTTTCCTCCCACTCACTTCTTTTGAGAGAAACTCCTTCTCTAGAAAGGATCCATTCTTAGCAACAAATATCTTGCCTTCGGATCTGTGATAGAAGGTGTACCCAACAGTCTCCTTTGGGTATCCTATGAAGACACATTTTTCCGATTTGGCTTCGAGCTTATCAGGTTGAAGCTTTTTCATATAAGCATCGCATCCCCAAACTTTAAGAAACGACAAAAACCATAGTTAAGGTGTCATCTCGACGGATTTAGATGGTTCCCTATTTAACGTGAATGCAGCCGTCTCTAAAGCATAACCCCAAAACAATAGCGGTAAATCTGTGAGAGACATCATAGATTGCAGCATATCTAATAAAGTGTGGTTACGACGTTCGGACACACCATTACGTTGTGGTGTTCCAGGTGGCGTGAGTTGCGAAACTATTCTGCATTGTTTCAAATGAAGTCCAAACTCATAACTCAAATATTCACCTCCATGATCAGATCATACAAACTTGATTTTCTTGTTACGATGATTTTCCACATCACTCTGAAATTCTTTGAACTTTTCAAATGTTTCAGACTTATGTTTCATTAAGTAGATATACCCATATCTGCTCAAATCATCTGTGAAGGTGAGAAAATAACGATATCCACTGCAAGCTTCAATGTTCATTGGACCACATACATCAGTATGTATGATTTCCAATAACTCTGTTTCTGGCTCCATTGTTCCGGAGAATGGGGTTTTAGTCATATTGCCTATGAGGCATGTGTCGGTTCAATATCCGGCGTATCTCGTAGTAGGGTCCTAAGCTAGGCGTCTTAGATCAATGGTAACACGGACACGGATTTTACCCAGGTTCGGGCCCTCTTGATGGAGGTAAAACCCTACGTCTTGCTTTTGATTGTATTCATATGGGGATAGTACAGAGTACATGTGTCTACCACGAGATGGTAATAGTGAATATGAGATTGTCTATTGACTAGCCTAGCCTCGGTTTATATAAGACACCGGAGGCCTAGGGTTTTAGGAGAGTCCTTGTCTTAAGCACCAAGTCTTGTGGAGTCTTCCTTGTATGCGGCATGGGCTTGTCCGAACTGGCCCAATAGTGAACCACCGTGGGGGTCCTCGGCCCGATCCAGCTAGTCGGGAGACGACATGGTGAGTACCCCCTAGTCCAGGACACCGTTAGTAGCCCCCTGAACCGGTCTTCAAGTTGGGGACGATCCTCGATTCTTCCGAACTGTTCTTCATCTTCGGCCGTCGGTCTTGAAAACTAGTTTAACAAATCTTTCCATCTTCGATCTTGAGGATCGCCAAAGTGAATCCAAAGAGTTTACGCGTCGGGTATCCGAGGAGCCCCTTTAAGTTTCCGGCCTTTATCAATGCCTTGTTATTTTTATGCCACACCTCGGGTTTGAAGTTGTTCCCGAGCGGCAACGTCCTCTTGCGTCCGAGCTCCAACGCTGGACTGCATTCGAGGTATCTTTAGTAGCCGAGCACCAACGGCAGAGCGCTTCCGAGCTCCAACGTCGGAATGTATCCGAGCTCCAACGACGGATTATGTCCAAGCTCCAACGCCGGACTATATTTGAGGTGTCATAGATCACCTTGGTTCAAAAAAGTTGAAGGAGTTTAGCCGAGCTTAATGCCGGAAATGCCCTCTATGGAGCCAGCCGCTGGCGTCCGAACTTTATGCCGGACTGCTTCTGGGGTGTCTATCGGTGTCAAAACCGGCGGATCTCGAGTAGGGGGTCCCGAACTGTGCGTCTAGGCCGGATGGTAACAGGAGGCAGGGGGCACGATGTTTTACCCAGGTTCGGGCCCTCTTGATGGAGGTAAAACCCTACGTCCTACTTGATTAATATTGATGATATGGGTAGTACAAGAGTAGATCTACCACGAGATCAGAGAGGCTAAACCCTAGAAGCTAGCCTATTGTATGATTGTATGTTATGATTGTTGTCCTACGGACTAAAACCCTTCGGTTTATATAGACACCAGAGAGGGTTAGGGTTACACAAGGTCGGTTACAAAGGAGGAGATATCCATATCCGTACTGCCTAGCTTGCCTTCCACGCCAAGTAGAGTCCCATCCGGACACGAGACGAAGTCTTCAATCTTGTATCTTCATAGTCTAATAGTCCGGCCAATGGAGATAGTCCGGCTGTCCGGAGACCCCCTAATCTAGGACTCCCTTAGTAGCCCCTGAACCAGGCTTCAATGACGATGAGTCCGGCACGCAGTATTGTCTTCGGCATTGCAAGGCGGGTTCCTTTTCTGAATACATCACAGAAGAATTTGAATACGAGGATAGTGCCCGGCCCTGCAAAATAAGTTCCACATACCGCCGTAGAGAGAATAATATTTTCGCAAATCCAATTCGCTGACTCGTTTTGGTAGCATGACGTTGTGTCATGGCCCGGTGATTATTCGAACCGTTTATCTTCAACCAGCTCCACACATAACGCGAGGCGGTTTCTTGACACGTCTTGCCGAAGTGGAGATCGTGTTCCCCCAATTACGGGATTCTCATTAATGCGGTCGTGGGTAACCCAACAGTGTCTAGGACTCCTAGATTATAGGCAAGTCCTAAACGGCTACGGAGAGCACGCTTGATATTCACCCTCTTTATAAAGGGACGAGGTTTTCGATTTTTCCCTCTCGTGCTCAATTGAACCCTTCTCCCGCCTCGAGTTCTAACACCCAAAGCCCAGGTTAGGTGCTCTGGATCTTCAATCATGTCCGGATCCAGCTTTCAAGGCCGACGGATGCCCTCCTCCGTTATGGAAGAGGACATTAAGAAGTTGAGGGACGCCAGATACCTGACCGTCGAGGTTTCGCATCGGTTGCCTGCTTGAGGGCAGATCATCCCTACTCCCGAACCCAACAAGAACGTTGTGTTCGTCTCCCACTTCCTCTGAGGTCTAGGCCTCACTCTGGATCATTTCATCAGGGGTTTGATGTTCTATTACGGGCTAGATTTCCACGATCTAGCTCCGGACTCCTTTCTCCACATCTCGACATTTATTATCGTGTGTGAGGCCTTCCTCCGCATTACCCCTCACTTCAGCCTATGGCTCAAGACCTTTGAAGTAAAGCCGAAGATGATCGAGGGGCAACATGCAGCGTGCGGAGGTGCATCAATAGGCAAGATGGCAGGAGCTCCATGGCCGAAAGGTTCCTTTCCAGAGGTATCCGAATTATGGCAACGGGAGTGGTTTTACGTCACGGCTCCCAGAAGTGCCAAGTGGGCGGCTGCCCCCGCTTTTCGCTCGGGCCCCCCACCATAACCGATGTCATGGATTAGCAGAGGTCTGAGCTGGGGTCCAGCCAAGGACATGCCTATACTACAAAGCCGCATCCGAGATCTCTTCGAGGGAGATTTTAATTTGGCTATGGTAATACAAGTTATGCTAGTTCGTCAAGTCCAGCCTTGCAGACGCCGGCCCCTTCGCTTGTGGGAGTTCAACCCAGAGGGACCGCGTGCCATTCAAAGTTTCCTCGGCGTGACGCACAAGGAGATGTACAAGTCATTCTTCGGAGCTCAATTAGAGTGTCCGGATATTATCGAGGACGTGGGCCTGAGCAATAACCGCGCTGCCGAACAAGTAAGAAATCCTCTGGCCGAACACACTGTATTTTATTCGTCACGAAGTTATTTCTGAGAATTCGCTTTTTGACCAGGACTGGCTAACAAAGGCAAAGATGATTTGGTGTTTTGCCCCCTCCCTGAGGGTTTGGAAAATCCGGTATTGAAAAAGATGCTCGAGGTCGCACCTTGCCCGGAGCCCTCGAAGGAAGATACTGGGGGGATAATACGGGCGGACGCGGGCCCCCATCGCTGCCCGTTCCAACCGAGGGAATGAGCGTCTCCACGAAGGAGGACAACTGGGGGAGGAAAAGGACTGCTTCTGAGGATCCGGAAGCCGAAGCCTCCAAACGGGAGAAGAAGTCTTCCACAGAGGGTCCTGCCTCGGGGGGTGCTTTTGCCGCACAAAGTCCACGGGGGGATCAGCCCTCCAACGAGCCGTAAGTGATCCAAAATACTTTAATAGTAAAGGTATGCTATCTTTTTTCCTGAGAAAATAACCACCGCATATATCTTGCAGTTCGGGCCTTAGCCCCTCTCAGTTGAGCTCGTCTTCAGGGGATCTTCTTCCAGAGATGATGGAGAGCGAAACGCCTCCCCCGGACTCCTCCGCTCAAAAAGCGGGCGACCCCAAAGTGTCGTCACGGTGGGCCTCTCCAGATCCGATGAGGCCAGAAGATAATCCCATAGACCCCCGAAGTCCCCAGAGTCCGGCTCCCGAAGAGAGCAGACAAAAGAGTCCGGCACCGTCTGGTGTGCGGTCGGACATTCTGAGGGAGTTGGTGGGGCAAGCGGCCATCTTAGAAGAACACCGTATGCTGATGGGTACGGTGATGGAGAGAATCTCGTCCACCGAAAGCGGATTACATGAAGCCTTTATGAGTCTACTGACAGGCTTTGAGGTACATGAGATAATATGTGATAGTACTGCAAATCTTAGGTGTTCCCTGTGTAGATAGTAGCCCCTGAGACGCTGGTTGTCGTCGAGAACGGTGGCGAACAGAGGATCATATTCCCAGGCAATAACCAGACTTCCCCTATGTGCAGGTGGTGGAAGCTCTGGTGGCTAGCCGGACTAGTGAGTTTGCCAAATTAAAACGGCAACTGGATGCGGCAGACGCTGACATCGAGCTTGTTAACAAGAGGCTTGACGAGGCACAAGGAAAGTGTTATTATCTGGTGAACGCCACATAGTAAGAGCAGCATGATGCCAGTATCTTTAATATGTTGTGACTGCAAATGGAGCTGCCACCGTGGAAACCTTGCGGGAAGAACTTGCCCGAGCCACGGAACAAGCGAGGATTATTAATGCCACTGCTTTGAAGGCGGCCGAAGAGTTGAAAGCCGAGAAGGCCGCACATTGCGAGAGCCAAGAGAAGATGGCCAAGATGGCCGTAGAATTAAAAGACACTGCCGACCGTTGCCGGGTCCTTGCAAAAGAAAACCGAGCGAAGGCAACGAACCTTGAGATGGCCACGACGGCGGACAAAGACACCCGTTCTGCTATGAGAGCAAAGAAGGAGGAGCTGCGGGAAGCTGGGGATATTGCGGCTGGGAAACCCTTCATGTTACGGAGGAAGTTCGGAGATCCACGGTATGCCCCTCTGGATCGGCTGTGGAGTTTGGCAGATGCGTATATGGATTTGGCGGCGAGCGCTGCCGATGCGGCCAAGTACTTCCAAGCTCAGACAGATCGTGAAGTGGACAAGCTGTTCTGGTCGCAATTCCACGTTCCAGAGCGTCTGCTTTCATTGACTGACCAGCTAGCCGAATGGTCCGAACTAAATAGGTTGTCCAGACTCGCCATGGGGTCTGTTGTGGATCAGCTATGGCCGGAAAAGCCAAAGTCGAACAACTATTTCAGCTTAGTGCAACAGTTCCTTGCTGCGGTGCCGCACATTAATGCGATGAAGAGGTCGGCGTGCATAGAAGGCTCGCGGATGGCCCTTGCCCGTGTTAAAGCATACTGGGCGGAGATGGACGCTACCACTGTTGCGGCGCAGGGTTCGGTCATAGGCCGAGTGGCTGCCGAGCATTATTTCGAGGAGGTTCTCGAGGGTGCTTGTTTGATAGAGGCCCAGTGCTCGAAGAATATGATGTTTGAGTTATATGTATTCTCATTGTAAACACAATGCTTTTATGAAGTTTTTATAAGGCTATGTTTATACTTTTGCCTGAAAGTAGTATGATGCCTCCTGTGCGGCCGTTTATTTATACATGTGTATAACCTAAAAGATAGCAGCCGTCGGCTTCAACCCCCACGCATATAATGCGGAGGTGCTCGCAAAAAATGCGTGTTCACACTTAACCCAACATCTTGGTCCTATTAAGGAGGTGATAGCGTAGCGAGCGAGGCAACCGGACTATAATGGTTTAACACTTTCACTTAGCCATAGGAGTTTGACAGTGGGGCTACTAGATAGCCCCTTGTGGCTCTGCACTCTCCCGATCGCAGGGTGCGTACATGTCTGGCCGGAAAACAACCCTTCATTAAGGCGGAGGAATTCTAACATTCCGATAGGTCATCGAGTGGTTGACCAGTCTCACGCTATATCATGATAGTCAGTTTTTGGCTTTCTCTACTGAGGTGCTCGTCCGGATGAACCAGGGCACAATCGTAGTAGTTCTCCTGGTGCTATCTTAGCCGATAAAGCGGAATGTAAGGCACCAAAACACAGGAGCTAGGCAAACCCAACATTTGACCAAAGACAATGATTCGGAGCTGATGCATATAAGGCCAAACTCGCGACGCCGAACACTCCCTAAGGTATTCGGTCTTTATGGTATAAACCAGGCCTAAATAGTGCCCTTTGTAAGAAGCCCCTTGTGTCCAGGTATGTGCATTATTCTGACGTGGCCACATGCCAAGACGTCAGCATCCTTCTCAACTGTGCTGAGAATTCGGTGGGTATGTATCAACAAGAGACAGTAAAGAAGGTTTACGCAGGGTCTTAATCTAAAAAGAATCCTTCGAGCGGGTCCCTGCTGCACGTCTGCGCCTGTGTCTCCGTTGTGCCGTATCCTAGATGGGTCTAGCATGATGATCATCTGAAAAAGAGAGGAACTTGGGTGAAAAAGTTGTCATGCAAAAAGATAGTTTTTAAAGAAACCATGTATAATTCAAGATGAGTAAAAATTGCCACTTGTCTGCGCGCGTTGAGCCCCTTGTATTTGTAATAGGGGTGTGACCATTGATCTGGTATGAATTACATATAGCTGCACCGGACTCGCCTAACCGTGTCCGAGGTCTTGACGACCTGTTAAATGCTTTAGTTGGTGAGGTCGTTTTTAGTGTGCGGCTGCCAAGGCAGCCGCACTCTCTTCGGCGCGCAAAGATCGCTTAATACTTCCATTTACTGTAATGATGCCACGTGGGCTGGGCATATTGAGTGTGAGGGAAGTGTAGTGCGTTATTGCATTAAAGCGAGCGAAAGCTTCGCGTCCGAGTAGTGCTTGATAGCCACTTTGGAACGAAGCGATGTTGAAGGTTAAATGTTCACTACAGAAGTTATCGGGGAAGCCAAAGATAACCTTTAGTAGCAGGGAGCCCGTGCAATGAGCCCCTGGGCCTGGCATTACTCCTTTAAAGGTAGTATTGCTATGGAAAAATTTTGTTCGGTCTATCCCCATTTCGCGGATTGTGTCCTGGTATATCAGGTTTAGACTGCTGCCACCGCCATCAGGACTTGTGTGAAGTGGTATCCGTCAATTATTGGGTCTAATACCAGGGCAACCCATCCTGCACGCCGGATACTTGCTGAGTAATCACGATGGTCGAAAGTGATCGGTTGAGACGACCAGTGGCAGGACTCCGCGGTGATTGGCCCTTGGGCATATTTTTCTGGGAGTGCCGTTTTGTTTCTTCCCTTGATCACGTGTAACACGTCTACTGTTTTGACTTCTGGTGGAAATTTCTTTTGTTCCCCAGTGTCTTGCTTGAGAGGCTCATCCTCGTCTTCGCTTGGTGTATCCTCCCCCTTGTGTACGGCGTTGAGCTTGCCGGACTACTTGAAGAAGACCCAACATTCTCTGTGGGTATGATTAGTGGGTTTACATGGGGTGCTATGGATCTGACATATTTGGTCCAGAATTTTTTTAGGCTGGACAGTTCGTCTCTGGCGCGTTTAGAGGGCGGCTTTTGCTGACCTGGCCGAGAGCTTTTGAATCCGGCGTTTACTGCCATGCTCTTTGTGTTGTCTTCTTTATTCCGGCGTTTGTTATTGCTGTTGCGCCTTGATTTCCCGTTTCCATCTCTAACTTCAGATGTACTGGGGTCGCTGGTGCTGCATCTGGCTAACCAACTGTCCTCACTCGCGCAAAAGCGGGTCATGAGGCTTGTTAATGCTGCCATTATTCTCGGCTTTTCTTGGCCGAGGTGTCTGGCAAGCCATTCGTCACGGATGCTGTTCTTAAAAGCTGCCAAGGCTTCGGCGTCCGGACAGTCGACAATTTGGTTCTTTTTAGTAGGAAACCTGTTCCAAAGTTTTCGGGCTGACTCTCCACGCTGTTGAGTTATATGACTCAAATCGTCCGCGTCCGGAGGTCGGACATAAGTCCCTTGAAAATTTGCCCAAAAAGCGTCTTCGAGCTCTTCCCAGCTTCCAATGGAGTTTTCGGGGAGGCCTTTAAGCCAGTGACGAGATGGCCCTTTGAGCTTGAGGGGTAAGTACTTGATGGCGTGGAGATCATCTCCTCGCGCCATATGGATGTGGTGGATATAGTCCTCGATCCAGACCCCAGGGTCTGTTGTTCCGTCGTATGCCTCTATGTTTACGGGTTTGAATCCCTCTGGAAATTCATGGTCCAGCATCTCATCGGTGAAACATAGGGGGTGTGTGGCACCCCTGTATCTGGGTGTACCATGTTGTTCGGATGTCTGTTGTGTTACATCGTATGCTGAGGCGCGCTTGCGTGGTCTATAGATGGATCTGGTTGCGTCGTCCATTTGGTGTGAGCCCTCGCGTGGATCGCGTATTGTCTTGTGAGTGGCATTGTTTGCTGCTCTATGTTGGCCGTGAGGTCGTCTATCCGACCAGGTGGCTGTTTTGATTTTTGGTTGTGGGGGGTCTGAGGCCTCCTCATCGAATTCAGGTAGCAACTTCTGCTTTGGGTAGCTCTTGATGGGGCGATTGTCGCCGTACTTCGCTGCTGTGTTGAGTACTTTACTCCATCTGATTTGGAGTGTGTCCTGCGCAACCTTGAGCCTTTGCTTCTGCTTTTTCAGACTCCTCGCGGTGGCAACAAGCCTTTGACGGGCATTCTGCTGCTCCGGGTGCCTATCCGGCGTTATGTCGTCCGGACTATTATCTTTGACAGAATTGGTTTGTTCGGTTTGATTCTCCGTATTGTCGTGGTCCGGCAGTGGTTCGCCCTGCTCCAATGCTGGGTCTGTATGATCGTTATTTCTGCTGTGGCGGGATTTTGGGTGGCGCTTGCACCGCCGCTTTGACTGCTTCTCGAGGGAACAAGCCTTCGGTGTGTCCTTCCGTTCCTCCTCGTCGTCTTCTTTTGGTGTGTCCACCATGTATACGTCATATGATGAAGTGGACGTCCAGCGCCCTGTGGGCGGTGGTTCCTCTTCGCCTCCCGCATCGTCATCCATACCGTCGATGTTTTCGGAGTCAAAGTCGAGCATGTCGGTTGAGTCATCGACAGTGGCTATTAAGTGGGTGGTGGGTGGGCGTCGAATTTCTTCGTCGTCCGCATCCCAATCCTGTTGGCCATAATCCGGCCAGAGCTCTCCTGACAAAGAGAGAGACCTTAGTGAATTCAGAATGTCGCCGAAGGGCGAGTGCTGAAAGATATCCGCGGCGGTGAATTCCATGATCGGCGCCCAATCGGATTTGATTGGCAGGGGCGCGGGTGGTTCGGAGTCAGAAAAAGAGTTCGGCACATTGGAGTCACGGGCTGAGCAGAGGATTATGCTGGTGTTTGGCTCGATCGTCGTTGAGACTGCAGCCCCTGAGGCGGTGTCTAACCACCCGTCCTCGATTGGCGCAGTTGGCTCCGAGCTAAGGGTCGGAGCTGATGCGGGCGCGGCCTCCAGGGTACTGTTCGGCGGCAGAGCTAGGTCATACCCATCACGACAGTGCGGCGCGCCCGGCTGTGGCTCGAATCCATCGAAGATCGAGTCTCCACGGATGTCGGCCGTGTAGTTCAAACTTCCAAATCTGACCTGACGGCCAGGGGCGTAGCTTTCAATCTGCTCCAGATGGCCAAGCGAATTAGCCCGGAGTGCAAAGCCGCCGAATACGAAGATTTGTCCGAGGAGAAAAGTCTCACCCTGGACCGCATCGCTATCGATGATAGTAGGAGCCATCAAGCCTAACAGCGATGACACAAAGGAACTCTCAAAGGAAGCACCAATGTCGGTGTCAAAACCGGCGGATCTCGGGTAGGGGGTCCCGAACTGTGCATCTAGGCCGGATGGTAACAGGAGGCAGGGGACACGATGTTTTACCCAGGTTCGGGCCCTCTTGATGGAGATAAAACCCTACGTCCTGCTTGATTAATATTGACGATATGGGTAGTACAAGAGTAGATCTACCACGAGATCAGAGAGGCTAAACCCTAGAAGCTAGCCTATGGTATGATTGTATGTTATGATTGTTGTCCTATGGACTAAAACCCTTCGGTTTATATAGACACCGGAGAGGGTTAGGGTTACACAAGGTCGGTTACAAAGGAGGAGATATCCATATCCGTACTGCCTAGCTTGCCTTCCACGCAAAGTAGAGTCCCATCCGGACACGAGACGAAGTCTTCAAACTTGTATCTTCATAGTCTAACAGTCCGGCCAATGGAGATAGTCCGGCTGTCCGGAGACCCCTAATCTAGGACTCCCTCAGTGTCTATTGTAGTCGAGCACCAACGCCGGACTATATCCGAGGTGGTCCACCACCTCGACCATGCGCTGATTTTTATGAATTTAATTCCGAATTGTGCAATGTAATATCTGCCGAGATGTATAGACAGTAGCCCTCAAGGTGCGTGTTGGCCTAATATCCGGGATGCACCTGAAGGAAAAAACAAACCGCTGACCCTAGTAGCCCCTGAGACTCGGGTCGATTCATAAAATCAGCCTAAGGATAAATTCCCAGCTCGGCAGCATACTTAGGAATAGAAACACGGTGTGCAAAGTCCTCGAGACTCAGATTGGGTGCGGCCGACCAACCTGAGGATAATAATCTCCTCGAAAACTATATTGCGCTTTAAATTTTCTGCATTGGATTGCCGGTGCAGTAGCCCCCGAGACATTGGTCAGGTGGCAACACCAGATCAGGGGATCGATGTACCCCTTTACTGTTTGTAAATAATAAGCACGAAGCCCAGTAGCCCCCGAGCCTTAATGTGGGCATGGGTGGCCGAATTAAGGATCGATATCCACAGTAAAATACAAATGCCGATGATATGTTTATTTTGACTCTGTTGCGACCGTTTATCATTTGAAAGTGACCCATCGTCGGCTTCTACCCCTTTGTAGATACTATGTAGGGTGTTTCCGCAATAACAACACAACCCTTAGCCGACGTCTCGGTGCCCGAAGGCGGTTGTGTTAGCGGAAACAAGGCAATCAAATATGCGGTATTTATAACTTTCACTTAGTCAGAGGAGTTTTAAATTGGGGAAGCTAGCTACGAGCCCCTGTTAGTGTTCGGCGATAGCCCAGGTCAAGCCGTAAACACTTCGGCCAATGTTATGAACGGTCCATCATTTAACACAGTCATCGGATCACTGATCAGTTTACACTTATTGTGACAGTCAATTTTCGGCTTTCTCCACTTAGGTGCTTAACCATGCTAGCTGGAAGCACAATCGCAGTGGTTCTCCTTTTGCACACCTGGCCGAACAAAGCGGAACATAGGCGGTCAAGCATAGGAGCCGGGCAACCCAACTATTGACCGAAGACACAATTCGAAACCAATGCATATATAGTAATATCCGAGAATGTTTTTGCCGAATCTCTAAGGGTGTCCGGTGTTGCACTGCGCGACTTATGTGGGAAACACACAAATAGTTTAATAGTGCCATAAGCTTGGAAAACCAAAAAACGCCAGTAAAAACTAGACGTCCGAACAAGATCAAGTGTTCGGTGCTAATTCGAAAATTGGTCTTAGAAAAGAAGAAAAAAAGTGCTTATGTCGTGCTTTAATATGACACATCATGTCTCAAGACTTCAAGCGGGTCAGCCTACGGCTTCAACCTCCTATCCCTAAGGCGGGGTACTTCTCGTTAGGCCAATTTAGCAAACTAAAACCCAAGCGGCTTGAGAGAGAAATCAGGTTACCCGGCTATTGACCACACACTCGCGTCAAAAAAGGAGTGATAGAAAAAGACTTTGCAGCGACTAGGAAGAAATTATTTATTATAAAACGGCTCATATAAATTTGAGAGCCCCCAAGTGACTTGGGTAAAATAATTTATGTATAATGATCGTATGTACCAAAATACTTGTATCATATCTGTGTTCACCCGAACTTTAAACGCGTCTTAACCGACTGTCAGCTTCTCCCTCTTCGGTCAAGGACCGAAAAGTGTTATGTACTCCACCTGTCGAGAATATCAACGGTGTTTCCGATAACTAGGCAATCAGGCCATAAGGCTGTAACAGAAAAAGCACGCTCAGGGAACTTATGCTATATTACTGACAAAGTGTAAGAACCATCTTCGAAGAAAATAGTACCCCCACCAATACCTTTCTTCGGTGCTCATTGTTACTATGAGACTTGTGCAGTAGATTTTTTGTACTCATGAGTTCCGTTGTGTGCCAACCATAATTGAAAACAATAAGAGCGCTAGCTTTCGGCTTCACCCAGTCTGAGGTCCGGCTCGGGTGACCCGATCGTGACAATCGTAGAGGTGCTCCCTTTACTCCCTAGCCGAATAATCGGGAACATAGGGGTAAACACAGGAGCGAGGCAACCCAGCTTGCAAATCACTTAAGTCAATATGGTGCATATTGTGGCGTAATACATGAAGAAGGAACAAAGTCGTACAAGTATAATCATATGCAAGAGGAAAAGCTTCATAAAGGAAGCCCCCAAGTAAACAGGGTATTTCAATTTGTGTGTCACAAACAAGGTTTTGACAAGTTTCTCACAAACAACTTTGTGCCAAAAAAGTATAATGCTTGGTCGAACCGAACAAGATTTAAAACTGAAAGTTTTTGAGCATGAAAGCGACTTAGCTGGTTAATGTGCTCGGTGTTGATGACGCGGGCCGAGATTGCGGTGGGACGAGGTCCCAGCCCCCGAGCCAGTTCCGAGATTGCGGTGCGAGGAGTTCGGCATTCTGAAGTGGTGACATAGCACGGTCGATGTGGCAAGGTGAAGCCCCCAGTCCGGCCGAGGCGTGATGATGACGTCGGCACGCCGAGGTGAACGTGTGTCGCAGCCGAAGTCGTTAACACAGGGACACGCACTAAGGCGACGCCACAACTTGATCGATGCAGGCCGGACGGCGACGTCGGCCCACAGAGTTGACCGCGTGACACAGTCGAAGTTGATTACCTGCACACATAAAGTGGTGCAAGCAAGAAATAATCAACAATAATAATAGTCGAGAGAAAAAAATGATTATTTGCATAATTAAGTTTATGCAAAGTAGATAAAAGAAAAATAGTCCGGCGCCAAGGTCAATGTCAATGCAGGGCGTGGGCATGATGTGGTGGAGGCGTGCCAAAGCCTGAATTCGCAGGGCGGTCCAAGTTCCGGATGCAGCGTTCGCCAAACTCGGATCCATAACGGGCCACAGTGCGTTATCATCAGATAAAATAGTGCACGGATGCCGCAGTCCAGATCCCGATTGAAAACTGCGAACACAATTAAAAAAACTGGCAGAAAAAATTCTTGACAAACTCAACTGATGATTGATATGTCTAATTGAAAAGATATCACCTGATTTCAAAAGTAGCTATAGGAGCAAAAGAAATCTTCACCGAAGTGTTGTAGAGAGCTTCACGTGAGAGATAGTAGCTTGATGGATTAGTACGATGCATCGATCAAACCTCGATTGATGTGCCCCAACTAGTAATACTAGTTGATTGCTTCATGGGAAAGCACATGAAAAAGGATCAGTGGCCAGAAGCATAAACAACCTCAGCTAGATTAAATAATAAAGAAAAGGCGAAATCTCCCTGCGGCCACCACCCAGCCGAGCTTGTGTGCTGTTGAACCCAAGCAATACTACTCCATGCAATGTGGCTCCTCGGCTTGAGCGCCGCTTGATGACTCCTCGGCTGCGGCACATGGGAGTCGCAGGGGAGGCCGGGCTTTGCATACGGCCAGTCGTCGGACACTTTTTTGCTGAGCTTGATCAAACTGCAATAGGGTAGCCCACGGCAACACCCGCAATCTTACAAAAAAGATAGTTTAATTTGACGATATCTAACTGAAAAAATATCACCTGATAATCCCATCGATCCACGGCAACCACCCAGCAGGCTGTCAATGAAAGCACCAATGTCGGTTCAATATCCGGCGTATCTCGTAGTAGGGGTCCTAAGCTAGGCGTCTTGGAGCAATGGTAACACGGACATGGATTTTACCCAGGTTCGGGCCCTCTTAATGGAGGTAAAACCCTACGTCCTGCTTTTGATTGTATTCATATGGGGATAGTAGAGAGTACGTGTCTACCACGAGATGGTAATAGTGAATATGAGATTGTCTATTGACTAGCCTGGCCTCGGTTTATAAAAGACACCGGAGGCCTAGGGTTTTAGGAGAGTCCTTGTCTTGAGCGCCAAGTCTTGTGGAGTCTTCCTTGTATGCGGCATGGGCTTGTCTGAACTGGCCCAATAGTGAACCGCCGTGGGAGTCCTCGGCCCGATCCAGCTGGTCGGGAGACGACGTGGTGAGTACCCCCTAGTCCATGACACCGTCAGCATGGTTCACAAGTACCAAGTGATTCATAATCAAGTGATTCCAAAAGTCCATCAGAATGGAGTTTCTTCATGCGCTTTACACCAATATGACCTAAACGGCAGTGCCACAAATAAGCTGCACTATCATTATCAACTCTGCATCTTTTGGCTTCAATACTATGAACATGTGTATCACTACTATCAAGATTTAGTAAAAATAGACCACTCGTCAAGGTGCATGACCATAAAAGATATTACTCATATAAATAGAACAACCATTATTCTCCGATTTAAATGAATAACCGTCTCGCATCAAACAAGATCCAGATATAATGTTCATGCTCAACACTGGCACCAAATAACAATTATTTAGGTCTAAAACTAATCCCGAATGTAGATGTAGATGTAGTGTGCCGACGGCGATCACATCAACTTTGGGACCATTTCCCACGCGCATCGTCACCTCGTCCTTAGCAAGAAGATTTTAATGGCTAAGCAAGAAGATTTTATTGCTTATTTTGGTAGACAATTGAAATGCAATTCAAATATGCTTGAACACTTGGGTGATTATATGTCCAATGTCAAAGGTGAACTTAAACTTATTAGTAAACATGCTTCTATGGTTACCACTCAAGTAGAACAAGTACTTAAAGCTCAAAATAATTTGCTCAATGAATTGAATAGTAAAGATAATGATAATGCTGTTAGAGTGGCTACTAGAACTGGTAGAATGACTCAGGAACCTTTGTATCCTGAAGGCCGCCCTGGGAGAATTGAGCAAGATTCTCAGAGAAATAATATAGATGTACCTAGTTCTTCTAAAAAGAAGAAAAAGAAAAATGATAGGACTTTGCATGCTTCTAGTGATCCTATTGTTGAAACACCTGAGAATCCAAATGATATTTCTATTTCTGATGTTGAAACACAATCTGATAATGTTCATAATGATGCTCAACCTAGTAATGATAATGATATAGAAATTGAACCTGTTGTTGATCTTGATAACCCACAATCAAAGAATCAACGTTATGATAAGAAAGACTTTGTTGCAAGGAAACACGGTAAAGAAAGAGAGCCTTGGGTTCAGAAACTCATGCCTGTTCCTCACAAACCATCCAAGAAAAAGGATGATGAGGATTTTGAGCGCTTTGCTGAAATGATTAGACCTATCTTTTTGCGTATGCGATTAACTGATATGCTCAAAACCAATCCTTATGCTAAGTACATGAAAAATATCATTACAAATAAAAGAAAGATACCGGAAGCTGAAATTTCCACCATGCTTGCTAATTATACCTTTAAGGGTGGAATACCAAAGAAACTTGGAGATCCAGGAGTACCCACTATACCATGCTCTATTAAAAGCCTATTGTAGCCGGTGTTAGTGTTATACCTCTCTCTTTATATCGTAGACTTGATTTGAATAAGTTGACACCTACTGAAATATCTTTGCAAATGGCTGATAAATCAACTGCTATACCTGTCGGTATTTGTAAGGATGTGCCTATTGTAGTTGCAAACGTTACTATTTTAACGGACTTTGTTATTCTTGATATTCCCAAGGACGATAGTATGTCTATTATTCTTGGAAGACCCCTTTTGAATACTGCAGGGGATGTTATTGATTGCACTAAAGGCAATGTCACTTTTCATGTTAATGGTAATGAGCATACAGTACACTTTCTGAGGAAACAACCTCAAGTTCATAGTATCAACTCTATTGGAAAAATTCCATCGATTATATTGGAGGTTTTGAATTTCCTCTTCCTACTGTTAAGAAGAAATATGATATTCTTATTATTGGGGATGTGCATATCCCCGTTGAGGTAACATAGTGTTATTCAAAATTTCTCCGTTCCATGTTATTCGGAATGAGTTCGTAAACAAGACTTGATCAACCTTGTTAGTGGATTCCTTTTGACGATCATGAGATGGATGAAACTAGAAGGCACAACCTTCTGTACCCACTTTTACTTTCTGTTACTTATATTAAATAAAATGAAAATAAATATTTTTCTGTCTGTTATCTGATTATCCGTGCAATATAAAAATACCTCGAAAATAAAAGTTCTCCAAATGCCCTGAAATTTAAATATGATTTTTTCTAGAATATTTGAGAATATTTGGCACTAAGAACACAGCAGGGGGGCCAACCACCTGCCCACGAGGGTGGAGGGCGCGCCCCCTGCCTCGTGGGCCCACAGTGGCCCTCCTCCACTTATACTTTCACCCATACACTTCTTCCACCTCCCACAAACATGAATAACTAGCTCAAACCCGAGTCCAAGCTCGTTTTGCTGCCATTTTCGATCTCCTTGCTCAAAGCACCTCTCACAAAACTGCTTGGGGAGATTGTTCCTTGGTATGTGGCTCCTCCATTGATCCAATTAGTTTTTTTTCTAGTGCTTTATTCATTGCAAATTTTTGCTGCTTAGGTGACCCTGTTCTTGAGCTTGCATGTCAAATTTATATGGTCAAAAGTAGTTTGGATGCATGATATAGGTTCTAGGCACTTGTAGGAGTAGTTGCTATCAATTTTGTTGAGTTTGGTTTACTTTTATTTTGAAGTTACTAAAAAAATTCAGAATTTTTCAGAGGAAGAAATATGCTGAGGAAAATGTTCCAAGGTGGTTCTTCAAGGAAGCAAGGACCCAGGCTTACAATGCGTGATGCTGATGACGAGCCACCAAGAGACGCTCCAGTGCGTCCTTGTGAATGGCCTTCTGAGAACTTTATGGATCAAGCGGGAATTAAGGAAGAATTCAACGCATATTTGCGTAACGCTGATCTTGTGAGCTTCGAGGAAGAGAAGTGCATCCAGTATCACAACCTCACCAGTACCTTTGTGAGGAGGTTTGAATTTTCAACTTCACGTAATTCTCCAACTGTCCTGTTTGATCTTTATGATAATCTTACACTATGGACTTAGAGGATTTTACCACTTCTTGCAAACTTCCACAATGGGGTAGTATATGGGATCCTCGCAAATCTGAATTTTGAGATTTTCTTGCTAGTATAACTGTGGGAGAATCTAGAGATATTACACAAGCTACCATAGGGAGCATTCACTTTCCTGCTATACATTACTTTGCTCTCTTCATAGGTAGATGCATCAATGGTAAAGATGAGGCATGTCACATGTGTGTCCCTGACCTCAATAATCTTAGGAGTGCTGTGTTATGAGATAAATCTTATAATTTGGGAGCCATTGTTGCACGTGGGTTGCATCTTAATAGATTTAATGGAGATTTCTTTGGTGGAATTTATGCAACCCGCATAGCTAATTTTCTTGGTGTAGCCATACGCGAAGATGATATTGAATTACCTACTGCTTATCTAGATTTTAATGCTATGGTTCACCACCAGTTTGTCGAGAGGAACGAATCACCTCTCCAGTATCGACTAATCTTTGACAGACGCCGTGATGTCTGTATTACTCTCCCTGCTCCTGCCTTCTTTGATTATCAGGCAAGAGGAAGATATACTATCACCAGAGAGGAGGCAAATGAGTACGAGAGGAGAGCGGTGGCCGCTCGTCGCCATGCTGCAGCTCAGCAGGCGATAGCCGCTGCATCACAGTACGACCCCAACTACTATTATGGATATCCGCCAGGCCAGCCGTGGCCATAGACCAACTTAGGCCAAAAGCCTAAGCTTGGGGGAGTACGTAATTAAAAAGAAAACCCAAAATATTTCTTGTTCTTGTTTTGCTTGTTGGGAGCTTTCCCGTGTAAATAGTTTTATTACCTTTCTTTTCTTTGGGGGTTGATAGGAGAAGACCATGATTAAATTGTTGAAGTGGCTCTTATATGCATTATTGTTTATCTGACAAAAGAGCACATATTGCCTTGTCTTCTCCTATTTATTGAATGCCTGCAGATTCCAGCTTAGTCCAATGCATGTGCACTATTATTATTATTCACATCATTCGATCGTGCAAGTGAAAGGCAATTATGATGATATATGATGGACTGGCTGAGATGAGAAAAGCTAGTATGAACTCGACCTCTTTTGTTTTTGTAAATATGATTAGTTCATCGTTCCTGATTCAGCCTATTATGAATAAACATGGTTGCAATGACAATTAGAGATCATAGTTTCTTGTGCCATGCTTGATTAGCTATGAGTTATAATGGTTTACCTTGCGTGCCAACATGCTATTGAGATAGTTATGATGTGGTATGATAGGGTGGTATCCTCCTCTGAATGATTTAAGTGACTTGACTTGGCGCATGTTCGTGCATGTAGTCGAAACAAAGTCAACATAGCCTTCACGATATTTATGTTCATGGTGGATTATATCCTACTCATGCTTGCATTCGGTGTTGATTAATTTTAATGCATGTTCATGACTGTTGTCGCTCTCTAGCTGGTCGCTTCCCAGACTTTTGCTAGCCTTCACCTGTACTAAGCGGGAATACTGCTTGTGCATCCAAGTTCCTTAAACCCCAAAGTTATTCCATATGAGTCCACTATACCTACCAATATACGGTATCTACCTGTCGTTACAAGTAAATTCGTATGTGCCAAACTCTAAACCTTCAAATAAATATCCTGTTTTGTATGCTCAAATAGCTCATGTATCAACTAGGGTTGTCCGTGTCTTCCATGTTAGGCGGGTTATTCTCAAGAGGAGTGGACTCCGCTCCTCACTCACGAGATAAATGGCTGGTCACCGGGATGCCCAGTCCCATGCTTTATGCAAACTAAATCAAAATAATTGCAAACAAAACTCCCCCTAGGACTCTTGTTAGTTGGAGGCACTCGTTGTTTCGAGCAAGCCATGGATTGATGCTTGTTCGTGGAAGGGGGAGTATAAACTTTACCATTCTGTTTGGGAACCGCCTATAATGTGTGTAGCATGGAAGATATCGCCATCTCTTGGTTGTTATGTTGACAATGAAAGTATACCGCTCAAAATATTATTCACCTATGTTTCCATCACATAGCATTAAAGTCTAGGTAAGCAGGAGGTAATTCAATATTATCATTACGTATAGTTACAGCAAGAAAATCATCTAAGCGGGTTGCATAAATTCCACCAAAGAAATCTCCATTAAATCTATTAAGATGCAACCTACGTGCAACAACGGCTCCCAAATTATAAGATTTATCTCCTAACACAGCACTCCTAAGAATACTGAGGTCAGGGACACACATGTGACATGCCTCATCTTTACCATTAATGCATCTACCTATGAAGAGAGCAAAATAATGTATAGCAGGAAAATGAATGCTCCCTATGGTAGCTTGTGTTATATCTATAGATTCCCCCATAGTTATACTAGCAAGAAAATCTCTAAATTCATATTTGCGAGGTTCCCTGACACTACCCCATTGTGGAAGTTTGCAAGAAGTGGTAAAATCCTCTAAGTCCATAGTGTAAGAATTTTCATAAAGATCAAACATGACAGTTGGAGAATTACGTGAAGATGAAAATTCAAACCTCCTCACAAAGGAACTAGTGAGATAGTGATACTGGCTGCACTTTTCTTCCTCGAAGCTCACAAGATCAGCGTTATGCAAATATGCGTTAAATTCTTCCTGAATTCCCGCTCGATCCATAAAATTTTCTGAAGGCCATTCACAAGGACGCACTGGAGCGTTTCTTGGTGGCTCGTCATCAGCATCACGCATTGCAAGCCTGGGTCCATGCTTCCTTGAAGAACCACCTTGGTACATTTTCCTAAGCATATTTCTTCCTCTGAAATATTTCTGAAATTTTTAGTAACTTCAAAATAAAAGTAAACCAAACTCAACAAAATTGATAGCAACTACTCCTACAAAGTGCCTAGAACCTATATCATGCATCCAAACTACTTTTGACCATATAAATTTGACATGAAAGCTCAAGAACAGGGTCACCTAAGCAGCAAAAATTTGCAATGAATAAAGCACTAGAACAAAAACTAATTGGACTAATGGAGGAGTCACATACCAAGGAACAATCTCCCCAAGCAGTTTTGTGAGAGGTGCTTTGAGCAAGGAGATCGAAAATGGGAGCAAAATGAGCTTGGACTCGGGTTTGAGCTGGATATTCGTGTTTGTGGGAGGAAGAAGGAGTGTGTGGGTGAAAGGATAAGTGGAGGAGGGCCACCATGGGCCCATGGGGCAGGGGGCGCGCCTAGGGGGTAGGGCGCGCCCCTGACCCTCGTGGCCAGGTGCCAGCTCCTCCTGCTGTGTTCTCAGTGCCAAATATTCTCAAATATTCCAGAAAAATCATATTTAAATTTTAGAGCATTTGGAGAACTTTTATTTTTCAGGGTATTTTTATATTGCACGGATAATCAAATAACAGACAGAAAAATACTTATTTTTATTTTATATATTATAAATAACAGAAAGTAAAAGGAGGGTACAGAAGGTTGTGCCTTCTAGTTTCATCCATCTCATGATCATCAAAAGGAATCCACTAACAAGGTTGATCAAGTCTTGTTAACGAACTCATTCCGAATAACATGGAACCGGAGAAATTTTGAATAACACCATGTTACCTCAACGGGGATATGCACATCCTCAATAATAAGAATATCATATTTCTTCTTGACGGTAGGAAGAGGAAATTCAAAACCTCTAAATATAATCGATGGAATTTTTCCAATAGAATTGATACTTGTTTCCTCGGAAAGTGTACCATATGCTCATTACCATTAACATGAAAAGTGACATTGCCTTTAGTGCAATCAATAACGGCCCTTGCAGTATTCAAAAAGGGTCTTCCAAGAATAATAGACATACTATCATCTTCGGGAATATCAAGAATAACAAAGTCCATTAAAATAGTAATGTTTGCAACTACAACAGGCACATCCTCACAAATACCGACAGGTATAGCAGTTGATTTATTAGCCATTTGCAAAGATATTTCAGTAGGTGTCAACTTATTCAAATCAAGTCTATGATATAAAGAGAGAGGCATAACACTAACACCGGCTCCAAGATCACATAAAGCAGTTTTAACATAGTTTCTTTTAGTGGAGCATGGTATAGTGGGTACTCCTGGATCTCCAAGTTCCTTTGGTATTCCACCCTTAAAAGTATAATTAGCAAGCATGGTGGAAATTTCAGCTTTCGGTATCTTTCTTTTATTAGTAACAATATCTTTCATGTACTTAGCATAAGGATTCATTTTAAGCATATCAGTTAATCGCATACGCAAAAAGATAGGTCTAATCATTTCAGCAAAGCGCTCAAAATCCTCATCATCCTTTTTCTTGGATGGTTTGGGAGGAAAGGGCATGGGTTTCTGAACCCATGGTTCTCTTTCTTTACCATGTTTCCTAGCAACAAAGTCTTTCTTATCATAACGTTGATTCTTTGATTGTGGGTTATCAAGAACAACAGCAGGTTCAATTTCTATATCATTATCATTACTAGGTTGAGCATCATCATGAACATTATCATTAACATTATCACTGTTTCAGGTTCATTACCAGATTGTGTTTCAGCATCAGAGATAGAAATATCATTTGGATTCTCAAGTGTTTCAGTAATAGGTTGGTCTATGGAGTTGGATGCACAAGCAGTATTCCCGCATAGTACAAGTGAGGGCTAGAAAAAGACCGGGAAGCGACCAGCTAGAGAGCGACAACAGTCATGAACATACATTAAAATTAATCAACACCAAATGCAAGCATGAATAGGATATAATGCACCATGAACATAAATATCATAGAGGCTATGTTGATTTTGTTTCAACTACATGCGTGAACATGTACCAAGTCAAGCCACTCGAATCGTTCAAAAGAGGGTACCACCCTATCATACCACATCACAACCATTTTAATAGCATGTTGGCACACAAGGTAAACCATTCTAAGCTCCTAGCTAATTAAGCATGGCATAAGCAACTACAATCTCTAATTGTCATTGCAAACATGTTTATTCATAATAGGCTAAATCGGGAATGATGAACTAATCATATTTACAAAAACAAGAGAGGCCGAGTTCATGCCAGCTTTTCTCATCTCAATAAGTTCATCATATAATCATCATTATTGCCTTTCACTTGCACGACCGAATAGTGTGGATGATAATAATAGTGCCCGTGCATTGGACTAAGCTAGAATCTGCAAGCGTTCAATTCAAGAGAGAAGACAAGGTAATATGGGCTCTTTGTTATATCAACAATAATGCATATGAGAGCCACTCAACATTTTCATCATGGTCTTCTCCTCTCGACCCCCAAAGAACAAGAAAAGAAATAAAACTATTTACACGGGAAAGCTCCCAACAAGCAAAAGAAGAACGACAAATATTTTTGGGTTTTCTTTTTAATTACTACTACAAGCATGGGAAGTAAACTAACTAAAAGATACAACTATATTTTTTTGTTTTTCTTAAGGTTTACCAAACACACAAGAAGAAAGCATAAAAAGGAAATAAACTAGCATGGATGATATAGTGAAAAAGTATGAGCACCGACAACTAGCATGGGTGTGTGAACATAAATGTAACGTCGGTGAGAAATACGTACTCCCCCAATCTTAGGCTTTTAGCCTAAGTTGGTCTATGGCCACGGCTGGCCTGGCAGATATCCAAAGTTGTAGCTGGGGTCGTACTGAGATGCAGCGGCAATTGCCTGATGAGCTGCAACTTGGAGGCGAGCTGTCTCCGCCCTCCTCTCGTACTCGGTCGCCTCCTCCCTGATTATAACATATCTCCCCTTTGCTTGAAAGTCAAAGAAGGTAGGAGCAGGGAGAGCGACGTGATAGGTGTGTCGTCTGTCAAAGATTAGTCGGTACTGTATGAACTGATCGTTCCTCTCAACAAACTGATGATGAACTATAGCATCATAATCTAAATAAGTAGGAGGCAACTCAATATCATATCCAGGTATGGGTATCTCAAGAAAGTTAGCTATACGAGTTGCATAAATTCCACCAAAGAAATCTCCATGAATATGATTGTAATGCAACCTACATGCAACAATAGCCCCCAAGTTGTATTGTTTATCTCCTAAAACAGCACTCCTGAGAACGCTAAGATCAGGTACACACATGTGACATGCTTCATCTTTACCGTTTATGCACCTTCCTATGAAGAGAGCAAAATAATGTATAGCAGGAAAACGAATGCTCCCTATGGTGGCCTGTGTTACATCTCTAGATTCCCCCATAGGTATACTAGCAAGAAAATCTCTTAATTCAGATTTGCGAGGTTCACTAACATCACCCCACTGTGGAAGTTTACAAGCAGTGGTAAAATCTTCTAAGTCCATTGTATAAGATTTATCATAAAGATCAAACAGGACAGTGTGAGTATTACGTGAAGATGAAAATTTGAACCTTCTCACAAAGGAATTAGTTAGGTGAGAGTATTGGTGGCAGTTATCTGCCTCGAAGCTCTCAAGATTAGCATTACGCACATATGCTTCAAATTCCTCCTTGATTCTTGCTCGAATCATGAAGTCCTCTGACGGCCATTCACAAGGCCGCACTTGAGCTTCTCTTGGTGGTTCCTCATCCACATCGCGTATTGCGGGTATGGGTCCTTGCTTCGTTGAAGAACCACCTTGGCACATTTTCCTAAACATATTTCTTCCTTTGAAAAATTTCTAAAATTTTTAGTAACTCAAAATAAAAGTGAACCAAACTCGATAAAATTGATAGCAACTACTCCTACAAGTGCCTAGAGGATATATCATGCATTAAAACTACTTTTGACCATATAAATTTGACATGCAAGCTCAAGAACAGGGTCACCTAAGCAGCAAAAATTTGCAATGAATAAAGCACTAGAACAAAAACTAATTGGACCATTGGAGGAGTCACATACCAAAGAACAATCCCCCAAAGCAGTTTTGTGAATGGAGCTTTGAGCAAGGAGATCGAAAATGGCAGCAAGATGAGCTTGGACTCGGGTTTGATCTGGCTAGTGATTTTTTTGGGAGGAAGAAGGGGTTTGTGGTAGCTGGAATAAGTGGAGGGGAGCCACCATGGGCCCACGAGGTAGGGGGCGTGCCCTGGACCCTCGTGGCCAGGTGCTTGCTCCCCCTGCAATGTTCTCAGTGCCAGATATTCTCAAATATTCTAGAAAAACATCATATTTATTTTTCAGGGCATTTGGAGAACTTTTATTTTCGGGGTATTTCTTATTGCATGGATAATTCAGAAAACAGATAGAAAATACTATTTTTGCTTTATTTAATATAAATAACAAAGAGTAAAAAGAGAGTACAGAGAGTTGTGCCTTCTAACTTCATCCATCTCATGCTCATCAAAAGGAATCCACTAACAAGGTTGATCAGGTCTTGTTAACAAATTCATTTCGAATAACATGGAACCGGAGACATTTCTAATAACACTAGGTTACCTCAACGGGGATATGCATGTCCCCAACAATAAGGATATCATATTTCTTCTTGACAGTAGGAAGAGGAAATTCAAAACCTCCAATAGTAATTGTTGAAATTTTTCCAATAGAATTGATACTGTGGACTTGAGGTTGTTTTAGCGGAAAGTGTACCGTATGCTCATTACCATTGACATGAAAAGTGACATTGCCTTTGGTGTCATCAATAACAGCCCCTGTAGTATTCAAAAAGGGTCTTCCAAGAATAATAGACATACTATCGTCCTCGGGAATATCAAGAATAACAAAGTCCGTTAAAATAGTAACGTTTGCAACCACAACAGGCACATCCTCACAAATACCGACAGGTATAACAGTTGATTTATCAGCCATTTGCAAAGATATTTCAGTAGGTGTCAACTTATTCAAATCAAGTCTACGATATAAAGAGAGAGGCATAAAACTAACACCGGCTCCAAGATCACATAAAGCAGTTTTAACATAGTTTCTTTTAAGGGAGCATGGTATAGTTGGTACTCCTGGATCTCCAAGTTTCTTTGGTATTCCACCCTTAAAAGTATAATTAGCAAGCATGGTGGAAATTTCAGCTTCTGGTATCTTTCTTTTATTAGTAACAATTTCTTTCATATATTTAGCATAAGGATTCATTTTAAGCATATCAGTCAAATGCATACGCAAAAAGATAGGTCTAATCATTTCAGCAAAGCGCTCAAAATCCTCATCATCCTTTTTCTTGGATGGTTTAGGAGGAAAAGGCATGGGTTTCTAAACCCATGGTTCTCTTTCCTTACCGTGCTTCCTAGCAACAAAGTCTCTCTTATCATAACGTTGATTCTTTGATTGTGGGTTATCAAGATTAACGACAGGTTCAATCTCTACATCATTGTCATTACTAGGTTGAGCATCAGTATGAACATTGTCGTGGAATTGTCACGGCAGATGTCCTAGTGGAAGGACTTAATCATGGAGCCATTGCAACTAGGAAGCTTAAAGGGGTTAAACGGGACAAAGGACACGAGAGCTTTATACTGGTTCGGCCCCTTGAGGTGAAGGTAAAGGCCTATTCCAGTTGATATGGTATTGCTAGGTTTCGATGACCAAGGAGCGAATACGCTTAACCTGGCTCTTGATCTGTTGTCTCTTGTCCTAAGCCGCCGCCGGGTCGTCCCCTTATATACACGGGTTGATGCCCCGCGGACTACAAAGTCCCGGCCGGCTCATACAACGTGTCTGGCTCGGTGACGTATCTTACATGCCTTACATTACAAGTCTATTCATGCATGGCGGTTTATATGTATGGGCCTTACGCCGCCTCTGGGCTTGGGCTTATCATAAGCCTAACAGTGAACCGCCATCTTGTATACTCTTGGGCTTCATCTAGGTAAACCGCCATTGTGGTTGACCCGGCTCCTCCTGGGCAGGTCATATCTGGTAGTCATATCCCCAACATTAGGCCCCAGGTTGATTTGAACTTTGTTCATGTCAATCTTCAACACTTTAGAAAAAATCCATCTACCACTGCTATGAATAGCCTTGTAACCTGCCATGACATCATCTCCGGGAATTTTGGAAACCCGCCACGATGTCACTTTAACGGATTTTTATCTTAAATGCCTTCCAAAAATCAAGGCGTCCAATTAGCTGGATAATCATCATTTTGGCCTCCTCATCTTTCGCGCCTGCCTATCGCCCCTTTCCTTATAAATAGGATCTGAAAGCCATCTCACATTTTTCTCCTTCTTCCCTCTCTCGCAACCCCTCTTCCGCTTGAGCTCCACCGCCATCGCAGAGCACTTCGTCTTCTTCAACCTCGGCCGCTGCATCAACCTGAGTCGATCCAGACAATGGCGGCGGCCCTCCACAGCAGATCTGCAGCTGTAAGTTTCTGCTTTTTCATACCTTAGATCCGCACTAGGGTTTGCGAGCTCCTTCGTGTTCTTTGTAGTTCGTGGGAGTTCATCGTAGTTCATCCTGCAGGCTATACTGAAAGCCTCTTTCATCTGAGAATGGTGTTAAACTGATGCGGCAGCTGTTTTATTTCCACTTTCAATATCACTAGATCCCCTTTCTTGGAAGAAAAATCTTGTGCAAGCTCATGAACTCATATGTACTGACTTTTTAGGTCAAGATTTATTTTTCTTTTCTGAACAGCCATTGATCCAAAGTAATATATGTAGTCTGTGAAACTTGTTTACCTCAGTACTTAACCAACTTTTTGTCGCTGGCAACTTTTGAATATCTTTAGTCATGGCGGCTTACCATGCCAGCTCATTTTTCCTTCATATACCATTAGCCCTTATTTAAGCCGCCATTACACATATGTATTGCAATCATTAACCTGTGATTCCACCAATTAACTTGAACCGACAAATTACTTCCTTTTTAACTGGGTCCCTTCCACAGTCACTGAGGACACTCTGAAGGATTTTGTCACCGTTGGGTATTTAGCAAAGAAGAGTGTCATGTCCTACCGCGCCCCTGACCCGGCCGAAGAAAAGCCTCAGCCAAAAGATGGTGAAATCATCGTCTTTACTGATCATATGAACCGGGTTTTTTCACCGCCCGACTCAAAATTCTTCAGAGAGGTCCTGCATTTTTTCAAGCTTCATCTGCAAGACATTGGACCCAATTCCATATCAAACATCTGCAATTTCCAAGTTCTCTGCGAAGTTTATCTTCAAGAATAACCTACTGTTGACCTCTTTACAGAGTATTTCTATTTGAACCGCTAGAATGAATACACCAACGGCCCCAGCTTGGAGCTTGGTGGAATTTCAATTCAGCGCATACGGGATGCTGTCTTTCCTTTAGTAGTCTTGCCAATCCATCCCAAGGACTAGAACCAAACTTGGCTTTATTGCAAAGACATGTCGCCAGCTGATGAAAAACCAATGTTGGATTATCGCGCTGAGCATCTTAACACTAAGTATTCACTCCCTAATAAGCTTTCTGCCACTGAACGTAAGAAACTCATCCCAACCGTCAAAAGGGTTCAAGCCTTGCTATGAAACAGCTTAACTGGAGTTGACTTGATCCGCTGTTGGATTGCATGGCGGATCATCCCTCTGAGCTGTCGATCTGACTTGATGTACAACTACACCGGAGGAGCAAATGATCTGTTACGCCATAGCTCTCTACGTCTAACTGAAGAAGCCATCGTTGAAATCTCAACCACCCTCGTAAACGGAAAATATGAAGATTGTAGTAAAGTAGGATTGAATCCTTTCTGCAAACTTAACCCGGCACCAGAGGTAAATCCCCTTGACTCCTTTTTCTTCAGTAGTTAAGTTTTTGTATGAGTTTCAACCTGTTATTTTCCTACAGGCTAAATCAGTCTTTTGGAAGGCCAGATATGATCATGAGGCTGTCAAAAAAGCTAGAGCCGCTGCAATAGCCGCCAAGAAGACAGCCAGAAAATCTAAGAAGAAACCAACTGCTTTTGACATGTTCAAGTTGGATGACGTCTCTGAGTCGGAGGTAGCTCTTGACTCTCTTGGCCTGCTTTTTAACAATCTTATTGACACTGACTATTACCAGGATACACGGGGGCCAGCCAGGCAGTAGAAGAAGAGGTAACTATTATTTCCTTCGACTCAGAACCTTTGCCAAGGCAGAAACCTCGGCGGGTAACCCGGAAAGTAAGGTTTTCACACCCCTTGGCTTATTTAGATCCTCATTTTCTTTTGAAAAAACAGCAACATGAGAGCCGCCGTCAGACCCGGAGCAGTGGAGATGAGGAGTTACCTTCCGGCTTACCAGAAACTCCTTGGAAACGCCAGAATGAGGTTCTTTTACATCTTAACTCTGATGAACGAGTCACTTTTATAAATCACTAAACTATAATTCCATTTTTGTAGGAGATTGCTCGTTCCTCCTTTGGTGATTCCTCCCAAACTCAGCTGCCGGCTTTTAAGACCACCCCTGTGTAAAGATAATTATCCTTTTTCTGCACCTCTATGCCTGTATCGTTCATACTGATTCTTTAAATTCTTCTTAGTGGTCAAGCAAAGCCCAAGAAAGCCAAGGTGGCCAAACCGGCTGAAGACCCGAGAGTCGCTGAACCGGCGCAACCGACTCTTGCCTCAAAACAAACTGAAGTACCAGAAGATCCTCCTCTCAATGCTCAACCTGAAATGCTTGAGCCGTCTGTTGACGAAACTACTATTGATCCGTCAAGTATTGAACCGTCAAGCTCAACTAACCCGCCGGAGATTAATGCTGGTGATGTTGTAATTACTGGCACCGAATTTACTAAGCCAGGGAATCCAACAATACTAGCAAGACATTCAGCCAAATAAGAAGTCATGGAAAGACGAAAATTAAGGTTTGACGTCTCCCACTATGCTCATTTGAGTACTAGTGATGTATTATCCGGCTATGTCAGTCAAGTGCATTCCAGCCGTGACTTGGAGATTGAAATAGTTGAGCAACTTCACCAGAAATATGAGGTATGTCCTGCAGTTTTATATATACATCCTTCCAGCCCCTAAGTCTTCTGATTATGAGAAACTGGAATAATCTGTAGACTTGAAATATTTACAAGCTTCTGTCCTAGACTCCCTCCAAGTTCGACTTATACATTGTAACACCGGATTCAAATGATAGCATAACCTTGCGTTGGTAGTCCCCAAGGGCTGGTTTAATCAGTAGGAATAAACCGGTCCTATTAATTATTGTATAAAGGAACAGAACTTGACTGCATAACCTTCATGAGTCGGCCGGAATTGTTTAATAGCACACCCGACTTATCTTTAGAAAGAAAACACGCAATGTGCATTAGCCACCAAGTGCCAAGTGTTGTTGCTTGCAAAGCACTTGGGACTTTAGAAAGAGCCGATTCGTCTGAAAAATTTGTGTTGATAGACGTTAGCCCCCAAGTTTCAAGTGGTTTTGTTTGCAAAGCACTTGGGACTTATTTTTATAATCTGCCATGAAACTAACAACCTTATTCTATGTACAGGCTGTAACCGCAGAACTGGAATCCCAATTGACTGAAGTCAAGACCCGGTTGTCGACTCAGGAGATTAAAACAAAGAAAATTGAATCCAAACTCCAGTTGAGCATGTCTAAAGTAGAGAAACTGAAGACCGGTTTTAATGCAGAGAAAAAGTCTTGGGCTGATGAGAGGACTGCGCTGACATGGCATGCTGAAACCGCTGAGGCGGCTCTCAAGGAAGTTACCGCTGAACTGACCGGTTTAAAGAACCGTGTGTCTCAGATGGTCTCTGCAATCCTCGATGAGTCAACTTATTATTTACTTAAAGCCTATTTTTGTCACCATAATATGAGCCGCCTGCTTAACCTATTGGAAATACCTCACAGGTCCCCGGAGCAACAATCTGAGTCAAAATAGCTTGATAAAGCTCAAGGCGGTTTACACCCTTGTGGAGCAACTGTATACTGGAGCTCAACGGGCTCTTGCCATTATCTCCCCAGCTAACCAAGGGCCGCACCTATTGAGTGATGTTTTAAAGAAGCTATCTGTCTTACCCGCCAGGTTTCAAGAAGTCAAGCGTTCCTGTGCGAGAGCAGGAGCCGTAACTACCTTAAGCCGCTCCAAGGCCTGGGTGCCGGAGCTAGACCCAGCGGACGTAGCCAAGGGGTATCCCAGTTTTAAGGAAGATGGGAGTCCTTTCGACCAGGAAGACTTTGCTGCTTGTGTAAAAGAGATTCGTCCTCATGCCACCATCATTGCCGAAGAAACCAATCTTACCAAGTATCACCCGGGTTTTGATGTTGAGAATAAAAAGATGGCGACTCCTTCGTATAAAGTGATGGATCTAATCCCATCGGTTCGCCAGCACACCTTCGCCCCGGAAATTGACCCGTCTGGTGTAATTGATGATGGGGCTGAGTTCGTCACTCTTCACGGCTTTGATTGGTCCAAGCCCAATTTCCAAACGGTGGAGGAGGATGAACCGGCAAGGGATGAGTTGTAACCATCCAAACAACCTGGCCAGGATTGATGAACCGGCTTTAGTTTATCATCTGCTTATGAGAAAAAATAGTATTATCCTTTTGGGCTCCAAGTGCCTTGTAATAGGCTAGCTTAAAACTTCATGTTCTTCTTATGCCATCGTGCATATTGTGCTACGTACAACACTTTTATCCGTAATGTGAAGATGTGCCTTTCATCCTTTACAATATCAGTATTGTTTAAATCTGTTCCTGCACGGAAGATATGAAAATTGTCCTGGCGGTTTATCGCCGGATGGGTCAAAACGCCCAGTACACAATCATGGAAACTAACATAACTGTATAATCAAGGCTGGTTGTAAGGATAATTAAGGCTGGAAAGCCTCTGATTGAAGAAAACACAGATAAGCCTGTTATGAATTTTAATGACAATATCATACCTGTGATCTTGAATCTGGACTGCCGGTTCATGTGACCCGAACAGTAAGGATGATAGCCCAATCTTTAGAAGCAAATACTTCCATATGTATGATGACCGTCGTACACTGGCGATTCATCATCAAAAAACCATACTTAAACTTAGATTTAGACAACAAAACCGAAAAAAACAAAAGATTGTCTTTCAAACAATGTAAGTCAAAACACCAAGAAAAATTTAGAGGCTTCTGATTCGAATACATCAGCAAACCGGACCAAAGGGGTTAAGCTAGGATTTGAATACGATCATGTAGCCCCCAGTGGCTTTAGCGTTGCGCCGATCAAGAGGGTACCGACAACTATGTTCTCTTTGGTTCGAATACAACCTATGTTTGAACAGGAAGCCCCCAAATGAACTTGAGAGGTTTTTAACGACCCTGATTCGAATACGATCCAAGTCAGACCCAAAAGGGTTAAGCTATGATTCGAATACGATCAAGAAGCCCCCTAGTGAGTTTGGCATTGCGCCGATCAAGAGGGTACCGACAGCTATGTTCTCTTTGGTTCGAATACGACCTATGTTTGAACAGTAAGCCCCCTAGTGATCATAAGGTTTAACGGCTAGATTCAAATACGATCATGAGCCAGACCAAAGGGTTAAGCTAGATTTGAACACAATTAGCCCCTAATTGGTCATTTTGAAAGCATAATGATAAAGGCATGTGATTATTGAGAATGAAAAAGGATAGAGGTCCTGCTTTATTACTTATCATAATATATACAACGTCAAAGTATGTACATTATGAGAGCCAGTGGCTCAAGTATAGTAAGGCCGAAGATGAGCTATATTCCACGGCCGGCGGGTCTCTTCCTCCGACTTATGTGAGTCTTTGTGCTCTCGAACATCGATGATGTAGTATGACCCATTATTTAAGTTCCTGCTGACCACAAAGGGTCCTTCCCAAGGTGGGGATAATTTGTGTGCATCAGTTTGGTCCTGGATGAGCCGGAGCACCAAGTCACCTTCCTGAAAGGTTCTGGACTTAACCTGGCGGCTGTGATAACGGCGCAGGTCCTGTTGGTAAATCGCGGAGCGGGCTGCTGCTAAGTCACGCTCTTCATCTAATAGGTCAAGTGCATCCTGGCGGGCTTGTTCGTTATCAGCTTCAACGTAAGCCGCCACGCGGGGTGAGTCATGACGGATGTCACTAGGCAGGACTGCCTCCGCTCCATAAACCATGAAGAAAGGCGTATAACATGTAGACCTGTTAAGGGTAGTATTGATGCTCCGTATCACAGAGGGTAACTCCTCCACCCAACAACCCGGCGTCCGTTGTAAAGGAACCATAAGCCGGGGCTTGAGACCTCTCAAGATTTCCTGATTTGCTCTTTCAGCTTGACCATTGGATTGGGGGTGAGCTACTGATGAAACATCAAGCCGTATATGCTCACGTTGACAAAAATCCTCCATAGCACCCTTGGACAGATTAGTACCATTGTCAGTTATAATGCTATGTGGAAAGCCAAAATAGATCACCTTTTTCATGAATTGAACCGATGTGGCTGCATCACACTTACTAACCGGCTCTGCCTCCACCCACTTCGTGAATTTGTCAACTGCCACCAAAAGGTGTGTCTTTTTATCTTTGGACCTTTTGAAAGGTCCAACCATATCGAGCCCCCAGACTGCAAATGGCCAAGTAATTGGAATCATCCGCAATTCTTGAGCCGGCACGTGCGCCCGTCGTGCGAATTTCTGACAACCATCACACCTACTGACCAAATCCTTCGCATTAGCTTGAGTCGTCAGCCAGTAAAAACCATGACGGAAAGCTTTGGCCACAAGAGACTTTGAACAGGCATGATGGACAAAATCTCCTTCATGGATCTCCCGAAGAATTTCTTGACCTTCCTCAGGAGAAACACGGCGTCGAAACACCCCGGTGACACTGCGATGATGCAACTCACCGTTGGAAATTATCATTGGTTTAGACCGCCGGGTTATCTGTCTAGCCAAGGTCTCATCCTCAGGCAACTCACCCCGGGTCATATAAGCCAAATATGGCACTGTCCAATCCGGGATGATGTGAAGAGCCGCCACCAATTGTGCTTCCGGGTCTGGAAGAGCCAAGTCTTCCTCTGTATGCAACTTGACAGAAGGGCTATGCAGAACATCTAAGAGAGTGTTAGGTGGCACCGGCTTACGCTGAGACCCCAGCCGGCTTAAAGCATCAGCCGCTTCATTCTTTCTGTGATCAATGTGTTCCACTTGGTAACCCTTGAAGTGTCCAGCAATGGCATCAACTTCGCGGCGATAAGCCGCCATGAGAGGATCCTTGGAATCCCACTTGCCTGGTACTTGTTGAGCCACCAAATCCGAGTCGCCAAAGAACCTTACCCGCCTCAAGCTCATCTCTTTAGCCATCTGAAGACCATGGAGCAAAGCCTCATACTCAGCTGCGTTGTTAGTACAGGGAAACATCAACCGTAGACCGTAGTACATAACAAAATTTGTCACCTCAAGGGGAAGCTAAAATAACTCCAGCCCCTGAGCCCTCTAATTGCCTGGACCCATCAAAATGAATAGTCCAATATGTGTTGTCCAGCTTCTCTTCAGGCATCTGCAGCTCTGTCCAATCATTGATGAAGTCCACTAGTGCTTGAGATTTTATGGCAGTACGTGGCACATACTTTAAAACATGAGGCCCAAGCTCAATGGCCTACTTGGCAACTCGTCCTGTGGCTTCTCTATTTTGAATAATATCTCCTAAAGGAGCAGAGCTAACCATAGTGATAGGATGACCCTGGAAATAATGCTTAAGCTTCCGGCTTGCCATGAACACCCCATAAACAAGTTTCTGCCAATGTGGATATCTCTGTTTGGACTCAATGAGCACCTCACTGACGTAGTAAACCGGCCATTGAACCGGATATTCCTTGCCAGCCTCTTTGCACTCTACGACAATGGCCACACTGACAGCACGCGTGTTACCAGCCACATATAATAATAATGGCTCCTTATCAATGGGTGCAGCAAGAACTGGCGGCTTAGCGAGCTGTCTTTTCAGATCTTCAAAGGCAGAGTTAGCAGCATCACTCCAGACAAAATCATCTATCTTCTTCATCATTTGATACAGCGGTATAGCCTTGTCACCTAACCGGCTTATGAACCGGCATAAAGCTGCAACACGACCTGCCAACCGCTGAACGTCATTGATGCACGCCGGTTTAGCCAAAGACGTAATCGCTTTGATTTTCTCCGGGTTAGCCACGATGCCTCTGTTAGAAACCAAAAAACCCAAAAGCTTGCCCGTCGGTACTCCAAAAACGCACTTGGTCGGGTTAAGCATCATCTTGTAGACCCAGAGGTTATCAAAGGTTTCCTTCAGATCATCTATCAAGGTATCCTTCTCTCTGGATTTCACCACTATATCGTCCACATAAGCATGAACATTGCTTCCAATCTGATTGTGAAGATAGTTCTGCACACATCGCTGATAAGTCACCTGGGCACTCTTAAGCCCAAAAGGCATAGACACATAGCAGAAGGCTCCAAATGGAGTAATAAAAGTTGTCTTCTCCTGGTCCTTAACTGCCATCTTGATCTGATGATAACCAGAATAATCATCCAAAAAGCTCAAACGCTCACAACACGCCGTAGCATCAAGGATTTGCTCAATATGAGGGAGAGCGAAAGGATCAGACGGAAAGGCCTTGTTTAAGTCCGTGTAATCCACACATATACGCCAAGTGCCGTTCTTTTTAAGCACGAGCACCGGGTTAGCCAACCACTCTGGATGCAAAACTTCAATAATGAACCCGGCTGCCAAGAGCCGGGCCACCTCTTCACCAATGGCCATGCGCCTTTCCTCATTCAACCGTCGTAGAAACTGCTTGACCGGCTTAAATTTTGGATCAATGTTGAGAGTGTGCTCAATGAGTTCTCTCGTTACACCCGGCATGTCAGAAGGTTTCCATGCAAAGATGTCCCGGTTCTCACAAATGAACTCGATGAGCGTGCTTTCCTATTTGGGATCCAGATTAGCACTCATACTAAACTGCTTAGATGAGTCACCTGGAAAAAAATCAAAAAGCTTAGTGTCATCCGCCGTCTTAAACTTCAGCAACGGCTCATGCTCTATAGTTGGTTTTTTCAAAGATGTCTGATAACAAACTCATTCCGAATAACATGGAACCGGAGAATTTTCGAATAACACTAGGTTACCTCAACGGGGATATGCACATCCCCTACAATAAGAATATGATATTTCTTCTTGACAGTAGGAAGAGGAAATTCAAAACCTCCAAAAATAATCGATGGACTTTTCCCAATAGAATTGATACTGTGAACTTGAGGTTGTTTCCTCGGAAAGTGTATCGTATGCTCATTACCATTAACATGAAAAGTGACATTGCCTTTGTTGCAATCAATAACAACCCCTGCAGTATTCAAAAAGGGTCTTCCAAGAATAATAGACATACTATCGTCCTCGGGAATATCAAGAATAACAAAGTCCGTTAAAATAGTAACGTTTGCAACCACAACAGGCACATCCTCACAAATAACGATAGGTATAGCAGTTGATTTATCAGCCATTTGCAAAGATATTTCAGTAGGTGTCAACTTATTCAAATCAAGTCTACGATATAAAGAGAGAGTCATAACACTAACACCGGCTCCAAGATCACATAAAGCAGTTTTAACATAGTTTCTTTTAATGGAGCATGGTATAGTGGGTACTCCTGGATCTCCAAGTTTCTTTGGTATTCCACCCTTAAAAGTATAATTAGCAAGCATGGTGGAAATTTCTGCTTCCAGTATCTTTCTTTTATTAGTAACAATTTCTTTCATTTACTTAGCATAAAGATTCATTTTGAGCATATCAATTAATCGCATACGCAAAAAGATAGGTCTAATCATTTCAGCAAAGTGCTCAAAATCCTCATCATCCTTTTTCTTGGATGGTTTGAGAGGGAAAGGCATGGATTTCTGAACCCATGGTTCTCTTTCTTTACCATGTTTCCTAGCAACAAAGTCTTTCTTATCATAATGTTGATTCTTTAATTGTGGGTTATCAAGATCAACAGCAGGTTCAATTTCTATATCATTATCATTGCTAGGTTGAGCATCAACATGAACATCATCATTAACATTATCACTAGTTTCAAGTTCATTACCAGATTGTGTTTCAGCATCAGAAATAGAAATATCATTTGTATTCTCAGGTGTGTCAATAACAGGTTCACTAGAAGTATGCAAAGTCCTATCATTTTTCTTTTTCTTCCTTTTAGAAGGACTAGGTGCATCTATATTATTTCTCTGAGAATCTTGCTCAATTCTCTTAGGATGGCCTTCAGGATACAAAGGTTCTTGAGTCATTCTACCAGTTCTACTAGCCACTCTAACAGCATAATCATTATTCTTACTATTCAATTCATTAAGCAAGTCATTGTGAGCTTTAAGTACTTGTTCTACTTGAGTGGTAACCATAGAAGCATGCTTACTAATAAGTTTAAGTTCACCTTTAACATTAGCCATATAATCACCCAAGTGTTCAAGCATACCAACACTGCGTTTTAATTCTCTACCAAAATAGGCATTGAAGTCTTCTTGCTTAACCATAAATTTATCAAACTCATCTAAGCATGGGCTAGCAAACTTAGTAAATGGGATTTCAGCTTTATCATATCTATAGAGAGAATTTACCTTTACTACCTGTGTCGGATTATCAAGACCATGTATTTCTTCAATAGGAGATGGATTAAAATTATGCATTTCTTCGATAGGCGGTAAATTAAGACCATATATTTCTTCAATAGGAGGTAAATTCTTAACATCTTCAGCTTTAATACCCTTTTCTTTCATGGATTTCTTTGCCTCTTGCATATCTTCAGGACTGAGAAATAGAACACCTCTCTTCTTCAGAGTTGGTTTAGGAATAGGCTCAGGAAGTGTCCAATTATTTTCATTTGTCAACATATTATTCAATAGAATTTCAGCTTCGTTCGGTGTTCTTCCCTGAAAATAGAACCAGCACAATTATCCTTGTAATCTCTGGAAGCATCGGTTAGTCCATTATAAAAGATATCAAGTATTTCATTTTTATTAAGAGGATGATCGGGAAAAGCATTAAGTAATTGGAGAAGCCTCCCCTAATCTTTTGGGAGACTCTCTTCTTCAATTTGCACAAAATTATATATCCCTTAAAGCAGCTTGTTTCTTATGAGTAGGGAAAAATTTAGCAGAGAAGTAATAAATCATATCCTGGGGACTACGCACACAACCAGGATCAAGAGAATTAAACCATATCTTAGCATCACCCTTTAATCAGAACGGAAATATTTTAAGGATATAAAACTAGCGAGTTCTCTCATCTTTAGTGAATAGGGTGGCTATATTATTTAATTTAGTAAGATGTGCCACAACAGTTTCATATTCATAGCCATAAAAAGGATCAGATTCAACCAAAGTAATTATACCAGGATCAACAGAGAATTCATAATCCTTATCAGTTACACAGATAGGTGAAGTGGCAAAAGCAGGGTCAGGTTTCATTCTAGCATTAAGAGATTGCTGCTTCCATTTAGCTAATAACCTCTTTAGATCATATCTATCATTGCAAGCTAAAATAGCTCTAGCAGATTCTTCATCCAGAACATAACCCTCAGGAACAACAGGCAATTCATATTTATTAGGGTGAGAGTCTTCATCATCACTTTCATCAATATTATCAGTTTCAATAACTTCATTCTCTCTAACCCTAGCAAGTTGTTCATCAAGAAATTCACCAAGTGGCACAGTAGTATCAAGAATAGAAGTAGTTTCATCATAAGTATCATGCATAGCAGAAGTGGCATCATCAATAACATGTGACATATCAGAATGAATAGCAGAAGCAGGTTTAGGTGTCGCAAGCTTACTCAAAACAGAAGGTGAATCAAGTGTAGAGCTAGATGACAGTTCCTTACCTCCCCTCGTAGTTGAGGGATAAATCTTGGTTTTTGGATCTCTCAAGTTCTTCATAATGATAAGCAGATATAAATCCCAAGTGACTCAAAGAATAGAGCTATGCTCCCCGGCAATGGCGCCAGAAAATAGTCTTGATAACCCACAAGTATAGGGGGTCACAACAGTTTTCGAGGGTAGAGTATTCAACCCAAATTTATTGATTCGACACAAGGGGAGCCAAAGAATATTCTCAAGTATTAGCATCTGAGTTGTCAATTCAAGCACACCTGGAAACTTAGTATCTGCAGCAAAGTGTTTAGTAGCAAAGTAATATGATAGTAGTAGTAACGGTAGCAAAAGGTAACGATAGCAAAACTAATGTTTTTGGTATTTTGTAGTGATGATAGCAATAGCAACGGAAAAGTAAATAAGCGAAGAACAATATATAGAAAGCTCGTAGGCAATGGATCGGTGATAGAGAATTATGCGGATGCGGTTCATCATGTAACAGTCATAACATAGGGTGACACAGAACTAGCCCCAATTCATCAATGTAATGTAGGCATGTATTCCGAATATAGTCATACGTGCTTATGGAAAAGAACATGCATGACATCTTTTGTCCTACCGTCCCGTGGCAGCGGGGTCCTAATTAATGGATACTAAGGGATATTAAGGCCTCCTTTTAATAGAGTACCGGACCAAAGCATTAACACATAGTGAATACATGAACTCCTCAAACTACGGTCATCACCGGTAAGTATCCCGATTATTGTCACTTCGGGGTTAACGGATCATAACACATAATAGGTGACTATAGACTTGCAAGATAGGATCAAGAACACTCATATATTGATGAAAACATAATAGGTTCAGATCTGAAATCATGGCACTCGGGCCCTAGTGAGAAGAATTAAGCATAGCAAAGTCATAGCAACATCAATCTCAGAACATAGTGGATACTAGGGATCAAACCCTAACAAAACTAACTTGATTACATGATAAATCTCATACAACCCATCACCGTCCAGCAAGCCTACGATGGAATTACTCACGCACGGCGGTGAGCATCATGAAATTGGTGATGGAGGAAGGTTGATGATGACGATGGCGACGGATTCCCCTCTGTGGAGCCCCAAACGGACTCCAGATCAGCCCTCCCGAGAGGTTTTAGGGCTTGGCGGCAGCTCCGTATCGTAAAACACGATGAATCCTTCTTCTCCATTTTTTTCTCCCCGAAAGCAAATATATAGAGTTAGAGTTGAGGTCAGAGGAGCTCCAGGAGGCCCATGAGATAGGGGGCATGCCCAGGGGGCAGGTGCGCCCCCACCCTCGTGGCTAGGGTGTGGGCCCTCTGGTCTTCATCTTTTGCAAGGATTTTTTATTATTTCCAAAAAGATGTTCCATGAAGTTTCAGGTCATTCCGAGAACTTTTGTTTCTGCACATAAATAACACCATGGAAATATTTAGCAGAGAAGTAGTAAATCATATCCTGGGGATTACGCACACAACCAGGATCAAGAGAATTAAACCATATCTTAGCATCACCCTTTAATGAGAACGGAAATATTTTAAGGATATAGTAGTAGCGAGTTTTCTCATTATTAGTGAACATGGTGGCTATATCATTTAATTTAGTAAGATGTGCCACAATAGTTTCAGATTGATAGCCATAGAAAGGATCAGATTCAACCAAATTAATTATATCAGGGTCGACAGAGAATTCATAATCATTATCAGTAACAAAGATAGGTGAAGTAGCATAAGCAGGATCATATTTCATTCTAGCATTCAGAGATTTTTGTTTCATCTTAGCTAATAGTTTCTTAAAATCACTCCTATCATTGCAAGCAAGAAAGTCTCTAGCAGTTTCTTCATCCATAACATAACCTTCAGGAACAACAGGTAATTCATATCTAGGGGGAGAATCTTATCCATCACTTTCATCAATCTTATCAGTTTCAATAATTTCATTCCCTCTAGCCCTAGCAAGTTGTTCATCAAGAAATTCACCAAGTGGCACAGTAGTATCAAGCATAGAAGTAGTTCTATCATAAGTATCATGCATAGCAGAAGTGGCATCATCAATAACATGCGACATATCAGAATTAATAGCAGAAGCAGGTTGAGGTGTCGCAAGTTTACTCAAAACAGAAGGTGAATCAAGTGCAGAGCTAGATGGCAGTTCCTTACCTCCCCTCGTAGTTGAGGGAAAAATCTTGGTTCTTTGATATTTCAAGTTCTTCATAGTGATAAGCAGATATAAATCCCAAGTGACTCAAAGAATAGAGCTATGCTCCCCGGCAACGGCACCAGAAAATAGTCTTGATAACCCACAAGTATAGGGGATCGCAACACTTTTCGAGGGTAGAGTATTCAATCCAAATTTATAGATTCGACACAAGGGGAGCCAAAGAATATTCTTAAGTATTAGCAACTGAGTTGTCAATTCAACCACACCTGGAAACTTAATATCTGCAGCAAAGTATTTAGTAGCAAAGTAATATGATAGTAGTGGTAATGATAGCAAAAGGTAACGGTAGCAAAAGTAATATTTTTGGGTTTTGTAGTGATTGTAACAGTAGCAGCAGAAAAGAAAATAAGCGAAGAACAATATAGGAAAAGCTCGTAGGCATTGGATCGGTGATGGAGAATTATGCCGGATGCGATCGATCATGTAACAGTCATAACCTAGGGTGACACAGAACTAGCTCCAGTTCATCAATGTAATGTAGGCATGTATTCCGAAAATAGTCATACATGCTTATGGAAAAGAACTTGCATGACATCTTTTGTCCTACCCTCCCGTGGCAGTGGGTCCTATTGGAAACTAAGGGATATTAAGGCCTCCTTTCAATAGAGTACCGGGCCAAAGCATTAACACATAGTGAATACATGAACTCCTCAAACTACGGTCATCACCGGTAAGTATCCCAATTATTGTCACTTCGGGGTTAACGGATCATAACACATAATAGGTGACTATAGACTTGCAAGATAGGATCAAGAACTCTCATATATTGATGAAAACATAATAGGTTCAGATCTGAAATCATGCCACTCGGGCCCTAGTGACAAGCATTAAGCATAGCAAAATCATAGCAACATCAATCTCAGAACATAGTGGATACTAGGGATCAAACCCTAACAAATCTAACTCGATTACATGATAAATCCCATCCAACCCATCACCGTCCAGCAAGCCTACGATGGAATTACTCACGCACGGGGGTGAGCATCATGAAATTGGTGATGGAGGAAGGTTGATGATGACGATGGCGACGAATTCCCCTCTCCGGAGCCCCGAATGGACTCCAGATCAGCCCTCCCAAGAGAGTTTAGGGCTTGGCGGCGGCTCCGTATCGTAAAACACGATGAATCCTTCTCTCTGGTTTTTTTCTCCCCAAAAGTGAATATATGGAGTCAAGGTTGAGGTCGGTGGAGCGTCAGGGGGCCCACGAGGCAGGGGGCGCACCCCCCACCCTCGTGGACAGGTGGTGGCCCCCTGACATGGATCTTTCTTCCAGTATTTTTTATATATTCCAAAATAATTCTTCGTTGATTTTCAGGTCATTCCGAGAACTTTTATTTCTGCACAAAAATAACACCATCGCAAAGGCAGAGGTAAATCAGATCACGGTCATACATATGACCTTCGACATGACCTGAACCATAAAGCAGGATATACCAGATCAATCTACGGATCACGAGGACGTGCCTCGACATGCGAGGACGAACACCTATTCGGACATGACAAACTTAGTCATGCTCGGGCCGAATACCGCAGACGGACTCCATCAGAGCTACGTCACGATACGGCCCGATATAGAGGCGCCGCACACCCTCATTGCTTCACTGATGAGGTCATGGATCATGAATTCTCAGAAGGGTTCAAACCCGTGAATATAGAATCATACGATGGACGCACGGACCCAGCGGTGTGGATCGAGGACTTCATTCTCCACATTCATATGGCCCGCGGCGATGACCTCCATGCCATGAAATACCTCCCTTTCAAACTCAAGGGGCCAGCTCGGCTTTGGCTCAACAGTCTGCCTGAAAATTTTATTGGTAGCTGGGAGGACTTAGAAGAGGCCTTCCTCGATAACTTCCAAGGTACATATGTTCGACCTCCAGACGCTGATGACTTAAGCCATATAGTTCAGCAGCCCGGAGAGTCCACCAGGAAATTTTGGACTAGGTTCTTAACTATAAAGAACCAAATCGTCGATTGTCTAGATGCCGAAGCCCTAGCAGCCTTCAAACACAGCATCCGCGACGAATGGCTCACTCCCCACCTCGGCCAAGAAAAGCCAAAATCCATGGCGGCCCTCACGGCACTCATGACCCACTTTTGTGCGGGCGAGGACAGTTGGTTGGCCCGTAGCAAAAAAAAAATGCAAGCGACGCCGGCACCCCTGAAGTTAAAAATAACAAATATAAGTCTCGATGCAACAGATACAAGCGTCGAAACAACAGTCAAAACATCGAGGATATGACGGTCAATGCCGGATTCAGTGGCTCTAAGTCAGGTTAGTGGAAGAAGCCGTTCCGAAGGAACAATTCAGGCCCATCCAGCTTGGACCACATACTTGATTGTCCGTGCCAGATTCATGGCACCCCGGACAAACCACCCAATCATACAAATAGAGATTGTTGGGTTTTTAAACAAGCCGGCAAATTAAACACCGAGAACAGGGAAAAGGGATCGCAAAGCGAGGACGACGACGAAGAGCCCCAGCAACCGAACATAGGGGGATAGAAGAAGTTTCCCCCTCGGGTCAAAACGGTGAACATGATATATGCAACCCACATCCCCAAGAGGGAGCGCAAGCGTGCACTTAGGGACATCTACGCGATAGAGCTAGTCGCCCCAAAATTTAATCCATGGTTGTCATGCCCGATCACTTTTGATCGCCGGGATCATCCGACCAGTATCCCTCACGGTGGCTCAGCCGCACTGGTCCTAGACCCAATAATTGACGGGTTCGACCTGACTCGCATCCTTATGGACGGAGGTAGCATCCTCAATCTGCTCTATCAGGATACAATGCGGAAAATGGGCATTAACCCATCACAGATCAAGCCCACCAGGACTACCTTCAAAGGAGTCATACCATGTGCAGAGGCCCGCTATACGGGCTCAATCACACTAGAGGTTGTCTTCGGATCTCCAGACAACTTCTGAAGCAAGGATTTAATCTTCGATATCGTCCCCTTCCACAGCGGCTATCACACACTGCTCGGACGAACTGCATTTGCCCGATTCAACACAGTACCACACTATGCTTATCTCAATATCAAGATGCTCGGTCCACGCGGCGTCATAATGGTCAATGGAAATACGAAACGCTCCCTCCTTATAGAAGAGCACACAGCTGCCTTAGCAGCAGAAGTGTAGAGCGGCCTTCTCAAGCAGAACCTTAATTCGGCTGCCGAGCCCACGAACACTATTAAGAGGGTCCGAACTACTCTGCAACAGGAGAGCTTGGCTCATCGGGAGCTCTATTAGCAATCCGGCCTCCATCTCAGTCCCAATCAAGTGGTGGCATTCGTGCCGCGCGTACATAACTACGCACTCAAAATCCCATGGGCATCGATGGAGGCATAGCTAGCTTGTGGTCCATAGTACGGCTCAGCCGATATTGGGTACACACATACTTTCATTTTTACTTGCCTCCTTTTCAGGTCTCAATTCCACAGGCCCCATCTGGTGGCCTGGTCATCGGTCCTCTTGAAGGACAAACACACCAAGGCGGCAAGAAGCACAAGCATATGGGGGACTTCTCTAGGTGGTTTTCGTTAATGATCACTCTATCTGTTTTTCAGGACCCACGTGCAGCTCTCCCTTGGTCAAGGCATGGTAACTAGCCCTCTGCTTATTGCATTACTTGTATAAACGCACTTTAACGTACCAATGAAATTATAATTAAAATAGTTTGCGGCTCAAATTTTACGGCCCTAGCTTATCACTTGCTCTTCCTTTTTCCTCTTTCGTCTTTTCTGGTAACTTTATCAGGTAGCACCTGTACACTTCATGAAGGAAATATGCCCTAGAGGCAATAATAAAGTTATTATTTATTTCCTTATTTCATTATAAATGTTTGTTATTCATGCTAGAATTGTATTAACCGGAAACTTGATACATGTGTGAATACATAGACAAACAAAGTGTCACTAGTATGCCTCTACTTGACTAGCTCATTGATCAAAGATGGTTATGTTTCCTAGCCATAGACATGAGTTGTCATTTGATTAATGGGATCACATCATTAGGAGAATGATGTGATTGACTTGACCCATTCCATTAGCTTAGCATGATGATCATTTAGTTTTTTGCTATTGCTTTCTTCATGACTTATACATGTTCCTATGACTATGAGATTATGCAACTCCCGAATACCAGAGGAACATGTGTGATACCAAACATCACAACGTAACTGGGATGATTATAAAGGTGCTCTATAGGTGTCTCCGAAGGTACTTGTTGGGTTGGCGTATTTCGAGATTAGGATTTGTCACTCTGATTGTCGGAGAGGTATCTCTGGGCCCACTCGGTAATGCACGTCACTATAAGCCTTGCAAGCATTGCAACTAATGAGCTAGCTGCGGGATGATGTATTACAAAACGAGTAAAGAGACTTCCTGGTAACGAGAATGAACTAGGTATTAAGATACCGATGATCGAATCTCGGGCAAGTAACATACCGATGACAAAGGGAACAACGTATGTTGTTATGCGGTTTGACCAATAAAGATCTTCGTAGAATTTGTTGGAGCCAATATGAGCATCCAGGTTCTGCTATTGGTTATTGACCGGAGACGTGTCTCGGTCATGTCTACATAGTTCTCGAACCAGTAGGGTCCGCACGCTTAAAGTTCGATCACGGTTATATTATGAGTTTATGTGTTTTGATGTACCAAAGGTAGTTCGGAGACCCAGATGTGATCACGGACATGACGAGGAGTCTAGAAATGGTCGAGACATAAATATTGATATATTGGAAGCCTATATTTGGATATCGGAAGTGTTCCGGGTGAAATCAGGATTTTACCGGAGTACCGGGGGATACCGGAACCCCCCGGGGGGTTAATGGGCCAAGATGGGCCTTAGTGGATAAGAGGAGGGGCGGCCAGGGCAGGCCGCGCGCCCCCTCCCCCTCTAGTCCGAATTGAACAAGGAGGGGGGCGGCGCCCCCCTTTCCTTCCTCTCTCCCTCCTCCTTCCCCTTTCTCCTACTCCAACTAGGAAAGGAGGGAGTCCTACACCCGGTGGGAGTAGGACTCCTCCCTGGTGTGCCTCCTCCTAGCCGGCCGCCTCTCCCCCCTTTCTCCTTTATATACGGGGGCAGGGGCCACCTCTAGACACAACAATTGATCTCTTGGATCTCTTAGCCGTGTGCGGTGCCCCCCTCCACCATAGTCCACCTCGATAATATTGTAGCGGTGCTTAGGCGAAGCCCCGCGTCAGTAGAACATCATCATCATCACCACGCCGTCGTGCTGACACAACTCTCCCTCAAAGCTCGGCTGGATCGGAGTTCGAGGGACGTCATCGAGCTGAACATGTTCTGAACTCGGAGGTGTCGTACGTTCGGTACTTGATCGGTCGGATCGTGAAGACGTACGGCTACATCATCCGTGTTGTGCTAACACTTCCACTTTCGGTCTACGAGGGTACATGGACAACACTCTCCCCTCCTGTTGTTATGCATCACCATGAGCCTGTGTGTGCATAGGAATTTTTTTGAAATTACTATGTTCCCCAATAGTGGCATCCGAACCTGGTTTTATGCATAGATGTTATATGCACGAGTAGAACACAAGTGAGTTGTGGGTGATATAAGTCATACTGCTTACTAGCATGTCATACTTTGGTTCGGTGGTATTGTTGGATGAAGCGGCCCGGACCGACATTACGCGTACGCTTACGCGTGACTGATTCTACCGACGTGCTTTGCACACAGGTGGCTGGCGGGTGTCTGTTTCTCCAACTTTAGTTGGACCAAGTGTGGCTACGCCTGGTCCTTGAGAAGGTTAAAACAACACTAACTTGACAAACTATCGTTGTGGTTTTGATGCGTAGGTAAGAACGGTTCTTGCTCAGCCCATAGCAGCCACGTAAAACTTGCAACAACAAAGTAGAGGACATCTAACTTGTTTTTGCAGGGCATGTTGTGATGTGATATGGTCAAGGCATGATGCTATATTTTATTGTATGAGATGATCATGTTTTGTAACCGAGTTATCGGCAACTGGCAGGAGCCATATGGTTGTCGCTTTATTGTATGCAATGCAATCGCTCTGTAATGCTTTACTTTATCACTAAGCGGTAGCGATAGTCGTAGAAGCATAAGTTGGCGAGACGACAACGATGCTACGATGGAGATAAAAGTGTTGTGCCGGTGACAATGGTGATCATGACGGTGCTTCGGAGATGAAGATCACAAGCACAAGGTGATGATGGACATATCATATCACTTATATTGATTGCATGTGATGTTTATCTTTTATGCATTTTATCTTGCTTTGATTGAAAGTAGCATTATAAGATGATCTCTCACTAAATTATCAAGGTATAAGTGTTCTCCCTGAGTATGCACCGTTGCGAAAGTTCTTCGTGCTGAGACACCACGTGATGATCGGGTGTGATAGGCTCTATGTTCAAATACAACTGGTGCAAAACAGTTGCACACGCGTAATACTCAGGTTAAACTTGATGACCCTAGCATATGCAGATATGGCCTCGGAACACTGGAGACCGAAAGGTCGAGCGTGAATCATATAGTACATATGATCAACATAGTGATGTTCACCATTGAAAACTGCTCCATCTCACGTGATGATCGGACATGGTTTAGTTGATATGGATCATGTGATCACTTAGATGATTAGATGGATGTCTATCTAAGTGGGAGTTCTTAAGTAATATGATTAATCGAACTTTAATTTATCATGAACTTAGTCCTAGTAGTATTAGCATATCTATGTTGTAGATCAATAGCTCGTGTTTAGCTCCTCTGTTTTATTTTTGATATGTTCCTAGAGAAAACTAAGTTGAAAGATGTTAGTAGCAATGATGCGGATTGGATCCGTGATCTAAGGATTATCCTCATTGCTGCACAGAAGAATTATGTCCTTGATGCACCGCTAGGTGACTGGCCTATTGCAGGAGCAGATGCAGATGTTATGAACGTTTGGCTAGCTCAATATGATGACTACTTGATAGTTTAGTGCACCATGCTTATCAGCTTAGAATCGGGACTTCAAAGATGTTTTGAACGTCATGGGTCAGATGAGATGTTCCAGGAGTTGAAGTTAATATTTCAAGCAAATACCTGTGTTGAGAGATATGAAGTCTCCAACAAGTTCTATAGCTAAAAGATGGAGGAAAATAGCTCAAGTAGTGATCATGTGCTCAGATTGTCTGGGTACTACAATCGCTTGAATCAAGTGGGAGTTAATCTTCCAGATAAAATAGTGATTGACAGAATTCTCTAGTCACCATCACCAAGTTAGTAGAACTTCATGATGAACTATAGTATGCAAGGGATGATGAAACGATTCCCGAGCTTTTATTGATGATGAAATCGATGAAGGTAGAAATCAAGAAAGAGCATCAAGTGTTGATGATTAACAAGACCACTAGTTTCAAGAAAGGGGCAAAGGGAAATAAAGGGAACTTCAAGAAGAACGGCAAGCAAGTTGTTGCTCAAGTGAAGAAGCCCAATTCTGGACCTAAGCCTGAGACTAAGTGCTTCTACTGCAAATGGACTGGTCACTGGAAGCGGAACTACCCCAAGTATTTGGCGGATAAGAAGGATGGCAAAGTGAACAATGCTATATTTGATATACATGTTATTGATGTGTACTTTACTAGTGTTTATATCAACCCCTCGGAATTTGATACTGGTTCAGTTGCTAAGAGTAGTAACTCGAAACGGGAGTTGCAGAATGAACAGAGACTAGTTAAGGGTGAAGTGACGAAGTGTGTTGGAAGTGGTTCCAAGATTGATATGATCATCATCGAACACTCCCTATACTTTTGGGATTAGTTTTAAACCTAAATAAATGTTATTTGCTGTTTGCGTTGAGCATGAATATGATTTGATCATGTTTATTGCAATACGGTTATTCATTTAAGTTAGAGAATAATTGTTGTTCTGTTTACATGAATAAAACCTTCTATGGTTGTCGGGGGTTTGGTGCGACATATGCCAAAGGATGGCTTATCATGGTGGGGGCGAGTAGAACGTCGCCGGTGCCTGGAAACGGGATGAGGCGAAGACATGCATGCCGGCGAATCTTACCCAGCTTCAGGGCTCTCCGAGGAGATAATACCCCTACTGCTGCTCTGTGGGGTCTCCGCATGATCACTATGTCTAAGTGTTTACACGGTCGCTCCTTGAGCTGTTTCTTGGAGGTAGGAGAGGGCAAGGCTAGCTTTCTCCCTTCTATATGATCTAGTCTAGAGCTAATGGGTTCCCACCCTTTGCATGGGTGCCCTAGGGGGTTTATATAGGCCTACCCCCCAGGGGTACAATGGTAATCCGGCTGGACGCGGGCCCAACCGTCAGTGCCTCTGGCCTCCGTCTTCTCTGCCGACCGCTGGGGCCCGCTGACTAGCCTGGTACGGAGCCGACAAGCCGTGTCCGCCGCAGGCGGGTCTTGCCAGCTTCTGATTACTGTAGCCGTGCTTCTGATGACGCGGGCTTGATCATGAGGTCGTGGCAACAGCCCCGCCGCCTGGCGGGCGATCACTGTTGCCACTCCCCATCACATCTTGATTAATGGCGCATGGGCCCCGGGGGAGGGCTCGGCCGACTCCCCCGGGCCGTCTCCCGACGGGTCCGACTGGTGGTTCTCCTGCCGTCTCCTGAGGTCTCACTGACTGGTGGGGCCTGCTGCCTCTAGGCCATACAGACAAGCCATCGTGGGTGCAGGATTCGGCCCTGCGGTGCTGATGTCAGGGCCGGCATGGCAACGGTGCCACGCCGCACGGAGATCTTCCGGGGTATGGCGTGTTGTGGCCATGCCTGCCCTTGGTAAGGGGCGGGGGTGGGCTTTGTTGTAGCCACGCCCCGGCCCCGTCCCCTTTGATGAGGTCATGGGGTTTGTTGGAGTCGCAGGCCGACTCCCCAAAGCCGGCTTCTATGGAAGTCGCCCGTCGGGAGTCGGCTTTATCCTGAAGTCGTCTCTAGGACTTGGCCGTGAGCGGGCAGTCGGCCGTCTTGCCTTCGACTCCTCAGAAGGCGGCTCTTTGTCCTGGGTTCTTGAGGGGCGCAGCCTGCCCCGATGTCTTGAAAGGTTCTGGGGCTCGAGTTGGCCTACCCGTGGCCCATTACTCTAACAGTAGTCCCCGAAGCTGGTGAGGCGCCATGGACGATCGGCCGAGAAGCCTCAGCAGTTTCTCTTTCTGGGTGCTCAACACATGGTCTTTGATGGACTTCTGCCGGGCCGACCAAAAGGAGTCGGACTCGCTTGATTCGGACTCACTCAATTCTGACTAGCTCAGTATTTCGAACGCCGCAGCGGGATTTAAGTGGCGTGCTAGCTAAGCCTCCAGGCTGCCGCCCGTTCTAGGCCTGTCACGCGATGGCACGTGGCTGGGCCGTCCTGCAAGCCTACGCGCGTGACGGGACATGCCCATAGGCGAGGCCCGCCACCACCGTGCCTTGGCGCCCGAGCGGATCCGCTGCGGCCCCGGTGGACGGTTGGGATTCTCGTGGAGTTACTGCGCGCAGTAACTTTATCGTGGATCGTGGGGGTCATGGGGCCGTGGGCGCAGTAAATCCCCACGATCGCCCCCTCGGCTTCGTAGCCCACAGGGCTATAAGTAGGGGGTAGAGGGGGGCACGCGCGCCCCTCCTTCCACTACTCCTCGCTCTCTTCCTTCTTGCTGCTCCTCGCTCTCCTCCTTCTTCTTCTTTGCTCCGCCGCGCGCCCAAGCTCCGGCGAACGCCGCGGCGACAGCTTGCGATGAGTTCTTCCTCCGCCGCCGCGCCTCCCCCGGTGCGTTCCGGCACTTGGGACGGCTCCGAAGTTCATGAAGACCACATCGAGTTCCTCCGCCGGACTCGTCGGCTCCCCGACGAGGATCGCGTGCAGGTGCGTCTTGCGCCGAAGGGGGAGATTTCCCCCGCACCGCAGGAGGGCGAGCGGGTTATCTTCCGCTCGCACTGCCTGCGCGGTTTGGGGCTGCCGGCGAGCAGTTTCTTCCGATCCTTCCTGGAGTTCTACGGCCTCCGGCCGCACCACCTCACCCCCAACGCAGTGGTGCTGTTGTCCGCCTTTGTGGCCATGTGCGAAGGCTTCCTCAGAGTCCTTCCCACCCTCGAGCTCTGGGGGAGTTCTTCTTCTCCAAGCTCGGCACCTAGGCTGCGGGCGTGCCGGCTCAGTGCTGCGCCTTCATCGTCGTGCGAAGGTTGGGGGCCGACAATCCCTTCCCCTTCATCTCGCTGATAAAGTCAGTGAAGATGTGGCAGAGATCATACTTCTACGTCAGGAACGCCTCCCCGAGGGGGGACTGGGTCAACCTGCCGGCTTTCGAAGCCGGCCGCCGCCTGGGCGACTGCCCAACTGGTCGTACCGGGCCAAGTCGCTGACGCCTGCGGGAGCTGGCGCCATCACGCGACTCCGAGTGCTGACGCAGTCGGAGGGTCTGACTGGTCCGGACCTGCTGGACGCCTTCATGGCGCACCGAGTTCTCCCACTCCAAGGCCGCCCCCATATGATATGCCAGATGAGCGGGCACCGCGACCCGAGTCGGATGTGCACCAAGGACATGCCTCACGAAGAGGTGGCCTTCATGGTGAATTACCTCTCGGACAGCAGGCTCCTGGAGGATTGGCGGTTCGGCAAGGAGCCGTACTCCCGCGCCAACCCCCCACCCGTGGTGAGTCGCCTCTCCTTTCTTTCTTTGGATTGTCTTCTTTCTTGCCGAGTTTTGTTTTGACCAGTCAGCTTTGGTCAGAACCCCCTCCTCCACCCGCCAGCCGGCACCTCGGGGCCGGCTCACGAGTTCCTCGCCGACCGGGCGGAGAGCGACGTCGGCAACCCCGATCTGGGGGCTGCGGCTTTGGAAGACGACGCCTAGGGAGGAGGAGGAATAGCAGGCGACTTTAGGCCTTCGGCCACTTTCGCCGACTAGCCTGATGACGACGCCGAGAGAGAAGTCGCCCCTCGTCATCGGCCAGGAGCCAGCCAGCCTGGCGCGGGCTCTTCTGCCGCGCCGAGCGCTCCAGGCAGCGGGAAGAAGTGCAGGGCCGTGCCGACCTTGTTCGGCTGTCGGCCGAACAAGACCAAGGGTTCGGCTGCGGAGAGGGAAGGCGGCGACCCCTCTACGCTGGACGTGAACGTTCCGCCGCCGCCTCCGCCGCCGTCTGAAGGTGCGCAAGGCAAGCAGCCAGCGGACCCTCCGATGCCGCCGACCAAAGATGAGGCCGTGGCAAGCCTACTCCTCCAAGTCGGCTCGCCAACGCGCCGCCGTCTGGAGAAGGCGACTTCGGCACCCCTCCCCCTGGAAGCCGGTACTGCCAGCTCGGCGATCCCAGACGCCAAAGCGACCAGCGCCGCTCCCATCGGGTGGGTGCGAGGAGGCGGCACCGGGCCGCTGAACTAGGCGCTCCTGGACGTCCAGGCAAAGCTTCGCGCCGAGGGCGACACTCTCCAGAGTTGCACCAAGGCATTCCTGGCGTCGCGGGCAGCCGTCCGGGCATGTTTTTCCCTTTGGTCTTTGTTTTTCTTGTTCCTTTCTGTGGGGGGGGGGGCGCCAGTGCACCCACTGGGTGTAGTCCCCGAGTTTCGGGCTGGCTGCTGAGCAGGCAGCCCGGAACTCCAATTGATGAACTCTGGGTATTAACTTTTTGTCTGAATCGTTCGTCGTAGGATTACCACAACCTCCACGTCACTGCCTTCAACCGTAACGTTGAAGAGCTAGGCAAGCGGACCGCCGATCTGTCGGAGAGCCGGAGTAAGTTCTTTTCCTTCTTCGCGGGGGCGCACTGGCGCACCCGCGGGCTGTAGTCCCCAAGATTTGGGCCGACTGCTGAGCAGTCGGGCCGGATCTCCCTGGCGACCTTCTTTTCTTGATGACTTAACGCCTTCTTTCTTTCTTCTTCTCAGGGGCCAACGCTGCTCTTCAACAGCAGCTGAGCGACGCCAACTCCGCTTTGCGCGCCAAAGAGGAGGAGTGCAGCAAGCTCGCCATGGAGCGCGATCTGCTGGCCACTCAATTGGCAGAGCAGAAGGAGCTGCTTCTGAAGTCGCAGAGGGAGGCAGAGGACACGGAGGCCGTCCTCCTGGGCGAATTCGCGAGCGAGCGCTCCTCCTGGTCTGACAAGGAGGCGCTGCTGGCCTCCGGCTTCCACGAGATTGAAGACATCATTGATGGTGAGTTTCTTTATTTTCTTTCTTCGAGCTGCCGATTTAAGTCATGCCGACTCCTGGTTTTTGACTTGCTTCTTCGTTTCTTCCTGTCTTTGCAGACTTCTTCCCTGGGCAGTCGCAGGCCGCCATCCAAGCCATCGAGGCTGACCGTGAAGGTCGGAGGGCGGAGGGCGCAGAGATTGCAGCCGACGCCCCCCGAACACTTGACGAGCACATCCTGAGCATCGAGGCTCGCCTTCGGCCGGCTCACCGGATGCTGCGCCGGCTTCAGTGCGTTGGTGCCCAGGCGATTGCCGTCCTATTGTCGGATATGCAGGCTCCGCGTACCCCCAGCCTGACGGCCGACTGGCTAGAGGTCGCGGCTGGTCGTCTTGAGGCCTGGAAGGGCTCTTCGGCCCGAGCTGGAGCGCGCCGGGCCTTGGAGTTCGTCAAGGCATGGTATCCGGGGCTGGATCTAGACCGGCTGGCCATGCTTCGGTCGGAGGCCCAGCCGGAGCTGGCAGCCGCGGAAGACGCCCTCGTCAAGCGTGCTATGGCGATCGCTGAGTACACCGACACCAGCATCTTCGTCCCCGAGTGGTCTGAAGACGGCGAGGAGGTACCGCCGGAGTGGTTTGGGATGAACCCAGACTACGACGAGGACTCGGCGGAGGTGATTGGCTCCAGCGTGGAGGAAGAGGGCGAGGTGGAGGCACCAGAAGACGGAGCAGACGGCCAGCCTCAGCTCGACCGTGCCTCCAGCAACGAGCCGCGTGAGACCGACCCGACTGCCGCCGGAAGCGATCAAGCCGAGACTAGCCAGCCGGCCGCCCCGATGCCTGGCGCTGGCGCCTCCTCCGATCCTTCGAATCCGTCTGCTGCTTCCTAAGATGTCGTTGTATCTTTGTTTTGTCTGCTTCAGTAGTCTTTGAAGAACTTGTTAATTCGCACAATTCCACCCGCAGGGTGTATTTTGAACCTCTGCTCGAAAATTCGGCCAAGGGCCTATGTTATGTAAATATATTTATCCGAGTTCTATCTTTTCTTGCTTATTGCTCTTTTGGCTTTTTTCCTTTGCCGCTTTCTCTTAGTTGCCTGCCTTGCCAATCGGACAGCCGCTCCATGGACTGTCGCTGGATCAAGTGCTTGGCTACTTTGGGAAAGCAAGTACTTAGCCATTTTCAAGAGTTTTTGAGCAAGTTGGATAGAAGACGGCAATCCGACTATTGGAGAGTCGGTTTTGCGAAAAAGGCTAGAAGATGTCTTGAGCTATGTTTTATGCTTTGAGTCCTTAGACATTTTTCATGGGAATGCCCATTCTACCTTACTGCTGCCCGCCGTACAGTCGCTCTGCGAGCTGCGGCTTCTGACAGGAGACGGTTTAGGCGTTTACACACTACTTGTCCGACTTCAGGAAGCATTTCATAGTGCAAGGCGGCAAGTCCCCGGGCCGACTTGTCGAGCCCGATGCCAAACGGCATAAAAAAGGAGTAACATACTCGCAGTCATAATTTTTATCATACAGACAAAAGAGCGCAGTCCCCGAGCTCGTCTCGGGGGGCCCGAAGTCTTGGTACTTTAATACAAAAGGTAGCATGGTACATACTGCATCAACTGTAAAATCTTCGAAGGAGATTTGCATTCCATGGCCGCTCTGTCTCCTTGCCGGAGTCGTCCCTCTTGCGTGCTCGAGGCTTCTGAGCGTCAATCAGGTAGTAGGAATCGTTGCCCAGTACTTTGCTGATGATGAAAGGGCCTTCCCAAGGCGCCGACAGCTTGTGCTGGCCGGCTGTTCGCTGGATCAGCCGGAGCACAAGGTCGCCTTCTTGGAAAGATCTTGGCCTGACCTTCCTGTTGTGGTATCGGCGCAAGCTCTACTGGTAGATGCTGGACCGGCTGAGTGCCAACAGCCGGCCCTCTTCCAGCAGATCGACGCCGTCTTGTCGTGCTTCTTCTGCTTCCTCCTCGGTGTACATGGTGACTCGTGGGGAGTCGAACTCTATGTCTGTTGGGATGATGGCTTCGGCACCGTAGACGCGGAAGAAGGGCGTGAAGCCGGTTGACTTGTTTGGAGTCATGCGCAGACTCCAGAGGACGGCTGGCAGCTCGTCGAGCCAGCAGCCAGCCGAGTGCTCCAGAGGCTCGATCAGCCGAGGCTTGATGCCGGACAGGATGAGGTCGTTTGCTCACTCCACTTGGCCGTTTGACTGCGGATGGGCGACGGACGCTAGGTCCAGTCGGATGCCCTGTGTTGCGCAGAAACGGGCCAAGGAGCTTTTGGCGAAATTTGTGTCGTTGTCGGTGATGATGTTGTGTGGTAATGCCGTACCGAATTGTGATATCGAAGATGAAAGTTACGGCAGTCGAACCGTTCAGCTTCTTGATTGGCTTTGCTTCTATCCACTTGGTGAACTTGTCCACTGCGACAAGTAAGTGAGTTAAGCCACCTCGTGCTGTCTTGAATGGTCCCACCATGTCTAGACCCCAAACTGCGAAAGGCCAGTCAATGGGGATGGTCTTGAGTGCAGAAGCTGGCTGGTGCGGCTTGGAGCTGAACTTCTGGCACCCTTTGCATTTTTGGACCAACTCCTTGGCCTCTTCCAAGGTAGTTGGCCAGAAAAAATCGTGTCGAAAGGCTTTGGCAACGAGTGCTCTTGAAGCCGCATGGTGGCCGCACTCGCCTTGATGGATGTCTTTGAGAATCGCTTGGCCTTGCTCTGGCTCTACACAGCGCTGGTAGACACCAGTGACGCTGCACCTGACCAGCTTTCTGTTGACTATGGTGTAGGCTGCCAGCCGACGTTGTATTTGCCGAGCTGAGGTCTCATCAGTCGGCAGCTCTTTGTTCACCAGGAATTTGAGGATGGGCTGGGCCCATGAGGGTGCTGCTATTTCTTCGACTGTCAGAACTGCGACTTGGACGAGGGCGGTTGGGCTGGGAGGTGGCGGGCTGGAGTCAACAACCCCAGGTCGACTGGCGCGGCCCTTGGGTCGAGTTCTGGAGTCTTCAAGTCTGCTGCCGCAGTCCCCGGGCCGGGTTCAACTGTGGCGGCTTTGGAGTCATCCGCCAAAATCCCCGTACCGACTGCCGGAGCTCTGGAGTCGGATCCGACATCTTCGGGAGGAGCCGGCACAAAAATGGAGTCTGATTCTGGTGAAGGCTTGACAGACGGCTTGAGGAGGCATTGAAGGGCGACGCCAGATGGTATTGCTTGGCGGGTAGAGCCGATTCGTGCCAAGGCATCTGCTTGGTCGTTGTCGTTTCTTGGCACATGGAGAAACTCGCACCCTTCAAAATACCCCTGAGTTGCTACACGAGGAAACGGTAACTCGCTATGTTTGCATCTTTCGCGTCCCAGTCGCCAGATGATTGCTGGACCACTAAGTCTGAGTCGCCATAACACAAGATCCGGCGGATGCCAAGCTCTTTGGCAAGCCGGAGCCCGTGAATGAGCACCTCGTACTCGGCGATGTTGTTGGAGGCGGCAAAGTGGATTTGCAGTGCGTATTTGAGCTTGTCGCCTTTGGGAGAGGTGAGGACGATGCCGGCTCCCAAGCTAGTGCGCATCTTGGAGCCGTCGAAATGCATCCGCCAATGGGTGGAATCAGGTGCTGGAGGTAGGTACTGGGTCTCGGCCCAGTCGACAAGGAAGTCGGCCAGTGCTTGTGACTTGATGGCGGTGCGGGGCTGGTAGTGGATGGTGTAGGGAGCCAGCTCTATGGCCCATTTGGCCACTCGGCCAGAAGCATCTCGGCTACCAATGATATCGGCAAGCGGGGCCATGCAGACCACCATGATTGGATGCTTTTGAAAGTAAGACTTCAATTTCTTGGCAGCAAAATGTACGCCATAGCACATCTTCTGGTAGTGGGGGTAGTTCTGCTTGGAGGTCGACAGTACCTCGCTCAGGTAATATACCGGTCTCTGGACAGGTAGCGCCTTGCCTTCCTCCTTGCGTTCCACTACAATGACCGTGCTGACTACCCGGCTGGTGGCGGCGATGTACAGGAGCATAGGTTCCTTGGGAGTCGGAGCCGCCAGGACGGGTGGAGTAGTCAGCATCTTCTTCAACTGGTGAAAAGCTTCGTCTGCCTTATGGTTCCACTCGAAAAAAGTGGTCTTCTTCATGAGTTGGTACAAGGGGAGAGCTTTCTCGCCCAGCCGACTGATGAATCGGCTGATGAACGCCAAGCCGCCGGTGAACTTCTGCACATCCAGCAGTCGGCTAGGTACCTCCATTCTCTCAATGGCCTTGATCTTTACTGGGTTGCATTCTATGCCGCGTTCAAAGACCAGGAAGCCAAGGAGCTGGCCGGCTGGTACTCCGAAGACACACTTCTCAGGGTTGAGCTTGATCTAGAATCAGCGCAGGTTCTCAAAGGTCTCCTTGAGGTCTTCCAGCAGTGTTCCACACTTTTCTGTCTTCACCACCACGTCGTCTACGTAGACGTGGGCGTTCCTGCCGAGCTACTTGAGGAGGCACTTCTGCATACAACGCTGAAAGGTGGCGCCGGCATTCCTTAAGCCGAACGTCATGGTGAGGTAGCAGAAGGCTCCAAACGGCGTGATGAAGGCGGTCTTCGGTCTATCAGCTGGGTTCAGCTTGATATGGTGATATCTTGAGTATGCATCCAAAAAACTCAACAGCTCACATCCGACTGTGGAGTCTATCACCTGATCGATTCTTGGTAGAGCAAATGGGTCCTTTGGGCAGGCCTTGTTGAGGCTTGTGTAGTCAATACACATTCACCACTTCTTGTTCTTCTTCAGTACCAGGACCGGATTTGCTAGCCATTCTGGAAAGAACACTTCCATAATGAAGCCGGCTGCTAGGAGTCGGGCTATCTCTTCTCCGACAACTCTTCTCTTCTCTTCTGATAGGCGGCGTAGGGGCTGCCTGACCGGCTTTGCATCAGATCGGACATGTAACTTGTGCTCGGCGAATTCCGTCGGTACACCTGGCATGTCTTTGGGGGACCATGCGAAGATGTCCCGATTCTCACGGAGGAAATCGACGAGCTCGCCTTCCTATTTGTTGTCGAGGTTTGCACCTACAACGGCGTACCTCTCTGAGTGCTCCGGATCCAAGGGTATCTTCTTTGTCTCTTTGGCCGGCTTGAACGAATCCTCAGCCTCCGACTCTTTTGGGTTGGGCGATACCTCAGGCTGCTTGCCGGCCATCGCCACAACTCGCTCGAGGAGCCGCTTCTCGGCCGCGATTACCAGGGACTCGGCCAGCCGACTGCTCTCAGCCGCGCAAGCAGACGACTTTCGGTAGTCACCAGCCACAGTCAAAATTCCCCTGGAACTGGGCATCTTCATCTTGAGGTAGGCGTAGTGGGGGACCGCCATGAACTTGGCCAAGGCGGTCGGCCAAGTAGTGCATGGTATGGGCTCTCAAGGTCCACCACCTCAAACCAAACGGACTCTCTACGGAAGTGATCTTTGTCTCCAAAGAGGATGTCCATCAGGATTTTGCCGATTGGTGAGTAGGAAGGCCCAGGAACAATGCTGTGGAACACAGTCCGGCTGTTCTGAAGCTATCTTTGCTTGATTCCTAACTTCTCCATGGTGTCCTTGTACAGGATATTGATGATGCTGCCTCCGTCTATCAGAACTCGCGAGAAACGCGCGGCTCGTCTGTCTGTGGCAAAGGTGGCGTCCAGGACCAAGGCATAGGAGCCCGGACTCGGCATCACTTCTGGGTGGTCAGCCCTGCTCCAGCTGATGGGATTCTCAGACCAGTGCATGAACTCTGGTGTTTCCGACGCCACTGCATTCACCTCTTGTCGCTGCAGCCGCCTGCTGCGTCGATCATCAGCCACACTGGTGAACACCACATAGGCTCCATGCTCTTCAGGGTATTCATCTTGTACTGCACCGACTGGCCTGACAGCCGGCTGCTGGGGCGGAGGCGGAGGCGGCTGCCCAGCAGACAGGGGAGGCAGGAGGTCGTCTCCCTTAGAGATCCTGGTGAGCCAGTGACACTTCCGGGTGGTGTGATTCGACGGCTTCGCGCTACTATGGAACTTGCAAGGTCCATCCAGGGTCTGCTCATAGGAGAAGGTCGGCAACCAGTTTGGCTTGCCGCCTATCTGTCGCTTGGGCGGAGGCTGCTCATCTGGCTGCTGGGCTTCAATGGTCGCGACCTGCCGGCTGCTGGAAGCCGGCTGCGGTGCCTTGCGCTTGTGGTAGCCCTGCTGTTGTGGTCGGCTGGCGTCTGCCACCGGAGTTCTTGGAGCTTGAGGGGCCACTTTGCCAGTTGTGCTAATTTGAATCTCCGCCTTCATGGAGGAGTCGGCCGTGGCGTACTTGTCCGCTATGATCAGCAGCTCGTCGAGGGTTTCTGGCTCGTCGCAAAGGAGCTTATGCTTGAGGAGGGTGCCTTCTCTGCACCCGGCTGTGAAGTACTCGATGGCCTGCACCTCGTGCACGCCCTCGCAGAAGTTCCGGAGCTTGGCCCAACGCGTGAGGTAATCGCGAGTCCACTCGTCGGGGCCTTGCACGCACAAGGAGAGCTGACGAGGCTTGGGGGGACGCTTGTACGTGCTGGTGAAGTTGCGGACGAACGCTTCGGTGAAGTCGACCCAGCTGTTGATGCTGCGGGGCTTTAGGCTGTTCAGCCATGTCCGGGCCGTGCCCTGGAGCATGAGCTGAACGTACTTTACGGCGACACGCTTGTTGCCATTTGCTATGCTGACAGCCGTGGAGTAGTCGACTAGCCAGTCTTCCGGCTTCACGGAGCCGGTATACTTGGGCGTGTCTCTTGGGAGCGTGAATCCTCTGGGAAAGGGCTCGTCCCGAATGCGGGGCCCGAAACAAGGCGGACCCAGCTCGTCTTCTTCTTCCAGCGCTAAGGATCGGTGAAGTCGGTCGATCCGGTGGCGGGCGTCATTCTTTCCAACTCCCTCTCGGCGGCCAAGGCGGTCACCGAGAGTCGGATGGTCAATAGGCGGCGGGGAGACTCACCTCTCCTTGCGGGGAGGGGGAGGCGGACAGTCGTCCCGTTGTTCCACTGCTCTAGGGCGGCCGTCTCGGTCGCCCTCTATGGTAATGCGAGTCCGACTGTGGCTAACAGCCGGCTCCTTGTCTCTTCTTCCTCGGGCGCCGCGAGTTGGCATCCGATACGTCGCGCCTTGATCTCGGTGAAGGTCGTCATTTGGCCGCTGCGGCGCCTCCATGCGGCAGCCGGCCTCGTTCTGTGCAGCAGCCGCGTCGAGGAGCCGCTGGACTCGCTCCATCATGAGGCGGCGCTCTTCGCCCTCGAAATTGTCCAGCTCGTCCGCTGCTGCCTGGGTGGCTCGGATGTTCTCCGCTGGTGTAGCGTACACAGGGCGGCTTGCCCCAAACAGGTTGGCGATGGCTATGCCGCACTTCCGGACCGTGCCAAGGCGGCTGGGCCCCGCCGGGGCCGGCGAGCCGCCAATGGCACGATCCATCTCCCGCTGGTAGGCTTTTGACAAGCACCTCATGCTGGCCAGCTTCTTCGCGCCTTCAACGAGCTGAAGGCGGCACGCCTCCAACGTCTCTGCGTCAGCGTCTTCCGGAATGGGCGCAGTTAGGTCTTGCAGCGCCACGCCGAGCTAGTCGTGCGCTCCTCCGTCGAGGAGCTCGTCATGACTGATGACTACCACCTCGGTGAAAGTGCTTCCGTTGCTCTCCGCGCGAGGGAGAGGTTCGTCGTAGACCACCACGTTGGTGGGGAAAGCGTCGAGCGACGCGGTGTCAGAGTCGACCAGCATCGGGTCGGTGGAGCCTACGGACTCCAAGTCTACGGCAGGCTCGCCGGAAACGTGGAGTTGATCGAGGAGGCTCGCGAGGAGGTTCTCGGGGCTGCCCGTGCCTGCATCGGACGCAGGTTCGTCGGAGAGGCGAACCTCGCCAACAAGTTCGGCCAAGGAGCTGGCCGCGCAGGCGATCTCAACGCCGCTTAGAGCGTCGGTGCAAACTCCGTCTGGCGTGCCTGGCTGGCTGCGCTCGCCAGGGAGAAAAAGGGTTCCCGTCCAGAACAGATCTCCAGACGGCGTTGCACCAGGCCCCACGGTGGGCGCCAAATGTTGGGGGTTTGGTGCAACATATGCCAAAGGATGGCTTATCATGGTGAGGGCGAGTAGAACGTCGTCGGTGCCTGGAAACGGGATGAGGCGAAGACATGCACGCCGGCGAATCTTACCCAGCTTCAGGGCTCTCCGAGGAGATAATACCCCTACTGCTGCTCTGCGGGGTCTCCGCATGATCACTATGGCTAAGTGTTTACACGGTCGCTCCTTGAGCTGTTTCTTGGAGGTAGGAGAGGGCAAGGCTAGCTTTCTCCCTTCTATATGATCTGGTCTAGAGCTAATGGGTTCCCACCCTTTGCATGGCTGCCCTGGGGGGTTTATATAGGCCTACCCCCCAGGGGTACAATGGTAATCCGGCTGGACGCGGGCCCAGCCATCAATGCCTTTGGCCTCTGTCTTCTCTGCCGACCGCTGGGGCCCGCCGACTGGCGGGCCCCGCCGACTGGCCTGGTACGGAGCCGACAGGCTGCGTCCGCCGCGGGCGGGTCTTGCCGGCTGCTGATTACTGTAGCCGTGCTTCTGATGACGCGGGCTTGATCATGAGGTCGTGGCAACAGCCCCGCCGCCTGGCGGGCGATCATTGTTGCCACTCCCCATCGCATCTTGATTAATGGCGCGTGTGCCCCGGGGGAGGGCTTGGCCGACTCCCCCGGGCCGACTCCCAAAGGGTCCGACTGGTGGTTCTCCTGCCGTCTCCTGAGGTCTCACTGACTGGTGGGGCCTGCTGCCTCTAGGCCGTACAGACAAGCCATCATGGGTGCAGGATTCGGCCCTGCGGTGCTGATGTCAGGGCCGGCATGGCAACAGTGCCACGCCACACGGAGATCTTCCAGGGTACGACATGTTGTGGCCATGCCTGCCCTTGGTAAGGGGCGGGGGTGGGCTTCGTTGTAGCCACGCCCCGGCCCCGTCCCCTTTGATGAGGTCATGGGGTTTGTTGGAGTCGCAGGCCGACTCCCCAAAGCCGGCTTCTCTGGAAGTCGCCCGTCGGGAGTCGGCTTTATCCTGAAGACGTCCCTGGGACTCGGCCGTGAGCGGGCAGTCGGCCGTCTTGCCGTCGACTCCTCAGAAGGCGGCTCTTCGTCCTGGGGTTCTTGAGGGGCGCAGCCTGCCCCGATGTCTTGAAAGTTTCTGGGGCTCGGGTGGGCCTACCCGTGGCCCATTACTCCGACAATGGTCATACACCCAATGAAAATGGTTCGTTGGATCTCGATCCTAGTGATACACATATTCATAATATTGAAGCCAAAAGATGCAAAGTTAATAATGATAGTGCAACTTATTTGTGGCACTGCTGTTTAGGTCATATTGGTGTAAAGCGCATGAAGAAACTCCATGCTGATGGGCTTTTGGAATCCCTTGATTATGAATCATTTTGATGCTTGCGATCCATGCCTTATGGGCAAAATGACTAAGACTCCGTTCTCCGGAACAATGGAGCGAGCCACTGACTTATTGGAAACAATACATACCGATGTATGCGGTCCAATGAGTGTTGAGACTCACGGCGGGTATCATTGTTTTCTGACCTTCACAGATGATTTGAGCAGATATGTGTATATCTACTTGATGAAACATAAGTCTGAAACATTAGAAAAGTTCATATAATTTCAGAGTGAAGTGGAAAATCATCGTAACAAGAAAATAAAGTTTCTACGATCTGATCATGAAGGAGAATATTTGAGTTACGAGTTTGGTCTTCATTTGAAACAATATGAAATAGTTTCGCAACTCACTCCACCTGGAACACCACAGCGTAATGGTGTGTCCGAACATCATAACCGTACTTTATTAGATATGGTACAATCTATAATGTCTCTTACCGATTTACCACTATCGTTTTGGGGTTATGCATTAGAGACAGCTGCATTCACGTTAAATAGGGCACCATCTAAATCCGTTGAGACGACACCTTATGAACTGTGCTTTGGCAAGAAACCCAAGTTGTCGTTTCTTAAAGTTTGGGGTTGCCATGCTTATGTGAAAAAGTTTCATCCTGGTAAGCTCAAACCCTAATCGGAGAAATGTGTCTTCATAGGATAGCCAAAGGAGACTGTTGGGTACACCTTCTATCACAGATCCGAAGGCAAGACATTTGTTGCTAAGAATGGATCCTTTCTAGAGAAGGAGTTTCTCTCAAAAGAAGTGACTGGGAGGAAAGTAGAACTTAATGAGTTAATTGTACCTTCTCCTGAATTGGAAAGTAGTTCATCACAGAAATATGTTCCAATGATGCCTACACCAATTAGTGAGGAAGTTAATGATGATGATCATGAAACTTTAGATCAAGTTACTACCGAACCTCGTAGGTCAACCAGAGTACCTTCCTCACCAGAGTGGTACGGTAATCCTGTTCTAGAGGTCATGTTACTTGCCCATGACAAACCTGCGAACTATGAAGGAAGCGATGATGAGCCCAGATTCCACGAAATGGTTTGAGGCCATGAAATCTGAGATAGGATCCATGTATGAGAAAAAGTGTGGACTTTAGTTGACTTGCCCGATGATCGGCAAGCCATAGAAAATAAATGGATCTTCAAGAGGAAGACGGACACTGATAGTAGTGTTACTATCTACAAAGCTAGACTTGTCGAAAATGGTTTTGATAGAGTTCAAGGTGTTGACTGCGATGGGATTTTCTCACTCGTATCGATGCTTAAAGTTTGTCCGAATCATGTTAGCAATTACCGCATTTTATGAAATCTGGCAAATGGATAACAAAAATGCAATCCTTAATGGATTTTGTAAAGAAGAGTTGTATATGATGAAACCAGAAGGTTTTGTCAATCCTAAAGGTGCTAAAAAATGTGTAAGCTCCAGCGATCCATCTGTGGACTGGTGTAAGCATCTCGGAGTTGGAATATACACTTTGATGAGTTGATTAAAGCATATAGTTTTATACAGACTTGCGGTGGAGCCTGTATTTACAAGAAAGTGAGTGGGAGCACTACAACCTTTCTGATAAGTATATGTAAATGACATATTGTTGATCAGAAATGATGTATAATCTTCTAGAAAGCATAAAGGAGTATTTGAAAGAATTTCTTCAAAGAAAGACCTCGGTGAAGCTGCTTACATATTGAGCATTAAGATCTATAGAGATAGATCAAGACGCTTGATAAGGTTTTTCAATAAGTACATACCTTGACAAGACTTTGAAGTAGTTCAAAATGGAATAGTCAAAGAACGAGTTCTTTCCTGTGTTACAAGGTGTGAAGTTGAGTAAGACTCAAAGCCCGACCAAGGCAGAAGATAGAGAGAGAATGAAAGTCATTCCCTATGCCTAAGCCATAGGTTTTATAAAGTATGCCATGCTGTGTATCAGACCTATTGTATACCCTGCCCTGAGTTTGGCAAGTAGTACAATAGTGATCTAGGAGTAGATCACTGAACAGCGGCAAAATTATACTTAGTGGAATAAGGATATGTTTCTAGATTTGGAGGTGAGAAAAGGTTCGTCGTAAAGGGTTACATCGATGCAAGTTTTGACACTAATCCAGATGACTCTAAGTCTCAATCTAGATACATATTGAAAGTGGGAGCAATTAGCTAGAGTAGCTCTGTGCAGAGCATTGTTGACATAGAAATTTGCAAAATACATACGGATGTGAATGTGACCGACCTGTTGACTAAACTTCTCTCACAAGCAAAACATGATCACACCTTAGTACTCTTTGGGTGTTAATCACATAGAGATGTGAACTAGATTATTGACTCTAGTAAACCCTTTGGGTGTAGGTCACATGACGATGTGAACTATGGGTGTTAATCACATGGTGATGTAAACTATTGGTGTTAAATCACATGGCGATGTGAACTAGATTATTGACTCTAGTGCAAGTGGGAGACTAAAGGAAATATGCCCTAGAGGCAATAATAAAGTTATTATTTATTTCCTTATTTTATGATAAATGTTTATTATTCATGCTAAAATTGTATTAACCGGAAACTTGATACATGTGTGAATACATAGACAAACAGAGTGTCACTACTATGCCTCTACTTGACTAGCTCGTTGATCAAAGATGGTTATGTTTCCTAGCCATAGACATGAGTTGTCATTTGATTAATGGGATCACATCATTAGGAGAATGATGTGATTGACTTGACCCATTCCGTTAGCTTAGCACGATGCCCGTTTAGTTTGTTGCTATTGCTTTCTTCATGACTTATACATGTTCCTATGACTATGAGATTATGCAACTCCCGAATACCAGAGGAACACTTTGTGTGCTACCAAATGTCACAACGTAACTGGGTGATTATAAAGGTGCTCTATAGGTGTCTCCGAAGGTACTTGTTGGGTTGGCGTATTTCGAGATTAGGATTTGTCACTCCCATTGTCGGAGAGGTATCTCTGGGCCCACTCGGTAATGCACATCACTATAAGCCTTGCAAGCATTGCAACTAATGAGTTAGTTGTGGGATGATGTATTATAGAACGAGTAAATAGACTTTTTGGTAACGAGAATGAACTAGTTATTAAGATACCGATGATCGAATCTCGGGCAAGTAACATACCGATGACAAAGGGAGCAACGTATGTTGTTATGCGGTTTGACCAATAAAGGTCTTCGTAGAATATGTACGAGCCAATATGAGCATCCAGGTTCCGCTATTGGTTATTGACCGGAGACGTGTCTCGGTCAAGTCTACATAGTTCTCGAACCCGTTGGGTCCGCACGCTTAAATTTGATGACGGTTATATTATGAGTTTATGTGTTTTGATATACCGAAGGTAGTTCGGAGTCCCGGATGTGATCACGGACATGACATGGAGTCTTGAAATGGTCGAGACATAAAGATTGATATATTGGAAGCCTATATTTGGATATCGGAAGTGTTCCGGGTGAAATCGGGATTTTACCGGAGTACCCGGGGTTACCGGAACCCCCCCCCCCCCCGGGGGGGGGGGTTAATGGGCCAAGATGTACCTTAGTGGAGAAGAGGAGGGGCAGCCAGGGCAGGCCGCGCCCCCCCTCCCCCTCTAGTACGAATTGGACAAGGAGGGGGGCGGCTCCCCCCTTTCCTTCCTCTCTCCCTCCTCCTTCCCCTTTCTCCTACTCCGACTAGGAAAGGAGGGAGTCCTACTCCCGATGGGAGTAGGACTCCTCCCTGGCACGCCTCCTCTTGGCTGGCCGCCTCTCCCCCCTTTCTCCTTTATATACGGGGGCAGGGGGCACCTCTAGACACAACAATTGATCTCTTGGATCTCTTAGCCGTGTGCGGAGCCCCACTCCACCATAGTCCACCTCGATAATATCGTAGCGATGCTTAGGCGAAGCCCTACGTCGGTAGAACATCATCATCACCACCACACCGTCGTGCTGACGCAACTCTCCCTCAAATCTCGGCTAGATCGGAGTTCGAGGGACATCATCGAGATGAACGTGTGCTGAACTCGGAGGTGCCGTACGTTCGGTACTTGATCGGTCGGATCGTGAAGACGTATGACTACATCATTCGCATTGTGCTAACACTTCCACTTTCGGTCTACGAGGGTACGTGGAAAACACTCTCCCCTCTCGTTTCTATGCATCACCATGATCTTGTGTGTGCGTAGGAAATTTTTTCAAATAACTATGTTCCCCAACACTTCGGTACGTTCGATGTTTGCCAGGGGCTTCATAGCACCCCACACTACGGCAACAAAAGTCTGAACACTTTTTATAAGTATAGTTCAACACCCCGAATTTAGCATTATATGCATTGGCTCCGAATCATGTCTTTGGTCAATAGATGGGTTGCCTGGCTTCTGTGCTTGCTACCTTACGTTCTGCTATATCGGCTAAGGTAGTAAAGGGAGAACTACTATGATTGTGCCCTGGTTTATCCAAAGGAGCACCTCAGTAGAGAAAGCCGAAAACTGACTGTCATGATGCAGCGAGAGCCGGTCAGCTGTTCGGAGGTTGCAAATCGTTGGAGATTTCTTCTGCATTGCGTGAAGGATCGGTACTTCCCGATCAGACGCTTATAGCACTCTAGTTCGGAAACTAAGGGTTGCGTCCATGTTTTTATTGTCGAACTCCTATGGCTAAGTGAGGGCATTACAACCGCATAGTCTGGTTGCCTAGTTCATTGTGCTAAACAACTCCTTCAAGGACCATCTAATTGGATCAAGATTGTTTAGATTCCATCCGAACACCCCCGTACTACCTACATGGGGGCAGAAGCCGACGACTGGTTAACCCTCAGATTTCATACAACACGGCCGCACAGTAATTAAAAATTTAAAAACATAACCAGCATTATATTGCACAATCACTTTCTTTTATCATACAAGGTATAGGGAGCTTGAACACATTCATTCAAAGATAGTGTCTTTCGCACAATGATCCGCGACAATGCGGGACCCCTCCAAGACATCGCCGAAGTATCGCTCGGGTGTGTAGTGCTCCTTGCCCTCTGGCGGCCCCTCGGTCGCTAATTTGACAGCGTCCAGCTTCACCCACCAGACCTTGCAATAGGAGAAGGCCAAACGTGCGCCCTCGATGCAGACGGACCGCTTGACGATGTCTAGCCGAGGACAAGCATCCAGCAGTCACTTCACGAGGCCAAAGTAACTGCCGAGTATAGCTTCGGCTGGCCACAACCGGATTATTAAATCCTTCATGGCTAGTTCGGCCACCCTATGCAGCTCGACCAGCTGTTTTAGCAGATCACTGAAGGGCACCAGATGTTCCGGCGCGAGATATTGCGACCAAAACAGCTTCTCCGTGGATCTCCCTTCTTCGGCTCAGAAGAATTCTGCGGCATCAGCCACACTGCATGGCAGATCAGTAAAAGCCCGTGGAGAACTCCGAATCCGGGTTAGTAAACGATATTTCATCTTCACATTCTTGCTTTGCATATTGAATGCCTTACCCGCCGCGATCTTCCTGGCCTCCTGGATCTCCTGGAGGGCGCCCTGGGCCTCATTCCGGGCTGCCTCCGCACTCTGACGAGCCTTGGCAAGTTCGGTCTCTTGAACAGACGCATCGTGCTCCAAGGCCTCACACTTCTTCACCGCATCCTTGAGCTCCTGTTGGACCTCGTTAACCCGGGCCTTGAGCTTCTTCCGAGCGGCCTGCTCCTTGACAGCCGTTTTCAGGGCCTCGACCTCGGTTGTCGCCTCTATACACATCATGGCATTTCGGTCATTGCATATCATTTTCCTTTTTTCAAACACATAACAGGTTATTACTTGCCTTGTTTTTCCTGGAGCTGCCTCTTCACCTAGCCTAGCTCCTGCTCGGCCTCCGCCAGTTTCTACTTCAGTCGGAGACTTCAGCAGTATGCGAGGCCGCCGGCCAACAGCGGCGCCTATGCATACATGTCAGACAAATTTAGTTAGTTTCCTGCAATAGGAGATTGATCCTCTGTCCAGTTTTTTTCTTTCCGAACACCGGACAGTGTCTCAGGGGCTACTGTCTATATTGGGTTTTTCTCCCTTTTGCATCGCTTACCTCAAAACATGTCAACAGGCTGCTGTAGGCTTCGGTTAGTCCGCTCTTAGCGGAATGAACCCTTTCAATTACTGCGCCCATAAGGACACGGTGCTCATCCACAATGGAAGCGCCTCATAGCGCTTCCAGCAGATTATCCAGTGCCCCTGGTCGGACAGGGGTCGCCGGGGGAACAGGCATCCCCCTTCTTTTGAAGGAGGTTGCGTGCCGGATTTCAGAGCCGCGTTGGACTCCGGAATCAAGTCCAGCCGAGGGCCAAACTGAATACAGCCCTCTCCACCAGTCTCCATGGGGATTGACTCCCTCTGGTGTCCGGCGACGGGGGTTTCGCCTTCTGGTGCCTCCTGAGCCTCTCCCCCGCCTGGAACAATCCTTCAGGATAGCACCTCCGCATCGTCCTTGGCCTTGGGGGAGTGAGCGGCTAGTTGTGAATCGCTGGCCATCTCTTTTGAGTCCAGCGAACCCAGATTGCTGGGAGCCATCATGCGTGGGACTGCAATAGCATAACTAATTATATCAATACAACAAAAAGGAAAGACTTGGTTTATGATCGGATATGGGTTTTAGCACTTACGATGCGGCCCGGGGCTTAGTGCGGGGGCGTCTCTCCGGACTGCTATCGACGTCCCACGCGGTGTTATCCGCAAGGGAGCTTTTCCCTTTCTTGGACGTCTCCGCCTCCAGATTCGCCGAAGCCACCCTCTTCTTCCTCCCCTCATCAGGGGGAGGGTTGTTCTCCTCCTCCTCTTCATCGTCGTCTTCGGCGGCGGGGGAGCGGGTCTTGTCTTCGGACGTCGCGTCCGAAGAGCCCTTGCGGCGGGGGCCACTCCGGACCCCCTTGGCCTTCCCTGTGGCCTTCTTCTCTGGCGCCTTATAGGGCGCCAGCACCAGCATCTTCGCTAAACGCGGGATGACTGGTTCTTCAGGCAGCGGAGCCAGACACCGGATCTGCTTCGCCCTCTCCATCCAGTCCTGAAGAAGCAATAATAATAATAATAGCTTATATATCATCCTTGAAACAAGCAAGTAGGGGATGCGTTAAAAATAACATACCTCATTGGCGAGGTGATTGGTGTCGTGCCCGCGGTCCGAATCCATGGCCGGCGGTGTCTCATTGCCCTAGAAGAGCAACTTCCACGTGTCTTCGTGAGAAGTTTCGAAGAGCCTCTTCAGGGTATGGTGCTTCTTCGGATTAAACTCCCATAGAGGTTGGCTTCGGCTTTGACACAGGAGAATCCGGTGAACTAGCATCACCTGGATTATATCGACAAGCTTGATATCCATGTCCACCATACTTTGAACGTGTGTATGTAGCGCTATCAGCTCATCAGACGATGACCAATTCGGGCTCTTCTCAACCCAGGAGGTGAGCCACATTGGAGCGCCGGAGTTGAATTCGGCAGCGGCGGCCCAGTTTGCGCCGCGGGGTTCTGTGATGTAGAACCACTATTTCTGCCATTCCTTGATAGTCTCCACGAAAGTGCCTTTTGGACAGGAGACATTAGTCAGCTTGCTCACCATGGCGCCTCCGCACTCCGCGTGCTGGCCATCCACCACCTTCGGCTTCACATTGAAGACCTTGAGCCACAGCCCGAAGTGGGGTTGGATGCGGAGGAAGGCCTCACACACGACGATGAACGCCGATATGTTGAGGAAGGAGTTCAGCGATAGATCATGGAAGTCTATCCCGTAATAGTACACCAGCCCGCGGACGAAAGGGTGGAGTGGAAACCCTAGCCCGCGGAGGAAATGAGGGATGAATACCACCCTCTCATTGGGCTTCGGAGTGGGGACGACTTGCCCCTGGGCTGGAAGACGGTGGGAAATTTCCTTCGCCGGGTACCCGGCCGCCCGAAGCTCAGTAATGTCCTCCTCCTTGACGGAGGAGACCATCCACTTGCCTTGACCTCCGGATCCGGACATGGTTGAGTGCTTGCTCGAGTGGAAAAAGATGAGAACTTCGGCGCTGGAGCTCGAGAGTGGAAGGGCAGAGGAAGAGAGAAGGCGTGGGAGAAGAAAGGGGCTTCTTATCTCCTTATAAAGGCAGTGAATATTGGATGCCTCCCCACTCGCCTTAAACCTCGCCTACTCCCAAGGGCTGTGTAAACGGCACGGTTGGGTTACCCACGCCCGAATTGATGAGAATCCCGCAATGAGGGGACACGATCTCTGCTTCGACAAGACGTACCAATGGCTATCGCATCTCGAAACATGGAGCGGCAAACGAAAAACGGTTCGAAATTATGACTGGGCAGACGTAATGTCATGTTGTAAAAAGTTGTCAGCAGATTGAACCCGTGGATTATTATATTCTCTCTGTGGTTGTGTGTGGTGTGTGTGTTACAGGTCCAGACATGATCAATATGTCCGAAGACTATCTTGGAGTTTGGAAGAAGGAACCCGCCTTGCAATGCCGAAGACAGATCTACGCGCCGGATACCTTGCCATTGAAGCCAGGTTCAGGGGCTACTAAGGGAGTCCTGGACTAAGGGGTCCTCGGGTGTCCGGCCTGTTAGCCATGGGCCGGACTGATGGGTTGTGAAGACACGAAGACCGAAGACTGCACCCGTGTCCGGATGGTTCTCTCCTTGGCGCGGAAGGCAAGCTTGGCGACCAAATATGTAGATTCATTTCTTTGTAACCGACCCTGTGTAACCCTAGATCCTCCCGGTGTCTATATAAACCGGAGGACTTAGTCCGGAGGGAGAGATATTCATTACCATAGCCATACAAGCCAGACCTCTAGGGTTTGGCCATTACGATCTCAAGGTAGATCAACTCTTGTAATACTTGTATTCATCAATATCAATCAAGCAGGACGTAGGGTATTACCTCCATAGAGAGGGCCCGAACCTGGGTAAACATTATGTCCCATGTCTCCTGTTACCATTGACCTTAGACGCATAGTTCGCGACCCCCTACCCGAGATCCATCAGTGTCAGGGCCCTCCTTTGCTCCTTCCCCCCCTCTCCCACTAAGGCCCAATAAGGCCCATATATCTCCCGGGGGGTTCCGGTAACCTCCAGGTGCTCCGATATATGCCTGATCTTATCCGGAACCATTCCTATGTCCAAATATAGTCGTCCAATATATCGATCTTTATGTCTCGACCATTTTGAGACTCCTCATCATGTCCATGATCATATCCAGGACTCCGAGCTACCTTCGGTACATAAAACACATAAACTCATAATACTGATCGTCACCGAACATTAAGCATGCAGACCCTATGGGTTCGAGAACTATGTAGACATGACCGAGACACGTCTCCGGTCAATAACCAATAGCGGAACCTGGATGCTCATATTGGTTCCTACATATTCTACGAAGATCTTTATCGGTCAAACCGCATAACGATATACGTTGTTCCCTTTGTCATCGGTATGTTACTTGCCCGAGATTCGATCGTCGGTATCTTAATACCTAGTTCAATCTCGTTACCGGCAAGTCTCTTTACTCGTTCCGTAATGCATTATCCCGCAACTAACTCATTAGTCACATTGCTTGCAAGGCTTATAGTGGTGTGCATTACCGAGAGGGCCCAGAGATACCTCTCCGACAATCGGAGTGATAAATCCTAATCTCGATCTATGCCAACTCAACAAACACCATCAGAGACACCTGTAGAGCACCTTTATAATCACCCAGTTACGTTGTGACGTTTGGTAACACACAAAGTGTTCCTCCGGTATTCGAGAGTTGCATGATCTAATAGTTTTGAAGCCCCCGATTCAATCGTACACTAATCATAGATGCAAACGTGTACGATCAAGATCATGGACTCACGGGAAGATATCACAACAGAACTCTACAAATAAAATAAGTCATACAAGCATCATATTACAAGCCAGGGGCCTCGAGGGCTCGAATACAAGAGCTCGATCATAGACGAGTCAGCAGAAGCAACAATATCTGAGTACAGACATAAGTTAAACAAGTTTGCCTTAAGAAGGCTACCACAAACTGGGATAAAGATCGAAAGAGGCGCAGGCCTCCTGCCTGGGATCCTCCTAAACTACTCCTGGTCATCGTCAGCGGGCTGCACCTAGTAGTAGGCACCTCCCGAGTAGTAGTCATCGTCATCGACAGTGGCGTCTGGCTCCTGGGCTCCATCGTCTGGTCGCAGCAATCAGGTATAGAAAGGGGAAAAGAGGGAGCAAAGCAACCGTGAGTACTCATCCAAAGTACTCGCAAGCAAGGAGCTACACTACATATGTATGCATTGGTATCAAATGGAATAAGGGTATCATATGTGGACTGAACTGCAGAATGCCGGAATAAGAGGGGGATAGCTAGTTCTATGGAAGACTACGCTTCTGGCCACCTCCATCTTGCAGCATGTAGAAGAGAGTAGATGGTAAGTTCACCAAGTAGCATCATGTAGCATAATCCTAACAAATGATCCTCCCCTCATCTCCCTGTGAGAGAGCGATCACCGGTTGTATCTGGCACTTGGAAGAGTGTGTTTTATTAAGTATCTAGTTCTAGTTGTCATAAGGTCAAGATACAACTCCAAGTCGTCGTGTTACCAAAGATCACGGCTATTCGAATAGATTAACTTCCCTACAGGGGTGCACCACATTTCCCAACACGCTCGATCCCCTTTGTCCGGATACACTTTCCTGGGTCATGCCCGGCCTCGGCAGATCAACACGTCGCAGCCCCATCTAGGCACAACAGAGAGGTCAGCATGCCGGTCTAAATCCTATGCGCGCAGGGGTCTGGGCACATCGCCCATTGCACACCTGCATGTTGCATGGGCGGCTGGAGAGCAGATCTAGCAACCTCCATTACAAAGGAAGTTACGTTACGCGGTCCAACCCGGCGCGCGCCACAGTCGCTGACGTCACGAAGGCTTCGGCTGATACCACGACGTCGAGTGCCCATAACTGTTCTCGCATAGTTGGTTAGTGTGTATAGGCCAGTAGCCAGACTCAGATCAAATACCAAGATCTCGTTAACCGTGTTATCTTGAAGTCAACGTGAACGCCGACCAGGGCCAGGCCCACCTCTCACCTGGGTGGTCTCAACCTACCCTGTCGCTCTGCCACAAAGATCCACACAGAGGGCCGTCGGGAAAGTATGTCCTTCCAGCCCCCAATTCGTGAATCAACCGCGGGTACTCAATGAGCCGACCCGACTTTAGTCACAACATATATCATGTGTAATAGGAATAGTATATACCCGTGATCAACACCCGGCGTGATCACGGCCCGATAGTATAGCATGGCAGACAAACAAGAATGTAGGGCCACTAATGATAAACTAGCATCCTATACTAAGCATTTTGGATTGCAGGTAAGGTATCAACAGCTGCAGCAACAATGACAGGCTATGCATCAGAATAGGATTAACGGAAAGCAGTAACATGCTACACTACTCTAATGCAAGTAGTGTAGAGGAGAGTAGGCGATATCTGGTGATCAAGGGGGGGCTTGCCTGGTTGCTCTGGCAAGAGAGAGGGGTCGTCAACACCGTAGTCGTACTGGGTAGCAGCGGCGTCGGTCTTGGTGTCTAGCAACAGAAGAGGGGGAAGAAACAATAAATATATTGCAAACAAATGCATGACGATGCATGACATGACAAAGCGTGATGCTAGGTGTGCCCTAACGCGGTATGAGGTGGTACCGGTGAAGGGGGAAAACATCCGGGAAAGTATTCCCAGTGTTTCACGTTTTCGGACAAATGAACCAGAGGGGGAAATTTGCGAGTTCGATAGGTTAGGGATGTGTAGTGGACGAACGGGCTGCATACCCGGATTCGTCTTATTGTTCTGAGCAACTTTCATGTACAAAGTTTTTCCATCCGAGCTACGGTTTATTTTATATTAATTTTAAAAGATTTAAATCATTTTTAATATTTATTTAATTATTTAAATTCAACATTATCCAGAATAGTGTTTGCTGACATCAGCATGACGTCAGCAGTTGACCTGGTCAACCTAACTGGTGGGTCTCGTTTGTCATTGACACATTTAATTATCCAGTTTTAATTAATCTAAACATGATTAATTAGGGGCGGGCCCCACTATCATTGACTACTTAATTAACTAACAGTAGTTAGTTTAATTAGTTATTTGGTTAATCTCAATTATTATTAATTAGTTAAATAATTGTTTATTTTAATTAATCAAGATTAATTAAGTTAATTAATTAATTATTTATTTTTATTTATTTTTATTTTTTTAACCTTTTTTATCATTTTCGTTCTGGGGGTGGGGGCCCGTTGTCCAGTGGCACAGAGGCCTAGCGGGCGTCGGGTGCAGGTAGGGGTGGGCATAAAAACCGACAAACCGAAAACCGAACCGATGCCAAAACCGAATAAACCGAATTTTTGGTTTTTTTTACTGTCACAGAAAAATTCGGTTTTTATGTCCACTAACCGAACAGAATTCGGTAGGTTCGGTTTTCAACTCGGTTAACCGAACAAAAACTGAACAGACGTGGCTGATTGTACGTGCGCAGCGTCGTCTCCCGGGAGTCACACGACCAGCCTCCCACGATCGCCCACCTGACGTGCGCGCATCTCACATAAAGTGGGCCTGCCTGACCAAAGTGCCAACAAGGATAAGGCCCAGCTCACGTGGGCTTTTTTTTGGTGAACGGTGTGCATGTGCGTACGAGTATGCGAATAGCTGACCAGGCCATTCGCTCCTTTAGTCCCACCTCGCCCAACCAAGGAGATTAGCCAGATTTTTTGCCTATATAAGAGGGTGCAACTAGTGCAATCGGAGCATGAATACTTGAGGCGTGGTTATTCGGCATAAAACCGAAAACCGCACCGAAATTTTGGTTAACTGAATTTTCGGTTAGCTAATCTCAGCTAGCATTTTCGGTTTTTAGTTTGTCTAACCGAATTTTCAAAAAAAAACGAATGGTAGAAACCGAATTTTCGGTTTATACCGAACGCCCAGCCCTAGGTGTAGGGCGCAACCCGAACGGGCGTTAATGCGGCAGAGGAGCAGCGAGGCGCGCACGCCGGCTTCGGCGGCTGGACCTGGCGAGGCCAGCAGGCGCACGGGTGGGCGGTGGAGGCCATGGGGCATGCGCGGCCAACGGCCAGCGGCGACACCAGGAGAGGGGCGAGGCCATGGTCGTGGTGGCCGGAGTAGGGGAGGCGGTGGCGCAACGTGAGGCGGCCGCGGACGCGGCAGAGCGATGTAGCAGCGGCGCGGGTAGGGGGGCCGCGGCGACCAGCAGACAAAAGCGGGCGACGCGCGGTCGCAGGCGGCCGGTCGCGGGAGTAGCAGCAGCGCGCGGAGAGCAAGGAGGTCGGCCGGTGACTGCGGGCGGCAAGCCACACGACCGTGCGAGCGCGAGAGGCGGGAGCGCGCAACGGCACACCGGCGCAGGGGAGCACAAGGCGCGGGCGTGGGGTTGGCGATGGCCGAGCGCGACGGGCAGCGACCGCGGGCGAGGCCGTGCGAAGCGGGCGCGTAGCAGGGCACGGACGGTGAGCTGGGGGCGTGGAGGGGTGGAGGCGGCGCTGGCCGGCGAGGCCGCAGCAGAGCGGGGGAGGCGGCCACGATGGGCGCGCACGGGGCGGGATGCGTGCGAGGCGCGGAGCTCACCGCGGGAGCGTGGGGTCTAGGCAACGGGGCGCGAGGAGGGCAGCGGGGACGATGGCTCCGGAGGGGAAGCAGGTCGGCGATGAGGAGGAGGCAGTCCAGCGAGGAGGGGCTCCGTCGAGGAAACTCCGGGCGCGGGGCGGCGTCGATCTCCTCCCGATCCAATCGGGAGAGAGGGGAGAGGGAGATATTTTGAGAGGGGGAGTGGGGAGTGTCGGTGGGACCGTGGGCGGTTATGGGGATGGCCGGTTGGGCCTGAGGGGCCAGTGGGCTGGTGCTGGCCGGCTGGGCCTCTTGGCCCAGTTGGGTCGGTGAAGGCCAGCTGGGCCACTTGGCCCAGCGGGGGGGGGGGGGGTCTTCCTTTTTTTTGTTCTTCTCCTTTTATTTATTTTCTCTTCTATTTTAATTCATTTTAAAATACTTAGGCACTTTATAAAAATGTGTTTATTACATCATAATTACATATGCAAATTATGGCACCGCCCGAACATTTTTGTTTTAACTTTTGAAAACTTTTACAATTTAATTTTATTTTAAATTTGAATTTGAATCGGTTTTGAACTAACGATATATTAGCAACAGTAACCGTGGTGACGTGGCACCATTTGCGTGGAATTACTATAGCTTGATTACCCGGGCGTTACAAAACTCCTCCACTACAAGAAATCTCGTCCCGAGATTTAGGAGGTAGAAGGAAACAGTGCGGGGTATTCATCACGCAGGCGGTCCTCGCGTTCCCAAGTGGCTTCATCTTCAGAATGGTGCGACCACTGGACTTTGAGGAACTTGATCGCCTTCTGACGTGTGCGGCATTCAACTTGGTCGAGAATGCGGACCGAATGCTCTTTATAGGAGAGGTCTTGTTGCAATTCGAGCACTTCATGATCCACTGCCCGGATTGGGTCCTTGAAGCAACGGCGGAGTTGTGACACGTGGAACACATCGTGAACCTGGGAAAGGTTCGGCCGAAGCTCCAGTTGATATGCCACTTTTCCACGCCTTTCGAGAATAGTGAAGGGACCGATATAGCGAGGAGCTAGCTTGCCCTTGATCCCGAAGCGGTGAGCACCCTTCATTGGTGTAACTCAAAGATAAGCCTTTTCGCCAGGTTGATAGACCATGTCTTGGTGATGACGTCCATACTGAATTTTCTGACGTGACTGAGCAGTCTTGAGATTCTCGCGAATAATGCGAACTTGTTCTTCGGCATGTTGGATAATATCCGGACCGAAGAGTGGACGTTCCCCAGTTTCTGACCAGTTCAGAGGGGTCCGACACTTTCGTCCATATAGCACTTCGAAGGGGGACATCTTCAGACTAGCTTGATAGCTATTATTATAAGAGAACTCGGCATATGGAAGAGATTCCTCCCATTACTTGCCGAAGGAAATTACACAAGCTCAAAGCATGTCTTCGAGAACTTGGTTGACACATTCAACTTGACCCTGCGACTGAGGATGAAACGCAGTACTGAATGACAGATGAGTTCCCATAGCTTCTTGGAAGCTAGCCCAGAATCTTGAAGTGAATAAGTTTTTTTTTTGATAAGAAGCGATAGTGGGAGAGGCTCCCACTGACTTTGTATATTAACTCACCAATCGATGTTACATAATTACATATGGGGGGTTTTGCAGGGTTCCCCTCAACCCTTCAGAAGCATAAAGAAAAGCTTTGTTGTTTACAAGTTCTGAATATAAGAGTCTAAGAAGGGACGAAGCTCTTCTTTACAGTTATGAGCGAAAAGGCCCAACAGATGCTTGAATCTATCCAGCCATGAAGTGAAGGAGTGTGGCACTCCTCTGAAGTACTCATTGTTTCTCTCCTTCCATATGCTCCAAGCGGCCAGCAAGAAGATATCCATGAACAGTGGTTGCCCCCATTGTGTTTTACCATGATGCAGCAGGGAGATCCTATTCCCATTATGCGGCCATCTCAGACCAACCTTATCCCAACATCGCTGGCTAAAGGGGCACAAGAAAAAGAGATGTTCCACTGTTTCCTCAGGAGGGTTCTGGCAGAGCATACATTCATAGTTATTGTCCACCACAGCATAGTGCCTACGTTTCAACATGTTTCGCGTGTTCAGACGGTCAACAAGCAGAAGCCAGCCAAACATCTTGAATTTGATGGGGCTCTTGGCCTTCCAAAGCCAGAGGAAAGCATCATCGGCGATCGTCTCCCTGAAGCAATGGTTGTAGTAATTTTTGGCCGAGAATTTTCCATTGAGGGTACTGACCCAAGTGTCTGCATTCCCCCTCTCTGGGATGACATGCATGGAGCCCCTTTGGATCTCTCTGACTTCTTCTCTTGCTTGTACAGAGAGTGGCAGATGGAAAAGCATGGCAGGGTCTGTTGCTTGCAGAGCATCACTGACGGACACATCCTCGTTTGTGGCAAACGAGAAGGCTCTGGGATAGATTTCGGAGAGCTGGGTTTCCTGGTCATGCTCAAACCACACATCCTTCCAGAACAGAACTGAAGTCCCATCACCAATTACAACCTTTGAGATCCCTTGAAAGACCTGACTGAGCTACATGATATCGCGCCACCAGAAGGACCTAATCGGATCAACTGCATGTGGTATCGTGTTTGCATAGTATGTATCCCAGATCAGTGTCACCCACGGTACATCCATGCGGTTATAGAACTTATAGAGGTGTTTAAGGAGCAGCGCCACATTTTGAGTTTTGATGTCAGTGACCCCAAGCCCTCCTTTACGCTTTGGCCTACAAACTAACTCCCAAGCGGCCAAAGAGTTGTTTTTGACACCGTCCTCGGTGTTCTTGGCCCACAAGCAGTATCTACGCAATCTGTCAATGTGTTCGATCACTTTTGGATGTAATTTGAGTGTGCACATGGCATAAATCAGCATGGATGTGATGGTGGAGTTGACCAGCGTGAGCTTGGCGCCAGTTGAGAGCAAGGATAGCGCAGTGGATAGTTTCCTTTCAATCCCACACACCATTGGCATTAATTTGAGTAGCGTTGGTTTTGTCGTTCCCATGGGAAGACCCAGATAAGTGAACGGAAGTGATCCAACATTGCAGCCAAAGATTTGGGCCAAGACCGAAGCCCGCTGTGGGTCAAGATTGATAGGGATTAAAGTTGACTTGTGGAAGTTAATCTTTAGACCAACAGTCTCAGCGTAAGCAATTAGAATGGACTTCATGCGTACGGCTTGATCTGGGCAGGCAGGCATGACCAAGATCATGTCATCAGCATACTGGATCACCGGATAGTCCCTTCTCCGGTTGCATGGAAAAGGTAGATCAATTAAGCCTTGGCCGTAAGCATCATTAATCGCCGCTTGAAGAAGGTCGGCAGCTAAAACAAAAATGAGCGGCGACAAAGGGTCACCCTGTCTTACTCCACATTTACACAGAAATTTCTGGCCAGGGACCCCATTCAAGAGAACCGAAGAAACCCCTGAAGCAAAAATAGACTTCATCCAGCCAAGCCATTTTTCGTCAAAGCCCATGTGCTTCATAATCTGCAACATCGGTTCATGTTCTATTGTGTCAAAAGCTTTGGCAAAATCAAGCTTGAGCAGTACTATTTCCCTCGAAGATGCTTGGCATTGGTGGATGTACTCAAATGACCAAGCCAGGCAATCTTGGATGGTACACCCTTTGAGGAATCCATACTGATTCCTATGGATGATTTTAAGAATGACTTTCTGCAGGCGATTGGCTAGGATTTTCGTGATGATTTTCAGACAACGGTTGAGCAATGTTATGGGTCTGAAATCATTAGCCGTTGTAGGAGATGAGATTTTCGGGATGAGAGTAATATAACCCTCACTGATACTGGTTATGTCAAGGTTACCTTCATGGAAGTCGCAGCACATTTTGTAGATATCTTCCTTGATAATGTGCCAGCAACTTTTGAGGAAGCAACCATTAAAGCCATCGGGACCGGGAGCCTTGTCACTAGGCATCTCTTTGATCACTGTATCAATTTCATCGGTGGAAAATGGTTCCGAAAGCACTTCCAAACCTTCCACCTTTTTAATGATACGGTTAAGATCGAAGCGCATATTTGTGGGCTTAGAGGTCCCCAATCGTTCTTTGTATGTATTGAACAACACCCCTGCTTTGCCTGTATGATCAGAGACTTAAACATCCCCATCCTGCAAAGTGGCAATTGAGTTGTGTCTGAATCTTTCAGTAGCAAGTGATTGGAAGAGCTTAGTATTCTCATCTGCGAATCTGAAATATCTGACAGTGCATCTTTTTCTCCAGTATTCATTTTGGTACTTGAGAAGACAGTTAAGGTGTCTTTTCAATATACGTCTGAAGTTTGCTTCCTGAACAAACAACACCCTCTTGTCTTCAAGAGCGTCGAGATTGGCTAGTGCTTTGTTGCTGTTTTGGATCATAACTTTTAAGTTAGAGATGCCTCTACTCCAACGCTTGAGATCGTAGCGAAGCATTTTGAACTTCTTACATATTACTACTGCAGAGTTGGAGGCGTGACAAGGTTTACTCCAAGATCTTGCCACAACTTCAGAGAAACCAGAGTGATTGACCCAGAAGTTTTCAAACCGAAAGAGGTTTGTTTTTGGGATTTTGGACTCAATTGAGAGCACGCATGGGATGTGGTCTGAGACAGGTTTTCCCAAAGGCAGAACCATTGTGTTGGGAAAAGAGGTGGTCCAATTCGAAGAAGAAAAGAACCAGTCAAGTTGTTCTAGGAGTGGGTCATCTTGCATATTGCTCCACGTGAAGGCTCTACCCTTAACTGGGATTTCCATTAAAGATTGTGCACGTATAAGCTCATTGAATAACAGCATATCAGAAGCATCTCCTCCCGGTTTATTTCTGTTGTCAGTGGACCGTATGAAATTGAAATCACCCAAAATTAACCAATTTTCATCATCTGGTATATTTAGCTCAAATAGCCAGGAGGTAAAATCCGCCCGTCTCTGACCCGTACAAGGGCCATAGACATTAACCAGGTTCCAAGATTCATTCGACTAGGTGGCTACAAAGGAAACACCCACCGCAAAAGATTCCACATGCCAAGGTGTTCCAACAAAAACAGAGCTATTCCAGATAGTAATAATGCCGCCAGACGCCCCAATCGATGGCGCAAAAACAATTTATCAAATCGCTTGGGGCATAAGGATTTAATAAACGCAAGATCAAAAGATTCTCGCTTGGTTTCCTGAATACATAAAGCTGAACAACCACTAGAGTCGATAGCATTTCTAAGTGCCAAAAGTTTGCTATCAGAGTTAATCCCTCTGATGTTCCACGACAGAATGTTCCACGATTTATTCATGAGCAGAAAGAAAATTAGATAGCCTCCTCTGGGGCTATATGCTGGGTAGCCAGCAGCTTCTCTTCAGAGATTTCCTCAGGAGCAATGCCGCATCGATCGCCCACCTGCTGAAGCTCTTGGATAGATGTTGGTGGAGGGTTTGGCGCGACTGGAGCAGCAGCCAAGGAGACAGCATTGACGGATGGGATGACCCTGGCCCTCACCCGCGAGCGACTGTGCTTGACATCAGAGATGTTGTGAACCTTAAAGCCATCATACTTATTCGACCGAGTACTCCTCCGGACTGCAGTGGTATCAAGAGGAGCCTTGACAGTATGGGAGGCAGTAACATTAAACGAGGAAGAGGATGCCAGCAGTTTAAGAGCATTACCAGGAATTTGGGCAATCGGATCAGCCTGAATGATACCGCCAAGTGGCGCAGAAGAAGCCAAGGCCACAATCTCCTGCTGAGACAAAATACCAGCATCCATCGGAGCCACATCAGTTATGTCACCTGAAGGTGCAGGGAAGTGCAGAGGTCCAATGCAAGCACCCAAATGGAAATGAGCACTGAAAATGTTGGACATGTGGTCAGGTTCAGGTTTGAGGTTCTGCAGCAACAGTACACAAGCTATTTCCAAGTGCTTCTGGATGAGCTTGAAAGGGTTGACAGGAAACATCATAGTCCCAGCTGGATCATTAGTGATGGCCCGTGTGTAAATGCGTTTCAGCATAGAGCCCATCCACAGCAGCAGCTCATCATCCAAAGCAATGGTGACAAAGACAGAATCACCCCCAGCACGAGCAAACGCGTCTCTAGCAGCCGGATTCCCGTTGATGAAACCATCAGCCAGACTTTCTACTGTAGCAACTTCATCTTCAGAGGCCCAAACATCAGATAGGTTGTCATGCACATTGTGTTCAGGGTCCACTCCATCCATCAGGGAGGGGCCATCATATTGGAAGAACGATCGGAAGCTAAATCCTGTGTATGGAGGAGGAACCACCGGCCAAACCCTCCAACCATTTTCCTGAAGTTGCTCTGGAACAGGGGCAGGGGCGTTCCAAGCCTCCTCATTCTGAGCTTGTTGGGCAGCCAAATCATCCAGGTGAGCCTGCTGCATGAGGGTGTAGAAAGGAAGCTGATATGGGTGTGGCGAAGCATTTAGCAGCGGTGATGGCTCCTCAGTGCCCACTAGACCTGGAATGGTATTGCGACCATTGAGAACATACACAGGTACAGACCATGAACGACCTAACCCCGGCAACATACCAACCCTGGTAATAAGCAGACTATGAGGGACCTCAGCAACATCCTTAATGTGACATTTAACAAGCACTCTAGCCTTGTTTTGCCCAGGTCAAGGCCACACCAGAAGTTTGCCGAAGTTGGATATGGCCTTATGCACATAGTGCTCAGTCTGATAATCCATAGGAAAGGCAAGCAGCATGATCCAAACTTCATACTCAAATGCGGGCATGCGCATGTTGGGTCCTTCGTCATGTGGCACCAAAGAAAAGTTTGAATCATCTGTCAGAGCATGAGGACCTTCCCTAATCGCATTATCCCTACTTTCCATGTCGGAGAAGACTACACAACCAATGCCCAGCGGATAAATAAAATCATCTAGCAGCTCATACTCAAGATCGACTATAATGATCCGGCAGACCTCAGCAAGCCAATATTCCTTCAAGTGATCCGGTACTGGGGGATCAATGGTGATGATGGCATACCTATCATGGTTGCGCGGCGGATCATCAACCACCATGACTTGGCGCTGGATGCGATGAGCAGGCCCACGATCGAAAGAAGATCCCTCAGGAGCAAAGGCGAAGGGGGCACCACAAAGTTTGCCATGGCTATTGTTCTAGAGGAGCTGCAGAGTGGGGGTGGAGCGGCCGGCGAGGTGGAGCAAACTGTGGTCTTGTGCAGATGCAGGGGCGGCAGTGTTGGCAGACTCGAGGAGGAAGGCTCTACACCCGAAAGGGGGTTTTTGCAGGCGGACTTGACTACACCTGCATTAGGGAGGCGAATCGTCGAGCAATGGGAGGGAGCCACGTCCGAGGCATGCGGGATTCTATGCTTCCGAATCCAAACAAGATGGGCCTTCATATCCCGTTTTCTGCGTGTTGCGTGAACCAACATATGATTATCTTCCATAGAAGATCCGGTCGCACTGGTGGGTATGATCTCATTAGATTTGGACTCGTGGGTTGTGGTCGGTGCCCAGCATAGCTTGGGTAGTTTGCGAGACATAGCGGGCTTGTGGGCCCTATGACCAATATGTTGACAAAAATAGCACCTGCTGAGACCCGGGCATTTCACAGACCGGTGGCCCGATGCCAGGCATGCAGAGCAAATAACCGTGCTATACGGGCCTAGAGTGCATGGCACATGACGTGAGGAGGTAGGCAACACCATATCAATTCTTGGAGCAGAACAAGAACATTTCCCTGTGTAATCTCCACATTGTTGGCAGAAAACACCCGTGCATAATGATTCCAAATGACCAAAACGATCACATTTGGTGCAATGTTGAAGCCGATTATATATATAATCCTTTGTTGGCACCGAAGTAATTTGGACCAGTGACATCACACTATCATCATCATAACCAGCCTGCGAACCATCCAAGATATGATGGAGCTTATCAGCTGGAATGGAATCCCATAAACCCTGCTTAAACCGCAGGCCCTGAAAAGATGGTAACTGATTTGACGAATCCGGCCGGATAGGCAAGTTAACAGCTCCAATACAAAAAGAATGCTGATGATCCCGAGAAACCGGAAAAGATAACCTTCCAAAGGTGAGGTCCGGTGTATCGTCGCCGGAATGTCCTGCCGTCGGCGAGGTGATCAACCCAACTTTCTCAAAAACAGAGAGTGAAACTGGATCAGGGGTTATCCCAGATTTAGATGTTAACCATTTGGACTTGATAGCCAGGCCGGGTGAAGAGGCTAGATCATTGAGCTCAGAATCCGCATTCCATCCAAGTGATTGAACATGAGTTCGAGAACCACGGTGGAGATGAAAGTGACAAATGAAATCCGGCCAAATACGGTCCCGAAGGCCATAAATAAAATGACCAACACGATTAGACGCCACAGAAAACCTGAAACGCCGATCACCCAGATGAAGTACCTTGAAACCATCAAAGATTCCACCAATGCAAGACTGAAGAGCCAAACCCACTGATTCCACCGAGAGAGGAAAAGAGGCCAAGGAGAAAGAAACTTCAAGGAAGAACTCCTTGGAGTTGGGGTTGGGGACGAAGTGAACCGTAGATCCAAAGCGAGCACGCACCTGGCCCTCGACCTTGAGGCCGGGGGTGAAATCCCAATGGAGAGGCCGTCCATTAAGGTCGCCGGGAGGGGTAGCTAGGGCAGGGAGTCACCATCGCCATGGGAGTCGCCTGGGGGAGGGTGGGAGTCGCCATCACGTTCTTGAAGTGAATAAGTTGCCATGGTCTGAACTGATAACCAGTGGAATACCATGAAGTGAAACAATTCTGGACATGTAGAGAGTTGCAAGCTGACTAGAAGTGATTGTTTCTTTGACCGCCAGGAAATGTGCAACTCTAGAAAGCCAGTCAATGACGATAAGAATAGCAGCATTACCTTTCTGCGATTTGGGAAATCCAGTGACGAAGTGCATTTCAACATGGTCCCATTTCCATTCAGGAATAGAGATAGGTTGCAGAGTTCCAGCAGACCTTTGATGTTCAGTTTTGATACGACGGCAAACATCACACTCAGCAACATAACGAGCAATGTCTTGCTTCATATTAGACCACCAGAATCTCTGACGGATGTCTTGGTACATCTTTGTACTATCGGGATGAATAGACAAAGGCGTACCATAAGCTTCTTTCATAACCTTTTTAGTCTGATCCAGGTTTTTCCTCGAACGTGGTACCACTAGGCGGCCTTTGAAGTACAAGGCGCCATCATCGGCGATAGTGAAGAATGAGGGCTTTCCTTGTGCTAGATGGCGTTTAATCTTATGGACTTCAGAGTCATAACCTTGAATAGTCTTTATACCATCTACGAGGTCTGGTACGACAACCACGGTATTTAGAGAACCCTTAGTAACAACACGAAGATTCATCTTCTGAAACTCTGGGGGAGGGGGAGTGAGTGCACCAAGGGGAACAATATGAAGGTTCAGCTTTCTGAATTCTTCGACAAGCGAGGGCTGAACTTTGTGAACCTAGAGGTGGTTGCAGTAAGACTTGCGGCTCAAGGCATCGGCCATTACATTAGCCTTGCCTGGGGTATAGGATATACCCACGTCAAAGTCTGCAACAGTCTCCATCCATCTCTGCTGACGGAGGTTCAGATCAGGCTGAGTAAACAGATACTTCAGACTTTGGTGGTCGGTGAAGATTTTGCAATGATTACCGAAAAGGTAATGTCGCCACTGCTTCAGTGCATGAATGACAGCAGCAAGCTCGAGGTCGTGAACTGGGTAGTTTTCTTCATGAGGGCGCAGTTGACAAGAGGCATAAGCAATCACTCTTCGCTCTTGCATTAGGACACAGCCTAATCCTTGACGTGAAGTGTCGCAGTAAATGATGAAGTCCTTCTTAGTATCAGGTGGAGCAAGCACTGGGGTAGAAGTCAACTTGTCTTTGAGCGCCTGGAAACTTTCCTGACACTTGTCTGTCCATTCAAACTTGACACACTTATGCAACAGATTAGTCAGAGGCCTGGCAATCTTGGAGAAGTTCTCGACGAATCGACGGCAATAGCTGGCGAGACCAAGAAAACCTGTGCACGTACCAGCCGCTCTGCGTGGTGTGCAGCAAGGAGGGGCACACCTCGGCGCAGTGCCCAACCCGCAGCAAGCCTCTGCTTCTCCAAACCATGGGGCACGCCATTGCCGGCGAGGGATTCTTCTGCCTCCAGTTTCCGGTCGATGAGCGGGAGGAGTCTTCGATCCAGCTGGGGGCCAACACGGCGGTGCTCTCCATGCCTTCCCGTGCGCTCTCCCATCAGATCCTGGAGGCGGAGCTGCAACATCTTTTTGAGGGTGAGTGGGATTGGCAGATCTCCCCTCTTGAAGGCGGGGCCTTCTCGGTGGTCTTCCCAGATCCAGCAATGCTTCAGATGGCTACTAGGAGCGGCAAGCTCTTCTTGTCCCTCAACAATCTCATGGTGGATATTCGCGACGCGGTCCTCGACGCGCCCAAGGGACTGGAGATGCCAGAGGTGTGGGTCAAGTTAGGTGGGATTCCCCCCAAGCATCGGTGCTCCGAAAGGCTCTTGGCGGCTACCATCATGCTCGACCGCCCCCTGCTGGTCGATGAGGAATCCCTGCTCCGCCCCGGGCCGGTCCACATGCGCTTTGCCTGCCGCAATCCTCGCAAGCTTCGCGGGTCGGTCCAGATCTGGTTCAACAACGAAGGCTACAACATTTCCGTCGACCCTAAGATCCCCCCAGAGCATCCCACGGCGCCCGCCCTCCCCCCTCCACCCCCTCCCCCTCACGGCAAGGGCCCGGACAGGAAGGGCCGTGACGGCGACAAGGATGGTGACAAGGAGACAGACACAAGCATGGAGGACGACTCCATCGACACGGCGGCGTGGGATAAGCTGGGCATCACCAACATCAGCGGGGCGAGGGCTTGCAAGCTGCAGCCCCCGGTGGAGAATGCTCTGGCGGGAGGGTCATCGGAGATGGAGCTCTCCATCCCGAACCAGTACGGCTCCAACCTGGGATCGGTCACGTCTCCCCGGTGCGGAAGGAGGCGACGGTGGAATCTCTGCAGCTGGAGGAGCCGGCGGGCACCCCCTCCGCGGTGTCTGCGGACCCGAAGCCCCTATCTCCCCCCTCGCGCTCTCCTTCCCATGGTGGTCGCAGCAGCAAGCTCGGCGCGATGAAGCAGCTCAAGAAGGTGGCGGTGCGCAAGGTGACCGTGGAGGCCGGACGTGCAGCAGAGAACTTGGGGGCGCCGGCGACGCTGCGTCAGGTGGTGATGGCGCTGGCCGTGCCTACCTCCGCTTCGATCGCACTGGAGACGTCCATGATGGTGCCCGTCCCGAAGGCCAAGCGCTCCAAGGTGGTGGTGGATGGGCAGGCGGCCCCTGTGCGGGTCAGTGCGCGTGCTAAGGGCGCCAAGGGTAACTTGCCATCGCTTCAACGCGCCCAACTTCTCCAAGCACAGAAAAATCTGGAAATCTCAGGTAATCCCATGCACCGCTTTACGATTCTAGAATCCTTTTCGGATGAGCACTTGAGCGCGGTTTTGGGGGAGAGTGGGGTGGAACCAATGGGAGAAGGCGAGATGAGCGAGCTTATCTCGTTGATCCGCATGAAGGAATTGGCGCAAGCGGCGCAAGCGGCGACGGCTACGCAACACGCTGATCATTTGGCACTGGAGGCTGAGGCCTCGACGGTGCTAACAACCTAGCCCGATGAGGAGACAGCAACAGGGGTTGCTGCTCCTCCCTCGCCTCGCCGCGACAGGGTGAGACGTGTGGCCAAGGCGATCACATCCAGGGGGTGCGCCTGCGCAATCGCGTCGTGTAGATGTGTACGCTCCTATGGAATATCCGTGGCTTCGGCCACTCGGGTCGGCGCACCCAACTACGGGAGTACATTAGGAAAGAAACGATAGATACCGTAGGGCTCCAGGAAACGATCAAACCTGAGTTTCGGCATCAAGATATCTTAGCGATTGATCCCTTAGAGCGTTTTGCTTGGCACCACAGTCCGGCCAATGGCCACTCGGGTGGCATGTTGCTTGGCTTTTGTACTGCCTCTTACGAGGTGCTGAACTGGGAGAGCGACACCTTCTTCATTGCGGCTAAGATCCGCGTGCGAGCGTCGCTTCGCGAGCTTGCGGTCGTGCAAGTCTATGGACCTGCAGATCACTCACGCTCGGCTGAGTTTCTGGGAGAACTGGAAGCCAAGGTGATGGCCTTATCGGCAGCTCAGATCCCGCTAATGGTGGGGGGAGATTTCAACCTAATCCATTTGGGGGCGGACAAACACAACGACAACATCAACTGGCCAAGGGTGGCCATGTTCAACAACGCAATCGCATCTATGGCACTTAGGGAAGTGGCTAGATCGGGGCAAGATACACTTGGACTAACAAGCAACTAGCCCCGGTGCGATCCGTGCTGGATTGAGCTTTTATGTCTCCAGACTGGGAAGTTTTGTTCCCTTTATGCCCACTCCTTGCTGAAACTAGGATTGGGTCGGACCATGTTCCGCTAATCCTATCTTCTAGGGAAGATAGAGTGCGTCGCAGCTCGCGTTTCTATTTTGAAACAGCATGGTTCGAGGTCCCAGACTTTGACACCATCTTCAGGGAGAGATGGCTGAGATGTGTCCAACTCACAGGCCAGCAATGAGGCCCGATGGAGTTCTGGACTGCGGTAGGGGGCCGCCTACACGCAAGCCTAAAGGGATGGGGCGCGAACCAGGGTCGCGACGATAAGGTCCTGAGGGCGAGGCTCCTTGATGAGATTGCTCATCTCGACGTCCAGGCAGACACGCGCCCTTTCTCTGAGCAAGAATGGGCGCGGCGATATGCCTTAGAGGGGCAAGTCGAAGCTCTGCTTCGGGCCGAGGATGAATACTGGAGGCGTAGGGGCGGCCTCAAGTGGACACTCAAGGGTGATGCGAACACGACATACTTCCACGCGTACGCGAATGGACGGTGCAGGAAATGCTCGATTCTTAGGTTGCAGACGGAGCAGGGGCTCCTTCTACAACAATCGAAGATTTCTCTTCACATTTACGACTTTTATATAGGTCTAATGGGGACGGAGGAGGCCCAGCGAGCACGTCTGCGTGCAGATGTATGGCTTCCGTCTCAACGGGTGCTAGATAGCGAAAACGAGGGGCTGGGGCCCGCTTTCCTACCGAAGAAGATTGATGACGCACTCCAGAGTATGAAATCCAACACGGCCCCGGGGCCGGACGTATGGCCGGTGTCAATGTTTAAACATTTCTGGCCTTTGCTGCGCGAACCCATTTTTTAGGTGTGCAACGGATTCATGCGTGGTTTCGTCGACATTGCGCGGCTTAGTTTCGGTGTGCTATCGCTAATTCCTAAAGTACCTGGTGCGGACAACATCCGCCAGTACAGACCCATTGTGCTCATTAACGTACCTTCCAAAATATGTGCTAAAGGTTGCGCCACTCGACTCACGTTGATCGCTCATCGCACCATTAGTCGTGCGCAGTCGGCGTTCATTCGCGGTAGGAATATTTTGGAGGGGCCGTTAGCCTTGCAAGAGGCCCTTCACGAGCTCAAACGCACGCACGAACCTGCGATCCTCCTCAAATTGGATTTCGAGAAGGCTTACGATCGCGGTAATTGGGATTTTCTCCGACAAATCCTCACTAGCAGAGGCTTCTCATCGGTGTGGGTGCACCGAGTCATGCAACTGGTCTTGGGGGGCCAAACTGCGGTCTCGGTGAACGGAGAAGTAGGGAACTTCTTCAGGAACAAGCGTGGCTTACGCCAAGGTGATCCCATGTCACCGATCTTGTTCAATTTTGTCACGGATGCGCTGGCAGCAATGCTGAGGAAAGCCGTGGAGGCTGGGCACATTAAAGGGGTGTTGGGACACCTCATCCTAGGGGGGATATCACATTTGCAATATGCGGACGATACGCTATTGCTATTTCATCCGGACCTCCACAGCGTGGCACAGTTAAAGCCTTGCTTATCAGCTTCGAACTCATGTCGGGCCTTAAAATCAATTTTCACAAGTGCGAAGTGATGCCCATGTGCATAGACGAGCAGGAAGGTAGACGTATCGCGGATCTACTGAATTGTAAACTAGGCAAACTTCCGTTTACCTATCTGGGCCTCCCGTTGGATGCCAAACGCGTCTCGATAGAGAGGTGGGCTCCGCTCTGGACTAAGGTGGGAGGGCGGGTAAGCCCGTGGAGGGGAAAATTTCTGTCCTCTGCAACTCGGTTGGTGCTCACGAATGCGAGTCTCTCCTCGCTGCCGCAATTTGCCATGGGCCTTTTCCTACTGGCAGAAGGGGTGCATGCCAAGATGGACACACCCCGGTCCCGTTTCTTTTGGGAAGGATCGGGACCCAAGCGCAAGTACCACATGGTTAGATGGGAGGCGGTTTTCCGTCCCAAAGCCCAGGGAGGGCTAGGGATCACGAACACTAGAATCCTCAACATCGCGCTGATGTGTAAGTAGATTTGGAAGCTTTCGCAGGGGGCCACGGGTTTGTGGGTAGACCTGTTGCGTGCAAAGTACTTCCCGTCCGGGAATTTCTTTGAAGGAGCAGTGAGGGGCTCTCCTTTCTGGAACGACCTGCAAGCGGTCCGGCCGGCTTTCGCTATGGGTGCCAGGTTCGGCATTGGCAATGGGCGTTCGGCCCGTTTCTGGTTAGACCATTGGGTGGGAACCTGACCTCTATGGCAAGACTTCTAGGACCTCTACAGCCTGGCGGTTAATTCAGACCAGCACGCTGCCACGGCACTCGCCTCCTCTCCCCCGGCGATTTACTTCCAACGTGAGTTAACGGGAACTGAACAAGCCCACCTCACGGACTTGCTTGCACTTATCGCGGCGGTGGCGCTTTCCTCGCATGAGGACACAGTGAGTTGGTCCCTTACCCCCTCTGGCAAGTTCTCTGTCAAGTCGCTGTATCGGAAACTTTGCCAGGGCCAGTCCTCCCAAGTGTCGAAAGGTCTATGGAATGCGCGACTCCCGCTTAAAATTAAGGTGTTCTTTTGGCAACTGTTTCGTAACAGATTGCCCACCTCGGCCAACGTTGCCAAACGCAATGGCCCGGCGTCCGGCCTATGTGCGATTTGCAACGTCCCAGAAGACGTGAATCACGTGTTTTCTCGTTGCCCGTTAGCTCGTTTCGCTTGGAGTGCGGTTCGTACTGCAGCCAACACCACATGGAACCCGTGCTCGACCGCCGATCTCGTGACCATTGTTGACTCTGTTCAAGGAGGCAACAAACGCGTTCTTTGGAGCTGTGTGGGAGCTCTGGTCTGGGCTCTTTGGCTCACTAGGAACAAACTTGGCGAGGTGCAAGGATGCTGATAAACTCAAACATGCACAAGACCGTCTTCGCCAAGTCTACGTGATGGCTAGGGAGCTAATAGCCACTTCTTCGACGTGAAGTGGCCCTTTTGGTTTGCACACGAGCGAGCCTGCGTGCTCTAAGTTCAGGCTTTGAGCCATGTAATCTACTTTGCTTGCTCCGTGCTGCTTTCGGCCTGCCCGATAACTCTCCAGACTACGCACTCGCTTTGGCCGGAGCCTCCGTGCTCGTGTTTGTGATCTAAGACTCTGTCAGTCACGCTGCCTAGTTGTGGGCTTTATTAATTTAAAGCCAGACGTGTCCAGCGTCTTCATTCTAAAAAAGAAATAAATGACGTGAAACTATTGGGGTCTTGAGCTATGGCTAATGGGTTAGTGGCTTTTTTTCCCTCCCGTTACAACTCACGGTACTTTTGCTTTTGCTAGGAAATAACAACGGAAATGTTAACGCCCACACGTGTGGGCGTTGACCATCTCGACCACACGCATCCATCACCGTTCGGTACTATATGCACGAATCTTAACACAATCTGGCTGATTTTCTGTGCCACGTAGGACAAGGCGTGTGTGTGGTGTGTGACATAGTTCGCCCACACATCCATTTTACCACACGGAGGGGCCGGTGTGTGGGCGTTTAGCAGTTCACCCACACACCAGTTTTCAGTCACGCACAAGGGCTGGTGTGTGGGCATTTGCCATCTCGCCCACACGCCCGTCTCCTCTCCCACACGTAAGCTGCTAGTTGCCATGTGTTTTTGCAGCGCACATGGCAACTGCCTCTAGTGTGCTTTATAAGCAGGTGACAACTTTCTTTTTTTACCTGAGTTGCCATGTGTTTTTGCAGGGTACACGGCAGCTGCCTAGTGTGCACGTAAGCAGATGGCAACTGTCTTTTACCGAGTTGCCATGTGTTTTTGCATGGTACATGGCAACTGCCCCAACATGCACGTACATGGCAACTGCCCCAACGTGCACGTACATGGCAACTGCGCTAACGTGCACGTAAGCAGATGGCAACTCTTCCATTTTACATGGCAACTGCCCTAACATGCTTGTGAGCACATGGTAACTCTCTCAACTGCCTAGTGTTAGTATGTGGCAACTCCTAAAGTTATGAAATCATGGCAACTACATTAGATCAGACCATACATGGCAACTGCAGTTGAGCAACCATGGCAACTGCAGTTGTCCGACATGGCAACCGTAATTCAGCGACATGGCAACTGCAGATTAACGGACATGGACGAGGGTCTGGACCATGGCAACTGCGGACGCGCGATGAGCGTCACGCGTCGCGTGGGGACCAGAAGGGTACGAGGCCTGACATACGGCGTGTGGGCGTTATCAATTTCGCCCACACGCACGCGTGTGAGAGGGTTCAGGAGGGAAAAAAAGACGTGTGTGGGCATTAGTTGTTTTGCCCACACGTAGGTGTGTGGGCTAGTTGCTGTCCATGCCACACGAGACGTGTGGCACAACTATCCGATACACCACACATATGGCAGTTATCGGGACCCAATAACAAACATTCAGATAATGTGCACCGTGATGCGCCACTACGATCCGTGATCAGCACCTGAATGAATAAAAACACAACACAAGCGGAGACGTCAGACGACGGCGACCGACTGCGCCACGCAAAAGACAACAAGATTCAGACGCCGACGTCTCGGCCTCTCCGCACGAAAGCGCCCCCGGCTCGAGCAGGACACGGGATGGACGGACGGCTCCACCGCGGCAGCACCGCGGCCCCGTCGCGTCTCTTTCCCGTCCACTCGCGTCCGCTTCGCCGCGACGGCGAAGCCTCTCCCCGCCGGACGCGTACAAGCCTACCACTCCAACCCTCCGCCGCCCACGACGTCGTCATGTGCTCCCGCGGCGCGTACACCGCGATTGCGGTGGTGCGCGCGCCCCAGCAGATTTGCTCGCGCCGCATCCCACGCCGCATGACCTGGCTCGGCACATGCCCATGTTAGCAAGCAGTTGGTAGGTAGGCGCAGACGGACGTGCGTGCACATGAATAAGGCCGGCGAATTCGATCGATCGGCGGCCGTCCCTTCCTGTCCACCGGCAAAAACAACCCGTTATTCCTGTCGAATGTTCGGTGTCCGCTGAAGGGACGGCTGCCCACGAATCGTCCAGATGGTTTGCGCTCCGTGTGCGTGGGAATTTGCCTCTTTGTGCCAACCTTGCGCAGAATAAGGTCCGGGTGATGTGGATGGGTTTTGTAAAGTTTGATTCTCTGGTGAGTGGTGACACCCGGCCAGACTCCATGATTGTATGGTTACTTACCATCTGCCCATCGATTGATGGTTTGAGGCTCATCCGGTAACAGAAATTTTCAGTAAATAGCAAGTTATAAGTCACATCCTTTTTTTATGAATGAATGTACCAACAAGTAACTTTGCGAAAAGGGAGAGTATGTTGGTGGTGTCCACATCCTCTTCACAATGGGCTATTGCTGGTCGATTTTGACTTGATGTATCTGATGTCTTTTGTTTTCTTGTCTTTGATAGGATTATTCACGAGTCTCATTCGCACAGAACAATCAAACTCTCGCGACCCAACATGATGTTGTCGTTTTTTATTTCTACAAAAGCGAGTAAGTTACTTCGATTTCAACAAATATTCACCACCAAAAATATGTGCTTTTCTACCTAGACTAACAATTGTCTCTTTCAACCCTTTCATACGATAAGTATATTAAAGCCAATTGCTTCATTGCATTAGTGGCCATCAATTTGCCAAGAGAAATTAACATGGATAAACAGAAAAACGATCGTTCTATTTTGCATGAGAGAGCGTAGTGAGCAGTAATGCTCTCGCTTTCAATTTCAGAAATATTTCAGCAACAACCGAAATCATTGAAATTTAAGTTAATTCGGTTTGCATCTCGGCCAAAATGCTGAAACATTCAATTGGATTCAACCAAATATTGGAATTCATTAGGAAAGTATATTAAATATATATTTAAATCCATGTGCACTACTAAAATTACCTGACATTTTAACCGAAAGGTAAATATTTCAATGCCTACTGAATTTCGGTGAATTTTATCATAATCTCACAGAAAATGAAAGCAAACACTTGTAATTTAAGATGTTTCTTTCGAAACATAATTCACTTTTTTTCGTAATACCCCTTTCGTAAACAGATATAAAAGCGTTTAAATCACCACTTTAGATGAATCCGAATTTATAATCTTGCGCCCGATTAGCCGGACACATCGAGCAACAGCGCAAACCGTGAAATCCAGCGGGCGGTGCCTAAAAATTAACGCGGCCAGCAGAGAGCTGCTCAAGCTGTTACTTAAGCTGTTATTAAGCCCGCCACTTTTACCAAAACGCCCACTTCCCCGGCCCCGTTTCCGCGAGCCGGCCCCCTCCAGCCCCCGATTCAAACCGTCGACGCCGTGTCCCCGTCGCCGCGTGACTCCTCAGCGGCGGCCACCCACCTCCACCCGTCGCGCCGCCGGAGATCACGCTCGCTCGCTCGCGCCCCTGCCCTCCCCTCGCCGGGGGCGCCCAAAGCTTAGCTGCTCGGGTGCCGTCGCCCGCTCGGAGGCGGCGCCGCCGATCTCGCGGCGTTCCCGAGGCGGCGAGCTCCCGCGCGAGATCCCGGCGGTGATGTGCGGATCGGAGCATGGTTGTGAACCCAGCCGGTGTTAGCTGCAGTCGGCCGACGGGGAGCGAGCGCTGCGGCCATGACGATTTACATCGCGAGGGAGGCAACCAAGGTATCGATTCGTTGGCCGTGTGGGGGCTGGCCCCCATGTCTTATTCTGGTATGGTTTGTTAAGCTCTTTTTTTTTCTCTCCGATTGGCCTCTTGCAGCTATGGAGGAAGGTGTGCGCGGAGACTTCGGTGGAGCTGCAGCTTCTGTTCGAGAAGTGGCACCTGCTACTTGCCGGAATTGTGTTTCAGGTGAACCCCTCAGTTCGTTTTGCTGAATTGCTTTCTCCCGTGTGTATAAGTATCAGACCATGGCGTGCTCTGTTAGTCGGCGCTTCTGTTCTCTGAGCCGCCGAGTCTGAATGTTGACTTTGACGAGACGGATCGTTCACCCCCCTTTTTTCTTTTGCACTTTTTGTTAGCCTGCTGTTGATTCCTTTCTAGGCTAATAATTGCTGCTAATTCGTGTGTTGGATTTGGAGGGCTGGTTTGACTCCGATGATGAGTTTGTAGTTGGTTGAATTAATCGTGCTAAATTATACACAAGTTCGTGCCAAAGGTGTTCTTAATCAGGCCGAGAGTGCCTCAGAAGGAAGCATGCCTTGAAATTTGCTCTGTGATGTGTGTTCTGTATATGCAGCATTAAGACCTGATGGCTTGTAACAAAGTTAGTACAAAGTTGAGTCACTTATTTTGGGACAGAGGGAGTAGGTTGCATTCTAGGTGCGAATTCACATGGAGAATATGTTCAGCATTAACTGTTGCTGTGATTGCATTGGATAAATTGACTCGAAAAACACACTCCCCTAATTATCCAGTTATTTCGGCATTTCTTCTCCTGCATCAATCCTCCTTGAAACTAGTATTGTTCTTCACGCAACCATGCCCATGCGCATAACTTGTGGGTGTTTTGATCTGGAGACTGTTATCAGTGACCTTTTTCAGAAGGCTCTGTTCATCGATGCAAGGATTTTCTGAGCAATACGCTGATCTTTATTGAAACAAAACCACAAACTAGACTATTAAGAAACAGGAATAGCACCATGGACGACAGGATCTCGTGAGAGATATTGCACACGAAATAGAACCCTTTGGCTAGCTTTGTGATCAAGTAGTAATAAAGATTTATTTTCTCATAATTTGTTCAGGTTCTCTGTTTGAGAGAGCGGAAAATTACTAACACCAGTTCATTATTCTGCACTGTCTTCTAAGATTGTACTCATTGACAATATATGTTTTGGTCATTAATGGATTGTGTTGAGATTCATGGAACTATTTTATCTGTAATCAGTATATTCATGGATTGGCTGCTCGAGGAGTACATTACTTGCATCGGCCCGGTCCAATACTCCAGGACATGGGATTTATGGCCCTTCCGGTATGTCATCTGCTTATAGTTCAGTTCATATCATTTGGAAATACTTGATGCTGATTTATTTGGACCACTGGTGTCATTTCTCCGTGTTTTTAGGAGCTCGGGCAAGACAAAGGTTATCTTAGTGAGACTGTATTCACTTGCATCTTCCTTTCATTTCTGTTGGTAGGTGACTTGTTCGCTCCACTGTATGTTGATTGAGAAGATTTTAGCATCCCTTTTCTTTACTTATTATGTATGATGATTTGACCCGGTATGATGTATCCAAAGACGTAAAAATGTGGGGGGAAAAACAACCACCAGCTAGTCTTAGCAAGCAACCAACACAGTTTGAAGGCAATTTAATCGAGAATAAATAGAACAAGTGATGGTTATATAGATTGATTGTGAAGATTGTGTACACGATGGCTTAGTCGATTGCTGTCCTATAAATTGTTGCCAGAACTTTCACTTACTGCGTTTGCTATGTCAAAATTTATGACAATGCTTTTCTGGGTGATATTTGTTATGTTCAACATGTTCTTATGAGATTTAGGATGTTTTCACGTTCGTCAAATATACTTCTTTCTGGTGGATTAACCTGAGTCATTCCTTTGCCTTGCTCCTCTCTGCATCTTCTGGACAATTTTCTTTCTGATGCTAGTTTTCTTATAATGCTTGATAATATACTAGGATTGCGAGTTTTGACAATTTATTCGTGGTATTGCAGTGGAGTTTTCACCCTTTTGTTTATCATAGCAAACGTTTCTACACTGTTCTACTCTGGCGCAGGGTGCTTGCATTTTTAGTCGTAAGTATGGCTGTCCTAACTCATAACTTCCATAATTATATCCATGTCCCAACCAGCGACATTTTTCTCCTCCAGGCTTCACAGTTTTTGCGAATTATTACATTCTATTCCACTCAGCTTCCTGGCCCAAATTATCACTGTCGTGAGGTAACCTTAAACTCTCAATCTCATTGTAGCTAAAGCATACATATGTTCTATCTTATCACTCGCAAGAGCTTTGCACGAAGGCCTCACTGAATCCATTTACTTTGCTTTTATAGGGCTCGAAACTGGCCACTCTTCCACCACCCAAAAATGTTCTTGAAGTGCTCCTGATCAACTGTAAGCCTTTCATTTGTTGGGTTGAGTGTTCTAAGTGGAAGTTTTATTGATCTCGGACTATTCTTTGCAGTTCCTCGTGGAGTGCTTTTTGGCTGTGGTGATCTGATATTTTCATCTCACATGATCTTTACTCTTGTCTTTGTCCGTACATACCATAAATATGGATCAAAAAGGTATTGAAATATCTGTGTAGGTGTTTGTGCCTGTACATGTGCATTTGATTTCGCATAGGTGGCCTGCTAGCTCGTACACTGATCACATGCTCTAGTATAATTGGTGGATCTTGTTTTTCTAGGTTGATTAAGCTATTTGCCTGGTTGATGGCCATCATCCAAAGTCTCCTTATCATTGCTTCTCGCAAGCACTACACCGTGGATGTTGTTGTTGCTTGGTAGGATCAAATTCCCTTTCAATAATATGATTATATTGCATCGGCATCTGCCTTCCGTTTGACCGATCCTCTCTCCGCAGGTATACTGTCAATTTGGTTGTATTCTTTGTTGACAAGAACCTCCCAGGTACCTAAGTCTTAGCATCTTGGAATCATATAGAGTTTTCTGTATGAAGCACTATATAACAAGCTTCGCCGCAATTCTGCAGAAATGCCGGATCGTACAAGTGGGTTATCTTTGCTTCCAGTAAGCACAAAAGATAAAAGTGACAGGATGAAGGAAGAGCTCCACAAGCCCGAGAAGGATAACAAAATGAAGGACGAACACCATAAGTTATTGAATGGAAACACCGTTGATTCTACTGATCGGGTATTATACTTAGGCTTTTGATGTGCACATTGATAGTTCATTCACATTTCACTACATTTGCAGTTAAAATACTCCCTCCGTTCACTTTTGTAAGTCGTTTCAGACAACTCAAAATAGGCTGTTTTGCACATTGTCTGAAATGTCTTCAAGGTCTTATAAAAGTGAACAGAGGGAGTACAACATATCATAACACCCTTTCTTTTTTCTTGGGAGTTAACAGATCATCGTGTGTTGAAACTCCGTTTGTAGCTGTAGACAATGACATCTAGCTGTTTTTCGCTGTTTTCCTAATCTATGTTTTCCTGGCCATTGCAGCGACAATGGATGCCGATGAACGGAAAGCATGGCGAAGACATGAACCACACGCTCTCTGATGCCGTTCCCAACGGTACATGACCGACTGCTTTTTGTCGGGTGCTTGTCTTTCACATCTACAGGGCAATCTGACAGTCGGAAAAAAAAGAAGCTACTCCTATCTCTGCTGCTGCAGTCCCGCTGTACTGAATGGGGCAAGGCGCTGAAGTAGTGAACGATGCTGTAAAAGAAGGGAGCCATAATCTCGTGGCTTCTCTCAGGCAGGTTGCCCCATGGGCCGGCCTATCCGATCATCGATTTTGTGGTTTCGCAGTTTTAGATGTCGGGGATGCGAGGAACACTTAGCAAAACATTGAAAATCTGTTCTCGGTGTACATAACTATTGATGTATTTGGTGAAAATTTTACTAGTGTTTACTTATGTTGGCATGAACGAATCTGCTCCGGTTGGTCGACCCAGCCGACGCGCGTGGCTCCTTTGAATGGGCGGGCGGATGGAATGGCCTGACCTGGCTGGGTCACGGGAGACGAGAGCGCCTGGTCACGGACATGCCGCCGCTCGCTTGCTGTTCCGCTCGCTCGCTGTAAAGCAAAAACGCTCATTGCAATGAGCGCCGCGAAAGGTGCCGCGGGCATTCCGTGCACGATGCGGCCATCATGTGCAGCGGGTGGTGGACGATTTTGGTGTTTTGACCCTTTTTGAAAAATTCGGCCAAATCTTACCTTGGTTCATAAAAATTTCAGTATCTGACCAATTTTCTACAGTCATTGGTCTCAATGATAGGGTAGCACAACCTACTGCCAGGGTCTTTAGCAGTAGGACTCACTGGCACCGTCACGATCATTTGATGTGAAAAAGACACTAATGGATTAATTGGTGCATGCATGGATGTTGCAGGCCAACAACAACAAAAACAAAAACAAAATGCTAAGAGCATCTACAGCCGGCGCCCCAAATCGGCCTCAAACGCCCGTGCAGCCCGTCCATAGCTGGCCGGTCACGAAAATCTGACCCAGAGGGGTGCCTCCAACGGGCATCAAATGCCCGGGCTCACTGGCACCCCTCACATACAGCCCAAATATGAAGTGGATATGCCACGTAGGACTAGCGATGGGGTCCCACGCGGAATCACCCGGAAACCCGACGGTCCGACGGATGCCTCCTCCGTCACCACGGTGTGAACGCCTCATGGCACCACAACGACTCGCCGCACAACGCCAAATCCGGCTATTTAAGCCGGCCAGCATCCCCCAACCCTAACCCATCCATCTCGTCCCGTTCTGCGCCGCCACCCGAGCCCGTCCGCCTCCTCTCCCTGCTCTCCCAAGCTATCCGGCATTGCGAAGGTCTGGCACAAGATCACGACGTACTCTATGCTGACGCTGGAGCGTCGGAGGCAGATTCTCGGAGGAGATCCAGGCAATGCGCGCCGCCCGCATCGCTGCCGGGTTGCCTCCGGACTCGCTGGAGCCGAAGGAGGCAGAGCAGCCTGCTTGGGGGTTCAACATGGCGGAGGCGGAGTTCGTTGTCTCCCAAGCCGCGGAGATGGTGGAGCAGCAGGCCATCCTGGAGTCCATTCGGGATGAGGCCTATGTGGAGGCCAACCGGTGGTTCCTCCAGTAGGAGCAGGCGGCGTTCGACGTGCTCTTCGCCGAACTTGACGCGAAGATAGAGGAGGAGGAGGCCGGAGCGGAGCAGCCAGAGGTGCCGGAGGAGGCCGGAGCGGAGCTGGCGGAGGAGCCGGAGCTGCAGCTATCACCCACGCTGCCGGAATCGGGCACGGAGATTGTCGACATCTCCGACGAGGAGTAGCTAGATCATCTACATAGTATGTAGGTTTTACGGTTGCATGCTTTTGTATGGATTTGAGAATTTAGTATGAGATGTCTGGATGCAGTTGTGTTAATTTAAGGAGTGCCCGGTCACTACCCGCGGACGCGCCCGGGCACATCCGCGGGCGTTTGAGGGGTCATATTTGACATATCCAGCTGTAGATGCTCTAAGCTAGCTACTGCACGTTGTCCTCTCTGTCTCTGACTCCTCCCGTGACATGATTGGTCATGCATATGCATGCAGGCAGGAGAGAGCACTGCATGGGGACAAGAGTTGTGTACTACCACTAACCATCAGTTACAAACAACTAACCATCAGTTACAAATAACAAAGCCCAAAATCGATGCATGCTATCATGTTGCACTGCCTACCGCCAAGCTCTTGGGCGATAGGGTTGCACAATCTACCATCACAGGCCCTAGCGGTAGGGTAGTTTTCACGTTCAACAGGTGTGATGACGCAGTTAAGTTATAGCGTCAAGGCCTGTGGCGGTAGGCAGTTATACCCTATTGCCACGCACTATGGCGGTAGGAAAAATGGTTAGATCACGACTTTCTTAGACCGGGGTTAGATCTTGCTTAACTTTCCCAAAAGGGCCAAAACACCAAAATCGGCCGCGGGTGGTGAAGGCACGTGTCCTGCATGTGGTGTGCGCACCGAATGATGACATGTGCACCCCGCAGGTGGTTGTGGCTGATCCAACCAAATGATGATGGCATCGTCACCGCTGTCACAGAAAGTGCAAGGAGATGATTATACAATGGAGAAATTTGGTGTGAAATTGTCGTCTCCCACACGAGCACTTAACCCTGGTCAATATTCAAACGACACTCCACACAAGTCCAGGTATAGGTTCAAGTGGGTGACAAACGAGGGGTGGTTGATCGATCAATAAATGGATGAGTGAAGTCTGTTTTAGACAACGACCCCTCGTTGATTGAGGGGTCGACATTCAAACAACGCTCCACGAGTCCAGATATAGGTTCAGATGGAGATGGAGAACGTTTGATAAGAAGATCAACACAATACTTGTTCAAACATTGCTAATAATATGGAACAAGCATGGGCGAGATCTTCTCCATTTCTCGTGCGAGGATGTTGAGCTGTAGTCCCCAAGGGCAGTGGAGTCCTAACACAAGCGCAATATCTTGCAATTATTGGGATTTTAGCTCATTTTACTATTTCCAATCATTCCTTATGTTGAATGCACTTCTTCCATTGATGGACCTTGCTGAGCTTGAATCACCATTCTCAGTTGAGGAGGTTTGGAACACAACTGAGTGCCTTCCCTCTGAGCGCGTTCCATGGACCTACGTATTCACTGTCCTTTTCTATCCGGTCTGATGGGAAATCATCAAGGATGATGTGATTCCGGCGGTCGACCAGGTGTTCCGCCTTGATGTCAGTTTACTCCATCTCCTCAATCATGCGTTCCTAGTGCTCCTCCCGAAGAAAGATGTCACACTCAGTTTGTGTTACTTCCACCCCATACATCTAATCCACAACTTTCCGAAGCTCCTTGCCAATAGCCTTACATCTCATCTTCCTGAGCTAGTCTAGATCAACCAGAGTGCCTTCATCAATGGTAGATCCATCCAAGACAACTTATTCTTGGTCTAGTAATCGGTTAGTTTGCTACACCATAAAAGACCCCTTTTCTCTTCCTCAAACTCGATATACCAAGGCATTCAATTTTGGGGCGAAAGTCACACAAATTGGGCATGGCATCTTTCTTCGAGAGGAGCATTAGGAACTCTTGATTGGGTTCCAAACCACACAATGTAATGTCGGTTGAGGGGATGGGGGAACGTCTGGTCGACCTCCACAGTCACATCATCCTTGATGATTTCCCAACAAGCCGGATAGAAAAAGGCAGTGAATCCGTACGGCCCTAGAGCGCGATCATAGGAAAGGCACTTGAATTTGTTCCAAACCTCCTCAACCAAGCAGGGCAATTCAAGCTCAGCGAGGTCCACGAGTGGAAGAGGAAGCGCATCCAAGGTAAGGAATTACTGGAAATAGTAAAATGAGCTTTGTTTCTTGGCCTTTCCTCTTGGAAAGTCCCCATTAATGGGAGCCCCTCGGACTACATATTTGTCTACCGATGGACAAACTTGATTGTGGTTCTCCTCCACACATAGCACACACAAGTCCTCATTAACGGGATCCCCTCAGACTACATCGATCATGCTCACGGTCTTCGCCAAGGATATCACTTCTACCCCTTCTTTTCCTCCTCGTTCTTAACGTTCTTGACACCCTCTTTTTTCAGATCGGCCGGGAGTTGATTCTACAGCCCAGCTCGCCCTGAGCTATCAAGCATTACACCTCTCTCTTTGCTAATAATGTGTCACTATTCCTCTGCCCCTCCAGCCATGATCTCGTCGGCACACACACCATTCTAGAGCTCTTTGGTGGTGCCTCTGGCTTGTGTGTCAATCTAGGAAAGAGTGCTATTGTTCCAATTCAATGTCAGAACATTAACCTGCATGATCTAGCTTCAGACCTCCCTTGCCAATTTGCTACGTTCTTGATAACCTGTCTTGGCCTCCTCCTTTCTCACTCTCGTTTGTAAAAGGCGGATCTTCATCCTCTTGTTGAAAATTTTGTCAGGCACCTGCCCTCATAGAAGACTCTATTTCATCTCAACGAGTGGCCTGGTTGTTCTCAACATGGTCATTGCCATGGGAATTTATTACATACTGGCTTTGGATCTTCCCCTCGGATGTTCAAGGTGGCAGACAAGATCCAACGTTGATTTTTTTTGAGTTGGTTCAGATTGTGTGCGAGGTGGCCAATGCATCGTTTAATAGTTGAATGTCTGCACTCTGGTACAGTATGGTGGTCTTGTTCTCCATAATCCAAAACCCTCAATGATGCAATGTGATGCAAATGGCTTTGGGCTGTAAAAACTTCTAATAAATTTCCATGGTCCACGGTGGATCTCTCTGCACTTGATGAAGCTTGTGCCATCTGAAAGGATCGAGATGGACCTAGTGGGGGTGAATAGGTACAATTACAAATTTTAATTGTTACTTAGCAATTTTAGGCAATATTGTGAAATATGAAAGTGAGCCTAACAATTGCAATGGTGATTCCAGTGCTAAGCAAGGTGAACAAATACAACAAGTATATAGATAGATGATACGTCTCCAACGTATCTGTCAGAGTTATTGGCCATGGGTAGCCTCATATACCCCACGTGGCATTTCAAGACATCAGGGCCGACTGCGCCCCTCAAGCCTCAAAGATTGATCGCCGCCTTCTTGTGGCCGGCTGGTCCAAGCGGCCGGCTGTGAGAGGGGTCGGCTCCTAGCAGGCGGCCCAAAACGCCCTCAAAGTCTGAGCCACCATGAATGCGATGAGATGAGGCGTGGCTACAGAGAATCTTGCCACCCTCGAATCCAGGGTGGGTCGTGGCTACAGTGTGCTGTACCGGCTGGTGATCTCCCGCACGGTGTGGCATTGTAGCCCCTCCGCCCATGACATCACCCAAGACAGAAGGGGCCCAGCTCCCACGATGGGCTATCGGTACGGCCCACAGGCGTCGGGTCCTACCAGCTTGTGGAAAGCCAGAAGGCGGCAAGCTCAGCCAGTCGGCTAGGGGAGAGGCCGGCTTCCAGCAGGCGGCCCTCCCTTTCTTAAGAGTTTGTGCACCGTCACCCGGGAGAGATAGGGAATGGCTACAGTAAACGACCGCCACATGGCGGGACTGTAGCCACACCTTCCCCGACAAAGCAAGCGTCATTAGAAGCACGGCTATAGTGATGAGCCGCCAGCAGGGCCCGCAAGCGGCGGGCGCGGCCTGTCAACCGAGTACAAGATAGCCGGCGGGGCCCGCCCCAGCGAAGAAGCCGGCCACAAGAGACACTGACGGCCTAGACCTACACCCGACTAGTTTACCATTGTACCCCTGGGGGTATGCCTATATAAACCCCCCAGGACATCCATGCAAAGGGTTCAGATTCTTAGAGAAACACATACACATAGAGAGGGAGCTAGGGCTAGCCTTGTTCTTCTTCCTCCTCCAGAGAAACAGCTCAAGGAGCAATCTTGTAGCCACTCTTATTGAGTTAGTGATCATGCGGAGACCCCACAGAGCAGGACTAGGGGTGTTATCTCCTAGGAGAGCCCCGAACCTGGGTAAGATCCGCCGGCGTGCATGTCTTCGCCTCATCCCATTTCCTGGCACCGGCGACGTCTTATTAGCCCCCTCAAGATAAGCCATCCTTTGGCATATGTCGCATGACACCTGATATGTCTCCTTCGTATCTACTTTTCCAAACACTTTTTCCCTTGTTTTGGACTCTAACTTGTATGATTTGAATGGAACTAACCCAGACTAACGCTGTTTTCAGTAGAATTGCCATGATGTTGTTTTATGTGCAGAAAACAAAAATTCTCGGAATGACCTGAAACTCCACGGAATATCTTACAATAAATAATAAAAAATCCTCGCCAAAGATGAAGACCAGGGGGCCCACACCCTTGCCACGAGGGTGGGGGCGTGCCCTATACCTCGTGGGCCCCCTGGAGACCTCCCGACTCCAACTCCAACTCTATATAACTGCTTTCAAAGAGAAAAAATAGGAGAGAAGATTTCATCGCGTTTTACGATACAGAGCCGCTGCCAAGCCCTAAAACCTCTCGGGAGGGCTGATCTGGAGTCCGTTCGGGGCTCCGGAGAGGGGGATTCGTCGCCGTCCTCATCATCAACCATCCTCCATCACCAATTTCATGATGCTCACCGCCGTGCGTGAGTAATTCCATGTAGGCTTGCTGGATGGTGATGGGTTGGATAAGTTTTATCATGTAATCGAGTTAGTTTTGTTAGGGTTTGATCCCTAGTATCCACTATGTTCTGAGATTGATGTTGTTATGACTTTGCTATGCTTAATGCTTGTCACTAGGGCCCGAGTGCCATGATTTCAGATCTGAACCTATTATGTTTTCATCAATATATGAGAGTTCTTGGTCCTATCTTGCAAGTCTATAGTCACCTATTATGTGTTATGATCCGTTAACCCCGAAGTGACAGTAATCGGGATACTTACCGGTGATGACCATAGTTTGAGGAGTTCATGTATTCACTATGTGCTAATGCTTTGTTCCGGTTCTCTATTAAAAGGAGGCCTTAATATCCCTTAGTTTCTATTAGGACCCCGCTGCCACGGGAGGGTAGGACAAAAGATGTCATGCAAGTTCTTTTCCATAAGCATGTATGACTATATTCGGAATACATGCCTACATTACATTGACGAATTGGAGCTAGTTCTTTGTCACCCGATGTTATGACTGTTACATGATGAACCGCATCCGGCATAATTATCCATCATTGATCCGATGCCCACGAGCTTTCCATATACTGGTTTACGCTTATTTACTTTCCCGTTGCTATTGTTACAATCACTACAAAATACCAAAAACATTACTTTGCTTTCATTACTCTTTGTTACCGTTACTATCACTATCATATTACTTTGCTACTAAACACTTTGCTGCAGATACTTAGTTTCCAGGTGTGGTTGAATTGACAACTCAGCTGCTAATACTTGAGAATATTCTTTGGCTCCCCTTGTGTCGAATCAATAAATTTGGGTTGAATACTCTACCCTCGAAAGCTGTTGCGATCCCCTATACTTGTGGGTTATCAAGACTAATTTCTGGCGCCATCGCCGGGGAGCATAGCTCTATTCTTTGAGTCACTTGGGATTTATATCTGCTGGACACTATGAAGAATTTGAAAGACGCTAAGACAACAATTTATCCCTCAACTACGAGGGGAGGTAAGGAACTGCCATCTAGCTCTGCACTTGATTCACCTTCTGTTATGAGTAAGCTTGCGACACCTAAACCTGTTTCTGCTATTCATTCTGATATGTCACATGTTATTGATGATGCTACTTCTGCTATACATGATACTTATGATGAAACTACCTCTATGCCTGATACTACTATGCCACTTAGTGATTTTCTCGAGGAACGACTTGCTAGGGCTAGAGAGATTGAAAATATTGAATCTGATTATGAGGATGAAAGTGATGATGAAGAATCACTTGTTATTCCTGAGGGTTATTTATTTGATCAAGAAGCTTCTTTAGCTATTTTAGCTTGCAAAGATAGATATGAACTCAAAAGGTTATTAGCTAAATGGAATAAGCAATCTCTAAATGCTAGGATGAGACCTGATCCTGCTTTTGCTACTTCACCTATCTGTGTTACTGATAAGGATTATGAATTCTCTGTTGATCCTGATATAATTACTTTGGTTGAATTTGATCCTTTTCATGGCTATGAATCTGAAACTATTGTGGCACATCTTACTAAATTAAATGATATAGCTACCCTGTTCACTAATGATGAGAGATCTCGCTACTTTTATATCCTCAAAATATTTCCGTTCTCATTAAAGGGTGATGCTAAAATATGGTTTAATTCTCTTGATCCTGGTTGTGTGCATAGTCCCCAGGATATGATTTACTACTTCTCTGCTAAATATTTCCCTACTCATAAGAAACAAGCTGCTTTAAAGGAAATATACAACTTTGTGCAAATTAAAGAAGAGAGTCTCCCACAAGCTTGGGGGAGGCTTCTCAAGTTACTTAATGCTTTGCCTGATCATCCTCTTAAGAAAAATGAAATACTTGATATCTTTTATAATGGACTAACCGATGCTTCCAGAGATTACCTGGATAGTTGTGTTGGTTCTCTTTTCAGGGAAAGAACACCGGATGAAGCTGAAATCTTATTGAATAATATGTTGACAAATGAAAATAATTGGGCACCTCCTGAGCCAGCTCCAATTAATGATCCTATTCCTAAACCAACTCCGAAGAAGAGAGGTGTTCTATTTCTTAGTCCCGAAGATATGCAAGAGGCAAAGAAATCTATGAAAGAAAAAGGTATTGAAGCTGAAGATGTTAAGAATTTACCTCCTATTGAATAAATACATGGTCTTAATTTACCGCCTATTGAAGAAACATATGATCTTAATCCTTTATTTATTGAAGAACCTCCAGACCCCAATAACCCGACACAGGTAGTAAAGGTAAATTCTCTCTATAGATATGATAAAACTGAAATCCCTCCTGCTAAAATTGCTAGTCAATGCTTGGATGAGTTTCATAATTTTATGTTTAAGCAAGAAGACTTCAATGCTTATTTTGGTAGACAATTAAAACAAGATGCTGATATGATTAAATACTTGGGTGACTATATGGCTAATATTAGAGGTGAACTTAAACTTGTTAGCAAACATGCTTCTATGGTTACCACTCAAGTAGAACAAGTACTTAAAGCTCAAAAAGAATTGCTCAATGAGATGAATAGTAAGAAAAATGATTATGCTGTTAAAGTGGCTACTAGAACTGGTAGAATGACTCGGGAACCTTTGTATCCTGAAGGCCACCCTAAGAGAATTGAGCAAGATTCTCAGAGAAATAATATTGATGCACCTAGTTCTTCTAAAAGGAAGAAAAAGAAAAATGATAGAACTGTGCAAACTTCTAGTGAACCTATTGCTGAACCACCTGATAATCCAAATGATATCTCTATGTCTGATGCTGAAACACAATCTGGCAATAAACATGAACCTAATGAAAATGTTAATGATGGTGTTCATAATGATGATCAACCTAGTAATGATAATGATGTAGAAATTGAACCTGTTGTTGATCTTGATAACCCACAATCAAAGAATCAACGTTATGATAAGAAAGACTTTGTTGCTAGGAAACATGGTAAAGAAAGAGAGCCTTGGGTTCAGAAACCCGTGCATTTTCCTCCCAAACCATCCAAGAAAAAGGATGATGAGGATTTTGAACGCTTTGCTGAAATGATTAGACCTATATTTTTGCGTATGCAATTAACTGATATGCTCAAAATGAATCCTTATGCTAAGTACATGAAAGATATTGTTACAAATAAAAGAAAGATACCAGAAGCTGAAATTTTCATCATGCTTGCTAATTATACTTTTAAGGGTGGAATACCAAAGAAACTTGGAGATCCAGTAGTACCTACTATACCATGCTCCATTAAAAGAAACTGTGTTAAAACTACTTTATGTGATCTTGGAGCCTTATGCCTCTCTCTTTATATCGTAGACTTGACTTGAATAAGTTGACACCTACTGAAATATCTTTGCAAATGGCTGATAAATCAACTGCTATACCTGTCGATATTTGTGAGGATGTGCCTGTTGTGGTTGCAAATGTTACTATTTTAACGGACTTCGTTATTCTTGATATTCCCGTGGACGATAGTATGTCTATTATTCTTGGAAGACCTTTTCTTAATATTGCAGGGGCTGTTATTGATTGCAACAAAGGCAATGTCACTTTTCATGTTAACGGTAATGAGCATACGATACACTTTCTGAGGAAACAACCTCAAGTTCATAGTATCAATTCTATCGGAAACGTTGAGGTAACCTAGTGTTATTCGAAATTTCTCCGGTTTCATGTTAATCGGAATGAGTTTGTTAACAAGACTTTATCAACCTTGTTAGTGGATTCCTTTTGATGAGCATGAGATGGATGAAACTAGAAGCACAACCTTGTGTACCCCACTTTTACTTTCTGTTATTTATATTAAATAAAATAAACATAAATAATTTCGGTCTGTTATCTGATTATCCGTGCAATATAAAAATACCTCGAAAATAAAAGTTCTCCAAATGCCCTGAAAATTAAATATGATTTTTATAGAATATTTGAGGATTTATGGAACAAAGAACACACCAGGGGGGCCAACCACCTTGCCACAAGGGTGGAGGGCGCGCCCCCCTGCCTAGTGGGCCCATGGTGGTCCTCCTCCACTTATTCCTACACCCATCCTCTTTTTCTTCCTCCCACAAACACGAAAAACCAACTCAAGCACGAGTTCCAGCCCTCTTTGCTGCCATTTTTGATCTCCTTGCTCAAAGCACCTCTCACAAAACTGCTTGGGGAGATTGTTCCTTGGTATGTGACTCCTCCATTGGTCCAATTAGTTTTTGTTCTAGTGCTTTATTAATTGCAAAGTTTTGCTGCTTAGGTGACCCTGTTCTTGAGCTCGCATGTGAAATTTATATGGTCAAAAGTAGTTTTGATGCATGATATAGGCTCTAGGCACTTGTAGGAGTAGTTGTTATCAATATTATTGAGTTTGGTTTACTTTTATTTTGAAGTTACTAAAAATTTCAGAATTTTTCAGAAAATGATGAGGAGATTATTGAGGGGCTCATCGAGCCAAGGCTCGAAGGAAAAGGCACCGAAGCCTAAGTATAATTTGCCGTGCACCGCGGAGGTTCGGGCGTGTGAATGGCCTTCCGAGGATTTCTTAAGAGCAGTCGGGATTTATGAAGATTTTCATGAGTTGGCTCATAATGCAGGCCTCGCCGCTTTCCTCCACGACCAATGCGATTAGTATCTCTTAATCACAAATACCTTTGTGCAAAACTTTCATTTTTACTCTAGGAACTCACCACCTACGGTGGAGTTTCATTTATATGATGAGCACAAGGAGATGTCACTTTATGATTTTTATCGGATTTGTTTAGTCCCTTTTGAGGGCAAGACAGAAGAACCACATCGTGATGATGTGGAGGGATTTATTAATACTATCACTGTAGGGGAAACTAGAAGGTTTCCGATGCACGAATCACTAGCATACATTTTCCTGTCTTACGTTACTTTGCATTATTTGCTAGTCGTTGCTTAATTGGTCGCGGAAACTATGGAAACCTTAGTATCCCTGATATTATTATTTTGCTCCAAGGTTTATACAGTGATAACACTTTTAGTATGGGCGACATTATTGCTAGACGGTTAAGTATGAACCGTACTAAGGGTCCCATCTTTGGAGGCATCTATGCTACACGCCTAGTTGCACATTTTAACATACCTATTAGGCATGCTGAGAAGGAAGAAAAAGTGCTGCCTCGTGTTTATATTTAGATTATAAAAGTATGGTGGCACATGATTTTATTGTTAAGAATAGGGCAGGAGAGCTTAAATATCAATTGTTCTTTAATAAACATCGTCCTGAGACTATTACCTTGCCTCCTCCTTCTTTGTTTGATTTGACTGTAGGCATGTGCCTTGTTCCGTTGACAGCTATCCACGCCTACCGGAACCCTGCACCAGCCAAGGAGCCAGAACCGGAACCACAATTTGATCCTTCACGACAGTCTAACTATCAGTGGGATCAGGAGATGATTGCCAGCCAGTGGCAATCGGAGCCTTCTTCTTCCTCATCGCAGTACGACCCCAACTATTATTATGGATATCAGCCAGGCCAGCCGTGGCCATAAACCAACTTAGGCCAAAAGCCTAAGCTTGGGGGGGTACGTATTTCTCACCGACATTACATTTATGTTCACACACACTCATTGCTAGATGTCGGTGCTCATACTTTTTCATTGTATCATCCATGCTAGTTTATTTCCTTTTATGCTTTCTTCTTGTGTGTTTAATAAACCTTAAGAAAAAACCAAAAAAATAGTTGTAGCTTTTAATTAATTTACTTTCCATGCTTGTAGTAGTAATTAAAAAGCAAACCCAAACATATTTCCTGTCCTTCTTTTGCTTGTTGGGAGCTTTCCCGTGTAAATAGTTTTATTTCTTTTCTTTTCTTTGGGGGTCAGTAGGAGAAGACCATGATTAAATTGTTGAAGTGGCTCTTATATGCTTTATTGTTGATGTAACCAAGAGCCCATATTGCTTTGTCTTCTCCTGTTTATTGAATGCTCGTAGATTCCAGCTTAGTCCAATGCACGTGCACTCTTATTATTATTCACACCGTTCGGTCGTGCAAGTGAAAGGCAATTATTGATATATGATGGACTGACTGAGATGAGAAAGCTGGTACGAACTCGACCTCTTTTGTTTTTGTAAATATGATGAGTTCATCATTCTTGATTCAGCTTGTTATGAATAAACATGTTTGCAATGACAATTAGAGATCATAGTTGCTTGTGCCATGCTTGATTAGCTATGAGTTATAATGGTTTACCTTGCATGCCAACATGCTATTAAAATGGTTATGATGTGGTATGATAGGGTGGTATCCTCCTCTGAATGATTTAAGTGACTTGACTTGGCACATGTTCACGCATGTAGTTGAAACAAATCAACATAGCCTTCACGATATTTATGTTCATGGTGGATTATATCCTACTCATGCTTGCATCCAATGTTTATTAATTTTAATGCATGTACATGGCTGTTGTCGCTCTCTAGTTGGTCGCTTCCCAGTCTTTTGCTAGCCTTCACCTGTACTAAGCGGGAATACTGCTTGTGCATCCAATCCCTTAAACCCCAAAGTTATTCCAGATGAGTCCACTATACCTTCCTATATGCGGTATCTACCTGCCGTTCCAAGTAAATTTGTATGTGCCAAACTCTAAACCTTCAAATAATCATCCTGTTTTGTATGCTCGAATAGCTCATGTATCAACTAGGGCTGCCTGTATCTTCCATGTTAGGCGGGTTATTCTCAAGAGGAGTGGACTCCGCTCCTCACTCACGAGAAAATGGCTGGTCACCGGGATGCCCAGTCCCATGCTTTATGCAAACTAAATCAAAATAATTGCAAAACAAAACTCCCCCTGGGACCTGATGTATGTTGGAGGCACTCGTTGTTTCGAGCAAGCCATGGATTGATGTTTGTTGGTGGAGGGGGAGTATAAACTTTACCATTCTGTTTGGGAACCGCCTATAATGTGTGTAGCATGGAAGATATCGCCATCTCTTGGTTGTTATGTTGACAATGAAAGTATACCGCTCAAAATATTATTCACCTCTATTTCAAAACCGAGCTCTGGCACCTCTACAAATCCCTGCTTCCCTCTGCGAAGGGCCTATCTATTTACTTTTATGTTGAGTCATCACCCTCTTATTAAAAAGCACCAGTTGGAGAGCACCGCTGTCATTTGCATTCATTATTGTTAGTTTACATTGGGTGTGACTATGATTGGATCTCTTTTACCATGAATTACAATGTCTAGTCAGTCCTTGATCTTTAAAGGTGCTCTGCATTTATGTTTTGCGGTCTCAGAAAGGGCTAGCGAGATACCATCTTGTTATATCATATTATGATTGTTTTGAGAAAGTGTTGTCATCCGAGATTTATTATTATGGCTTGCTAGTTGATTATGCTATTGATATGGGTAATCATGAGACCTGAGAATTATTGCAAATATGGTTAGTTATAATCTTTGCTGAAAACTTGAATGCTAGCTTGACATATTTACAACAACAAGAGCAAACAGAGTTTGTAAAAGTTTTTCTTTATTTCTTTCAGTTTGTCAACTGAATTGCTTGAGGACAAGCAAGGATTTAAGCTTGGGGGAGTTGATACGTCTCCGTCGTATCTACTTTTCCAAACACTTTTGCCCTTGTTTTGGACTCTAACTTGTATGATTTGAATGGAACTAACCCGGACTGACGTTGTTTTCAGCAGAATTGCCATGATGTTGTTTTATGTGCAGAAAACAAAAGTTCTCGGAATGACCTGAAACTCCACGAAATATCTTACAATAAATAATAAAAAATCCTCGCCAAAGATGAAGACCAGGGGGCCCACACCCTTGCAATGAGGGTGGGGGGCGCCCCCCCTAGGGCGCACCCCCTACCTCGTGGGCCCCCTGGAGACCTCCCGACTCCAACTCCAACTCTATATAACTGCTTTCGAAGGAAAAAAAATAGGAGAGAAGATTTCATCGTGTTTTACGATACGGAGCCGCCCCCAAGCCCTAAAACCGCTCGGGAGGGCTGATCTGGAGTCCGTTCGGGGCTCCGGAGAGGGGGATTTGTCGCCGTCGTCATCATCAACCATCCCCCATCACCAATTTCATGATGCTCGCCACTGTGCGTGAGTAATTCCATCGTAGGCTTGCTAGACGGTGATGGGTTGGATGAGATTTATCATGTAATCGAGTTAGTTTTGTTAGGGTTTGATCCCTAGTATCCACTATGTTCTGAGATTGATGTTGCTATGACTTTGCTATGCTTAATGCTTGTCACTAGGGCCCGAGTGCCATGATTTCAGATCTAAACCTATTATGTTTTCATCAATATATGAGAGTTCTTGATCCTATCTTGCAAGTCTATAGTCACCTATTATGTGTTATGATCTGTTAACCCCGAAGTGACAATAATCGGGATACTTACCGGTGATGACCGTAGTTTGAGGAGTTCATGTATTCACTATGTGCTAATGCTTTGTTCCGGTTCTCTATTAAAAGGAGGCCTTAATATCCCTTAGTTTCCATTAGGACCCCACTGCCACGGGAGGGTAGGACAAAAGATGTCATGCAAGTTCTTTTCCATAAGCACGTATGACTATATTCGGAATACATGCCTACATTACATTGACGAATTGGAGCTAGTTCTATGTCACCCTATGTTATGACTGTTACATGATGAACCGCATCCGGCATAATTATCCACCATTGATCCGATGCCTACGAGCTTTCCATATATTGGTTTACGCTTATTTACTTTCCCGTTGCTATTGTTACAATCACTATAGAATACCAAAAACATTACTTTGCTTTCATTACTCTTTTGTACACTTACTATCACTATCATATTACTTTGCTACTAAACACTTTGCTGCAGATACTAAGTTTCCAGGTGTGGTTGAATTGAAAACTCAGCTGCTAATACTTGAGAATATTCTTTGGCTCCCCTTGTGTCGAATCAATAAATTTGGGTTGAATACTCTACCCTCGAAAGCTGTTGCAATCCCCTATACTTGTGGGTTATCAACACCCCTGACATTTGGCACCCACTGTGGGGCTAGGTGCACCGTCGTTCGGAGATCTATTCTGGACAGGAACCCTCTTGCTCCCCAGCGAGCGTAGCCAGCCTGGCACGCCAGACGGTGTTTGCGCCGACGCGCTGCATGGCGTAGAGGTCGCATGCGTAGCGAGCTGCCACGCCGACCTTGTTGGCGAGGTCCGCCTGTCCGACAAGCCTACATCTGACGCAGGCACAGATGGTCTCGAGAGCCACCTCGTCAACCTCCTCGACCAGCTCCACATCACCAACGAGCCGGCCTTCGAGTTGGAGTTGATCGGCTCCACTGACCCAATGCTTGTCGACTCCGACACAGCCTCCCTTGATGCTTTCCCCACCAACGTGGTGGTCATCGACAATCCTCTCCCACGTGCGGAGAGCGGCGGCAACACCGTCACGGAGGTGCTTGTCATCAGCCATAATGGGGGCTCCGGAGGAGCCAGCCAGGACCCATTGCAGGCGGCAATGCGGGATCTGTCCATGCCCATTGCTGCGGATGTGGACGCTGAGACGCTGGAAGCCTGCCGCGTCTCTCTTGTGGAGAACGCCAAGAAGTTGGCTACCATGCGACGCCTCTTTGAAGCCTTCCAGCGCGAAGTCGATCGCGTTTTCAGTGACACGCCGACTGCTGCTGGGCCCAGCCGAGCTGGCACGGTCAGGCAGCGAGGCGGAGCCATCTCCAACATGTTTGGAGTAGACCTCCTGGTCTACGCCATGACCATGGAGAACATACGCGCCGCCCAGGCGTCAGGAGATGAGCTGGACCACCTGGAGGGCGATGAGCGTTGCTACATGACGGAGCGTGTTCAACAGCTTTTTCATGCGGCTGCTACTTAGCAGGAAGCTAGCTGTCGCGCTGAAGAGCTTCACCAGTGGGTGGGGAACCCGCGCCCTCGCCAAGAGCATGGCGCGACCTCCCGGACATCGACTGGCGACGCCCGTGACAGACGAGACAAAGATCCGGCTGCCAGTCGTAGCCGGTCTCGCATCACCATCGACCACGACCAAGATGGCCGCCCTCGAGCAGTTGAACGATGGGACGATGATCCATTACTGTCGCCTCCTTGAAGGGAGAGGCGCACCTCCCCGCCGCCTGTCGATCATCCGACTCTTGGCAACCAGCTAGGCCACCGAGAAGGAGTCGGCGAGAACGATGCTCGCCACCGGATCGACCGGCTGGCTCGATCCCTGGCGCTAGAAGAAGAAGACGCGATGGGTCCGCCTTGTTTCGGCCCCCGCATCCGTGACGAGCCTTTTCCCAAGGGGTTCTCACTCCCAAGGGACACGCCCAAGTACAACGGCTCTGTGAAGCCAGAGGATTGGCTGGTGGATTATTCCATGACAGTCTGCATAGCAAACGGCAACAAGCGCGTTGCCGTGAACTACGTCCCGCTCATGCTCCAGGGCACAGCCCGGACATGGCTGAATAGCCTCAAGCCCTACAACGTCAACAACTGGGTAGACTTCGCCAAGGTGTTTATCCGAAACTTCACCAGCACCTACAAGCGGCCTCCCAAGCCTCGCCAGCTCTCGTTGTGTGTCCAAGGCCCTAATGAGTCCACCCGTGATTACCTGACGCGGTGGGCGGAACTGCGCAACTCCTGTGAAGGGGTGCATGAGGTCCAAGCTATCGAGTACTTCACCGCCGGGTGCCGAGAAGGCACCTTACTCAAGCACCGGCTTCTCTGCGACGAGCCGACAACAATCTACAAGTTGCTGATCATAGCAGATAAATACGCTACGGCTGACTCCTCCATGAAGTCGGAGCTCTAGGTGGACACTTCTGGGAAGGTGCTCCCCCCGGTTCCTCAAACACCGGCTGGAGACAACAGTCGGCGCCAGCAGCCGAACGACAACAAGAGCAAAGCCCCCCAGCCGGTAGGTGGCAACTGTTGAAGAACAACAACCCGAAGGGCAGCCACCTCCCAAGCATCAGAAAGGGGGCAAGTCGACTTGGTTGCCCGCCTTCACCTTCGAGCAGACTCTCGATGCCCCCAGCAAGTTTCACAGTGGCGCGAAGCCGTCCAACCACACGACCCGGAAGTGTCACTGGCTTGTCCGCATCGCCAAGGGAGAAGGACTGCCTCCTTTGCCTACTGGCCCGCCGGCTCCACCTCCCCAGCAATCGGCCGCCCGTCCAGCAGTCGGCCAAGTCCAAGATGATTACCCTAAAGAGCATGGCGCTTATGTCGTCTTCACCAGTATGGCCAGCGATAAACATAGCCGGCGCCAGAAACACCAAGAAGTAAATGCGGTTGCTTCCACTATCCCAGAGTTCATGCATTGGTCTGAAAAGCCCATCAGCTGGAGCCGGGCCGACCACCTGGAAGTGATGCCCTCTTTGGGTTCCTATGCCCTGGTTTTGGACGCCACCCTTGCAACAGAGAGGCGAGCAGCTCGCTTCTCCCAAATCCTGATAGATCGTGGCAGCAGCATCAACATCCTTTACCGGGACACCATGGAGAAGTTGAAGATCAAAGAGAAGCAGCTGATGCCCAGTCGGACCGTGTTTCATGGCATTGTGCTTGGCTTGTCCTGCTCACCAATCGGCAAGATCAATATAGATGTCCTCTTCGAACACAAGGATCGTTTCTGCCGTGAAGCCATTTGGTTTGAGGTGGTTGACATAGAGAGCCCGTACCATGTGCTCCTAGGCCGACCGGCTCTAGCCAAATTCATGGCGGTGCGACATTATGCCTACCTCAAGATGAAGATGCCAGGAACTAAGGGCATTATCACAATCTGTGGCGACTATGAAAAGTCGGTTGCCTGCATTGTGGCCAGCAGCCGGCTGGCCGAGTCCCTCGTGATTGTGGCAGAGAAGAAGCTCCTGGACCGGGTGGTGGCCATGGCCGGCAAGCAGCCCTACATGTCCCCAGAAGCCCAAGAGTCAGAGACCCTGGGCTCCTTCAAGCCGGCCAAAGAAATGAAGAAGATCCCATTGAGCCATGAGCACCCGGAGAGGTACGCTGTCATAGGTGCAAACCTTGACACCAAATAGGAAAGCGAGCTCGTCGATTTCCACCGTGAGAATCGGGATATCTTTGCATGGTCCTCCAAAGACATGTCGGGTGTTCCGATGGATTTCGCCAAGCACAAGCTACATGTAAGAGCAGATGCCAAACCAGTCAGACAGCCCCTCCGCTGACTGTCGGGGGAGAAGAGGAGAATTGTTGGAGAAGAGATCGCTCGCCTGTTGGCACCCAGCTTCATCATGGAAGTTTTCTTCCTAGAATGGCTTGCCAACCCAGTACTTGTGTTGAAGAAGAACAACAAGTGGCATCTGTGTATTGATTACACCAGTCTCAATAAAGCCTGCCCCAAGGATCCATTTTCCTTGGCATGGATTGATCAAGTGATAGACTTCACAGTCGGATGCGAGCTATTGAGCTTCTTGGAAGCCTACTCAGGTTATCATCAAATCAAGCTAAACCCGGCAGACCGCCTGAAGACCGCCTTCATCACACCATTCAGAGCCTTCTGTTACCTGACGATGACGTTCGGCTTGAGGAATGCCGGCACCACCTTTTAGCTTGCATGCAGAAGTGCCTCCTCAAGCAACTCGGCAAGAACGCCCATGTCTATGTGGACGATATTGTGGTGAAGACGAAGAAGCGCGGTACCCTATTGGAAGATCTGAAGGAGACCTTTGAAAATCTGCGTCGGTTTCAGATCAAGCTCAACCCAGAGAAATGCGTGTTCGGAGTACCAGCCGGCCAGCTCCTTGGCTTTCTGGTCCCAGAACACGGCATTGAGTGCAACCCGGCTAAGATCAAAGCCATCGAAAGGATGGAAGTACCCACCCGACTGCGAGATGTCCAAAAATTCACCGGCTACCTGGCATCCATCAGCCGCTTCCTCAGCCGGCTAGGCGAGAAGGCCCTTCCCCTCTACCAGCTCCTGAAGAAAACCACTTATTTTGAGTGGAATGACAAGGCTAACGAGGCCTTTCTCCAGCTCAAGAAGATGTTGACCACGCCGCCTATCCTGGCCACGCCGACTGCTAAGGAGCCCATGCTCCTCTACATCGCCGCCACCAGCCGGGTGGTCAGCACGGTCATGGTAGTCAAACGCAAGGAAGATGGCAAGGTTCTGCCGGTCCAGAGGCCAGTATATTATTTGAGTGAAGTATTGTCGGCTTCCAAGCAGAACTACCCCCACTACCAGAAGATGTGCTACGGCGTACACTTTACTATCAAAAAATTGGAGCCATATTTTCAAGAGCACCCTATCACGGTTGTCTACACTGCTCCGCTTGCCGAGATCATAGCCAGCCGAGATGCTTCAGGCCGAGTGGCAAAATGGGCCATAGAGTTGGCTCCACACACCATCTTCTACCAGCATCGCACCACCATCAAGTCCCAAGCACTGGCCGACTTCCTTGTTGACTGGGCCGAGACCCAGTACCTGCCACCAGCGCCGGACTCCACCCATTTGCGGATGCACTTTGATTGTTCGAAGATGCGCACCGGTTTGGGAGCCGGCATCGTCCTCACCTTTCCCAAAGGCGACAAGCTCAGATACACATTGCAAGTCCACTTTGCCACCTCCAACAATGTGGCCGAGTATGAGGCACTAATACATAGACTCCGGCTTGCCAAAAAACTCGGCATTCGTCGAATTCTGTGTTACGGTGACTCCGACTTGGTGGTCCAGCAGTCATCTGGCGACTGGGACGCCAAGGATGCAAACATGGCAAGCTACCGCTTCCTCGTCCAGCAACTCAGCGGATATTTTGAAGGGTGTGAATTCCTCCATGTGCCATGAAGCGATAATGAGAAAGCAGATGCTCTGGCGCGGATTGGCTCCACCCGGCAAGCCATACCAGCCGGCGTATCCCTCCAGCGACTCCTCAAGCCGTCCATCAAGCCTTCGCTAGAGTCAGATTCCATCTTAGTGCCGGATTCTCCTGAAACAGTCGGATCCGGCTCCAAAATTTCAGCAGTCGGCCCGGGGACTTCGGTAGGCGGCCCGGGGACTGCAGTAGTCGCACCTGGCCCGGGGACTTCAGATCTCGGCCTAGGGACTTCGGCAGTCGGCTCAGGGACATCAACAATGCAGCAAGCGGCGGCCGACTCCAGCCCGCCACCTCCCGGCCCAGCCGCCCCAGTGCAAGTGGCAGTATTCACAGTGGAGGAAGTCTCATCACCATCATGGGCTCAACCCATCCTCAACTTTCTGGTAAACAAGGAGTTGCCAACCGGTGAGATCTCGGCCCGACGGGTGCAAGGTCGGGCAGCAGCATACACCATCATCAACAGGGAACTCGTAAGGCGTAGTGTCACTGATATATACCAATGCTGCGTAGAGCCGGAAGAGGGCCAAACAATCCTCAAAGATATCCACCAGGGCGAGTGTGGCCACCACGCGGCCTCAAGATCACTTGTGGCCAAAGCCTTTTGCCATGGTTTCTTCTGGTCGACTGTTTTAGAAGATGCCAAAGACTTGGTCAAGAAATGCAAGGGATGCCAGAAGTTCAGTTCCAAGCAACATCTACCGGCTTCTGCACTCAAGACTATTCCCCTTGCTTGGTCGTTTGCCGTCTGGGGACTGGACATGGTGGGACCATTCAGGACAGCATGCGGGGGCATGACTCATCTTCTTGTTGCCGTGGATAAATTCACCAAGTGGATAGAAGTTTAATGGTCCGACTACTGTGACTTTCATCGTAGATATCACCACTCAGTACGGCATACCTCACAGCATCATCATCGACAATGGCACAAATTTTGCCAAGGGCGCCTTGCTCGTTTTTGTGCGACACAGGGCATCCGACTGGACTTAGCATCCGTTGCTCACCCACAGTCAAACGGCCAAGTAGAACGAGCAAACGGCCTCATCTTGACCAGAATCAAGCCCTGGCTGGTCGAGCCTTTGGAGCGTTCGACCGGCTGCTAGATCGACGAGCTGTCAGGTGTCCTCTGGAGTCTGCGCACCACTCCGAACAAGTCAACCGGCTTCACCCCCTTCTTCCTCGTGTATGGTGCCGAGGCGGTCATCCCAACTGACATCGAGTTTGACTCACCTCGCGTCACCATGTACACCGAGGCGGAGGCCAAAGAAGCACGAGAAGACGGCGTCGACCTACTGGAAGAGGGCCGGCTGTTGGCACTCAGCCGGTCCGCCATCTACCAGCAGGGTCTACACCGCTACCACAATCGGAAGGTCAAGCCGAGATCCTTCCAAGAGGGAGACCTTGTGCTCCGGCTGATCCAGCAAACAGCCGGCCAGCACAAGCTCTCGGCTCCTTGGGAGGGCCCTTTCATCATCAACAAAGCCATGGGCAATGACTCCTACTACCTGATCGATGTCCAGAAGCCCAGGGCGCGCAAGAAGGATGATTCCAGCAAGGAAACAGAGCGCCCATGGAATGCAAACCTCCTTCGAAGATTTTACAGTTGAATGCAGTATGTGCCACGCTATCTCTTGTATTAAGTATGAAGACTTCGGGTCCCTCGAGGAGCACTCGGGGACTACCATTTCCTTTATCTATGTGATAAGTATTATGCCTACAAAATGTGTTATTCCATTTCTCCACCTGAAACCGGGTTCGACCAGTCGGCCCGAGGGCTTGCCGCCTTGTACTATGCCGGTGCTTCCTGCAGTCGGACAAGTAGTGCGTCAGCACCTACACCCCCTCTTGCCATAAGGCACAACTCGCAGAGTGGCTGTTCACTTGGCAAGAGGTAAAGGCAAGAAATGGTGCTCGCATGAAAAATGGCTAAGGACCAAAACATTGACATAGGACAAGCCGACCCTTCGCCTCACCGACTGGCTAAACGGCCGGCCGGCTTCTTACTTAGCTTGCAACGTTCCAATCAGTCAAAGTACTTGTCCTCCCACAATGGTGAAGTACTTGATCAGGTTGCAGTCCGCAGAGCGGCTGACCGGCTGGCAAGTAGATACCAAGGGAGGGCGGCAAAGGAAAAAATCAAGGAACAGAGGAGCAAGAAAAGTCGGAACTCGGCCCAAAGCACAGCTTGTGCGGAAAATAATTTACATATCAAAAGGCCCTCGGCCAACATTCAACATAGTTTGAATACACCCCATGGGTGGAATTGTGCAAATTTAACAAAAGTCTGTGGAAGAGACTACTAAGCAGGAGAAGCTATGATAAATTGGTGGCCTAGACCAAGGGAGCAGCAGGCGAATCCGGCAGGTTGGTGGAGTCGGGGGGCGCCGGCTGGTGGAGTGGCGGACTGGCGGGTCTCGGCTTCGCCGCTTTCAGCAGCAGTCGGTGTTCGGGCACGCGGCTCTGTGCTGGAGGTGCGGTCGACTTGAGGCTGGCCGTCCGCTCTGACCTCTAGCGCGTCATCTTCATAATCCTCGCCTTCCTCGTCTCCCCCCTCGTCGCTGGAGGCCATTTCCTCCACCGAGTCTTTGCTGTCATCCAGGTTCAGACCGAACCATTCCGGCAGTGCTTCAACTCCGTTCTCGTTCAGCTCAGGGACGAAGTCACCGGTGTTGGTGTACTCGGCGGTCGCCGATGCACGAATGGTGAGGTCACGCTCCACCGCCGCCAGCTCGGAGGCGGCCTCCAGCCGAAACATGGCCAAACTGGGCTAGATCTAGCCTAGGATACCACGCCTTGGCGAACTCCAAAGCCCGCCGCGCTCCTGCTCGGGCCGCGGAGCCCTTCCACGCCTCAAGACGGCTGGCGGCCACTTCCAACCAGTCGGCAGTCCGACTGGGGGTCCGTGGGGCTTGCCTATCTAGCCAGAGGGCGGCGATCGCCTGAGCCCCAGCGTGTTGCAGCCGGCGGAGCATCCAGTGGGCCGGCTAGAGGCGAGCCTGAATGCTAAGGAGCTGCTCCGCAAGGGTCCGAGGGGCATCGGCAGCAATATCCGTGCCACCCGCCCGCCGCTCCTCACGACGAGACTCAATGGCCTCATTGGCAGCGACGGTATGGCCGGGGAAGAAGTCTGCACAAGCAAAACAACAAGTCAGAAGTCAGAAGCAAGAGGCCGGCTCGCTTAACCGCCAACAATCGAAAGAAGAGAAGAAAGCTCACCGTCGACTATGTCTTCAATCTGGCCATAACTGGCAGTCAGCGCCGCCTCCTTCTCGGCCCAACCCAAGCGTTCGGTCTTGAACTCGGCCAGGAGACGGGCCTCGTTGTCCTCCGCCTGCTTCAGAGCCGTCTTGTGAAGCGCCGCCTGGTCCGCCAACTACTTGATCACGCAGCCGCGCTCCTGGGCCGCCCTGTTGCATTCATCCTCCTCGGCGTGCGGTGCGGTGTTGGCTTCGCCCAATTGCTGCTGCAAGGCGGCGTTGGTCTCTGAAAAAGAAAGATAGAAAAAATATCAACAATCAAGGGAAAAAAGAGAGAGAAGTAGTTGCCGGGAAGATCCTGTTGGGGAACGTAGTAATTTCAAAATTTTCCTATGCACACGCAAGATCATGGTGATGCATAGCAACAAGAGGGGAGAGTACCGTCCATGTACCCTCGTAGACCGTAAGCGGAAGCATTATTGAAAGATCGAGGATGTCACCTAGAGGGGGGTGAATAGGCGTTTTAAAATAATTACGGTTTAGGCTTGAACAAATGCGGAATAAACCTAGTGGTTAATTTGACAAGCACAAAACCTAAAACAACTAGGCTCACCTATGTGCACCAACAACTTAAGCTAAGCAAGATAAGCAACTATGTGATAGCAAGATATATGACAAGAAACAATATGGCTATCACAAAGTAAAGTGCATAAGTAAAGGGGCTCGGGTAAGAGATAACCGAGGCACGCCGAGACGATGATGTATCCCGAAGTTCACACCCTTGCGGATGCTAATCTCCGTTTGGAGCGGTGTGGAGGCACAATGCTCCCCAAGAAGCCACTAGGGCCACCGTAATCTCCTCACGCCCTCACACAATGCAAGATGCCGTGATTCCACTAAGGGACCCTTGAGGGAGGTCACCGAACCCATACAAATGGCAACCCTTGGGGGCAGTTACCGAACCCGTACACTTTGGCAACCCTTGGGGGCGGTCACCGGAACCCGTCAAATTGGTCGGGGCGATCTCCACAACCTAATTGGAGACCCCGACGCTTGCCCGAAGCTTTACACCACAATGATTGAGCTCCGAACACCACAAAGGTTGGGGTTAACTCCCCAACGACCCCACGAAGCTTCACCACAATGGAATGTGGCTCCAAGGTGACCTCAACCGTCTAGGGCGCACAAGCACCCAAGAGGAACAAGCTCAAGGGTACGAAGCACCCAAGAGTAATAAGCTTCTCAACTTGTAACTTCCACGTATCACCGTGGAGAACTCAAACCGATGCACCCAATGCAATGGCAAGGGCACACGGAGTGCCCAAGTCCTTCTCTCTCAAATCCCACCGAAGCAACTAATGCTTGGGAGGAAAATGAGAGGAAGAACAAGAAGGAGAACACCAAGAACTCCAAGATCTAGATCCAAGGGGTTCCCCTCACATAGAGGAGAAAGTGAATGGTGGAAATGTGGATCTAGATCTCCTCTCTCTTTTCCCTCAAAAACTAGCAAGAATCCATGGAGGGATTGAGAGTAAGCAAGCTCGAAGAAGGTCAACAATGGGGGAAGAACACGAGCTCAAAGGATAAGGTTCATTGGGGAAGAAGACCCCCTTTTATAGGAGGGGGGAAATCCAACCATTATGTGCTCAGCCACGAGCGGTACTACCGCTCGGGCGGAAGAAGCAGGGAAAAGGAGCAACAAAACATGAACCTTGGGGCGGTAGTACCGCATATAAGCGGTACTACCGCTCACCCCAGCGGTACTACCGCTCACCCCAGCGGTACTACCACTGGAGGAGCAGAACACGGGACCAAAAGAGGCAGGGCAAAGCAGAGTACGGCGGCAGTAATGCGGTAGTGGTACTACCGCCTGACCGGAGCGGTACTACCGCTTATAGGCGGTACTACCGTGCCTTACTGCCATGCAACTACTACTAAACCCGACACGAAAAGAGTAGGACCCAAAATCGAGGCGGTAGTAGAGCGGTACTGGAGCGGTACTACCGCTTGACACTATAAGCGGTACTACCACTGCCGACCGCGGTACTACCGTAGGGAGAAAACCAAAATTGCCATAACTTCTTCATACGAGCTCCGAATTGAGCAAACTCAAGCTTGTTTGATACAAGACGATGAGTAGCATCAAAACAGCATAACCTCCAACAAATAGATGGGTGAAACCTCCAACAAATAGAGGAGTGAAACCTCCGACCGAGAAGAACAAGCATAACCTCCAACATCGAAAACATCATAGAAGATGCGAGTGAACTCCGTTTTCGATGAACTCGAGCTTGTCACCAAGATGACCATAATCTGCAAAACTCACAAAGAGAAGAACCAAACAAGAACCAATAAATATGATGCAAGGATGCAATGGTTTGAGCTCTCTACGAACGATACAATCAAGCTACTCATCGAGAGCCCCCCTTGATAGTACGGCAATCGATCCTATAACCCGGTCTCCGAACTACCACTATGAGACCGGTAAAATAGAAAACCTATCAAGGGCAAACCTTTGTATTGCACATAGTCCACTTGAGCTAGATGATGACGATCTTGACTTCCTCAAGTTGGACCACCTTTCTTGATTGCGTTGGCTTGGTGAAGACTAGTAGATTGCTCCCCCATACTCCACTATGGGTAAGAAACTCTTCCGCACATCTTCACAAGTCCATTGTCACCACAATGGACGGCAAGCTTCAAGCAGTTGATCTCTTCGTGATGCATCACTTGAACTTGCACATGGCAACCTAACCCCACACAGAACTCTCACAAAGACCATGGGTTAGTACACAAAGCGTAATTGACAATGCTTACCATACCATGGGATCACTTGATCCCACAGTACATCTTGTATGCTTTGTGTGTTGATCAACTTGATTCATTCTTGACTTAATCTTGATCAACCTTGAATCTTTCCAATTCTCTTCATTTGGATGATGTCTTGAAGGTAGACATGAATGATCACACAATCTTCTTCTTCAAGACATGCTTGCAATAAGCTCAACACTCACATGACCAATCTTTGCATAATTCCTTGAATAGCACCTTGGTCGACACCAACTCTCCTTGAAACCAACACATGTACTCCAAGAAAAGCCTATGGAAAAAACCTTCAAATATAACTCAAGGAAACCATTAGTCCATAGAGATTGTCATCAATTACCAAAACCAAACATGGGGGCACCGCATGTTCTTTTAGTTATGAGAACGCGGTTGATGTAGTCGAATGTCTTCATGATCCGACCGATCCAACTACCGAACGCACGACACCTCCGAGTTCAGCACACGTTCAACTCGATGACGTCCCACGAACTCCGATCCAGCAGAGCTTCACGGGAGAGCTCAGTTAGCACGACGGCGTGATGACAGTGAGGATGTTGCTACCGACGCAGGGCTTCGCCTAAGCACCGCTACGATATGATCAAGGTGGATTATGGTGGAGGGGGGCACCGCACACGGCTTGGAACAATCAAGTTGTGTGTCTTGGGGTGCCCCCCTGCCCCCGTATATAAAGGAGCAAGGGGGGAGGCCGGCCGGCCTCTCTAGGCGCACCAAAGGGGGGAGGAATCCTCCTCCTAGTAGGAGTAGGATTCCTCCTTTCCTAGTCCTACTAGGAGGGGGAAGGAAGAAGAAGGGGAGGAGAACGAAAGAGGGGGCGCAACCCCTCCCCTAGTCCAATTTAGACTAGGCCCATGGGGGGCACGTGGCCAGCCCTCGTGGCTTCTCCTCTTTTTCCCTTAAAGCCCAATAAGGCCCATATGTACTCACGTATTCCCGTAACTCCCTCGGTACTCCGAAAAATACTCGGATCACTCAAAACCTTTCCGATGTCCGAATATAGACTTCCAATATATCGATCTTTACAGCTCGATCATTTCGAGACTCCTCGTCATGTCCCTGATCTTATCCGGGACTCCAAACAACCTTCGATACATCAAATCACATAAACTCATAATACCGATCGTCACCGAACGTTAAGCGTGCGGACCCTACGGGTTCGAGAACTATGTAGACATGACCGAGACATGTCTCCGGTCAATAACCAATAGCGGAACCTGGATGCTCATGTTGGCTCCTACATATTCTACGAAGATCTTTATCGGTCAAACCGCATAACGGTATACGTTGTTCCCTTTGTCGTCGGTATGTTACTTGCCCGAGATTCGATCGTCGGTATCACAATACCTAGTTCAATCTCGTTACCAGCAAGTCTCTTTACTCGTTCCGTAATTCATCATCCCACAACTAACTCATTAGTCACAATGCTTTCAAGGCTTATAGTGATGTGCATTACCGAGAGGGCCCAGAGATACCTCTCCGATAATTGGAGTGACAAATACTAATCTCGATCTATGCCAACTCAACAAGTACCATCGGAGACACCTGTAGAGCACCTTTACAATCACCCAGTTATGTTGTGACGTTTGATACCACACAAAGTGTTCCTCCGGTATTCGGGAGTTGCATAATCTCATAGTCTGGGGAACATGTATAAGTCATGAAGAAAGCAGTAGCAACAAACTAAACGATCATTGTGCCAAGCTAACGGAATGGGTCAAGTCAATCACATCATTCTCTAATGATGTGATCCTATTAATCAAATGACATCTCATGTCTATGGCTAGGAAACTTAACCATCTTTGATTCAACGAGCTAGTCAAGTAGAGGCATACTAGTGACACTATGTTTGTCTATGTATTCACACATGTACTAAGTTTCCGGTTAATACAATTCTAGCATGAATAATAAAAATTTATCATGATATAAGGAAATAAATAATAACTTTATTATTGCCTCTAGGGCCTATTTCCTTTTGTCTCCCACCTGCACTAGATTCAATAATAGTTCACATCTTTATGTGATTAGTTCACATCTCCATGTGACTAATACCCAAAGGGTTTACTAGAGTCAATAATCTAGTTCACATCGCTATGTGATTAACACCCAAAGAGTGATGATGTTTTGATTGTGAGAGAAGTTTAGTCTACGGGCCTGCAACATTCAGATCTATATGCATTTCGCAAATTTCTATGTCTACAATGCTCTGCACGGAGCTACTCTAGCTAATTTCTCCCACTTTCAATATGTATCTAGATCGAGACTTAGAGTCATCTAAATCGATGTAAAAAGCTTGCATCGACGTAACTCTTTACGATGAACTCTTTTATCACCTATCCAGTGATCTACTCCTAGATCACTATTGTACTCCCTTGCCAGAATCATGCTAAGGTATACAATAGGACTGGTAAACATCATAGCATACTTTATAGAACCTATGACTGAGGCATAGGGAATGACTTTTCATTCTCTTTCTATTTTCTGCCTTGGTCGGGTTTTGAGTCTTCACTCAACTTCACACCTCGCAACACAGGCAAGAACTCTTTCTTTGATTGTTCCATTTGGAACTACTTCAAAATCTTGTCAAGGTACTCATTGAAAAAACTTATCAAGCGTCTTGATCTATCTTTAAAGATCTTGATGCTTAGTGTGTAAGCAGCTTCATCGAGGTCTTTCTTTGAAAAACTCTTTTCAAACACTCCTTTATGCTTTCCAGAAAATTCTACATTATTTCCGATCAACAATATGTCATTCACATATACTTATCAGAAATGATGTAGTGCTCCCACTCACTTTCTTGTAAATACAGGCTTCACCGCAAGTCTGTATAAAACCATATGTTTTGATCACTTTATCAAAGCATATACTCCAACTCCGAGATGCTTGCACTAGTCCATAGATGGATCACTGGAGCTTTCTCACTTTGTTAGCACCTTTGGATCGACAAAACCTTCTGGTTGCATCATATACAACTCTTCTTTTAAGAAATCCATGAAGGAATGCAGTTTTCACATCCATTTGCCAGATTTCATAAAATGCGGCAATTGTTAACATGATTCGGACAGACTTTTAAGCATCGATACGACTGAGAAAATCTCATCGTAGTCAACACCTTGAACTTGTCGAAAACTTTTTGCGACAATTCGAGCTTTGTACATAGTAACACTACTATCAGCGTCCGTCTTCCTCTTGAAGATCCATATATTCTTAATGACTCACCGATCATCGGGCAAGTCAATCAAAGTCCATACTTTGTTCTCATATATGGATCACATCTTAGATTTCATGGCCTCAAACCATTTTGCGGAATCTAAGCTCATCATTGCTTCCTCATACTTCATAGGTTCGTCATGGTCAAGTAACATGACATCCAGAACAGGATTACCGTACCACTCTGGTGTGGATCTCACTCTGGTTGTCCTACGAGGTTCGGTAGTAACTTGATCTGAAGTTACATGATCATCATCATTATCTTCCTCACTAATTGGTGTAGGAGTCACAGGAACAGATTTCTGTGATGAACTACTTTCCAATAAGGGAGCAGGTACAGTTACCTCATCAAGTTCTACTTTCCTCCCACTCACTTCTTTCGATAGAAACTCCTTCTCTAGAAAGGATCCATTCTTAGAAACGAATGTCTTGCCTTCAAATCTATGATAGAAGGGGTACCCAACTGTCTCCTTTGGGTATCCTATGAAGACACATTTCTCCAATTTGGGTTTGAGCTTATCAGGATGAAAACCTTTTCACATAAGCATTGCAACCCCAAACTTTAAGAAACGACAACTTTGGTTTCTTGCCAAACGACAGTTCATATGGCGTTGCCTCAAAAGATTTAGATGGTGTCCTATTTAAAGTGAATGCAGTTGTCTCTAATGCATAACACCAAAATGATAGCGGTAAATCAGTAAGAGACATCATAGATCGCACCATATCTAATAAAGCACGGTTACGATGTTCAGACACACCATTATGCTGTGGTGTTCCGGGTGGCGTGAGTTGCGAAACTATTCCGCATTGTTTCAAATGAAGACCAAACTCGTAACTCAAATATCTCCTCCACGATCAGATCGTAGAAACTTTATTTTCTTGTTACAATGATTTTCCACTTCACTCTGAAATTATTTGAACTTTTCAAATGTTTCAGATTTATGTTTCATCAAGAAGATATACCCATATCTTACTCAAATCATCTGTGAAGGTCAGAAAATACCGATACCTGCCGCGAGCCTCAACACTCATCGGACTACATACATCAGTATGTATTATTTCCAACAAGTCAGTTGCTCGCTCTATTGTTCTGGAGAATGGAGTCTTAGTCATCTTGCCCATGAGGCATGGTTCGCAAGCATCAACTGATTCATAATCAAGTGATTCCAAAAGCCCATCGACATGGATTTTCTTCATGCGCTTTACACCAATATGACCTAAACGGCAGTGTGACAACCCACAAGTATAGGGGATCACAACAGTTTTCGGGGGTAGAGTATTCAACCCAAATTTATTGATTCGACACAAGGGGAGCCAAAGAATATTCTCAAGTATTAGCAGCTGAGTTGTCAATTCAACCACACCTGGAAACTTAGTATCTGCAGCAAAGTGTTTAGTAGCAAAGTAATATGGTAATAGTGGTAACGGTAGCAAAAGTAATATTTTTGGTGTTTTGTAGTGATGATAATAATAGCAACGGAAAAGTAAATAAGTGAAGAACAATATATGGAAAGCTCGTAGGCAATGGATCGGTGATGGAGAATTATGCCGGATGCGGTTCATCATGTAACAGTCATAACCTAGGGTGACACGGAACTAGCTCCAGTTCATCAATGTAATATAGGCATGTATTCCGAATATAGTCATACGTGCTTATGGGAAAGAACTTGCATGACATCTTTTGTCCTACCCTCCCGTGGCAGCGGGGTCCTATTGGAAACTAAGGGATATTAAGGCCTCCTTTTAATAGAGTACCGGAACCAAAGCATTAACACATAGTGAATACATGAACTCCTCAAACTACGGTCATCACCGGTAAGTATCCCGATTATTGTCACTTCGGGGTTAACGGATCATAAAACATAATAGGTGACTATAGACTTGCAAGATAGGATCAAGAACTCTCATATATTGATGAAAACATAATAGATTCAGATCTGAAATCATGGCACTCGAGCCCTAGTGACAAGCATTAAGCATAGCAAAAGTCATAGCAACATCAATCTCAGAACATAGTGGATACTAGGGATCAAACCCTAACAAAACTAACTCAATTACATGATAAATCTCATCCAACCCATCACCGTCTAGCAAGCCTACGATGGAATTACTCATGCACGGCGGTGAGCATCATGAAATTGGTGATGGAGGATGGTTGATGATGACGATGGCGACGGATTCCCCTCTCTGGAGCCCCGAACGGACTCCAGATCAGCCCTCCTGAGAGAGGTTAGGGCTTGGCGGCGGCTCCATATCGTAAAATGTGATGAATCCTTCTCCCTGGTTTTTTTCTCCCGAAAGTGAATATATGGAGTCAAGGTTGAGGTCGGTGGAGCATCAGGGGGCTCACGAGGCAGGGGGGCGCGCCCCCCACCCTAGTGGACAGGTGGAGGCCCCCTGACGTGGATCTTCCTTCCAGTATTTTTTATATATTCCAAAATAATTCTCCGTTGATTTCCAGGTCATTCCGAGGACTTATATTTCTGCACAAAAATAACACCATGGCAATTCTGCTGAAAACATCGTCAGTCCGGGTTAGTTCCATTCAAAACATGCAAGTTAGAGTCCAAAACAAGGGCAAAAGTGTTTGGAAAAGTAGATACGACGGAGACGTATCAACTCCCCCAAGCTTAAACCTTTTCTTATCCTCAAGCAATTCAGTTGATAAACTGAAAGTGATAAAGAAAACTTTTACAAACTCTGTTTGCTCTTGTTGTTGTTGTAAATATGTAAAGCCAGCATTCAAGTTTTCAGCAAAGATTGTGAACTAACCATATTCACAATAACAATTAGGTCTCATGTTTACTCATATCAATGGCATAATCAACTAGCGAGCAATAATAATAAATCTCGGATGACAACACTTTCTCAAAACAATCATGATATGATATAACAAGATGGTATCTCGCTAGCCCTTTCCGAGACCGCAAAACATAAATGCAGAGCACTTTTAAAGATCAAGGACTGACTAGACATTGTAATTCATGGTAAAAGAGATCCAGTCAAGTCATACTCAATGTAAACTAACAGTAATGGATGCAAATGACAGCGGTGCTCTCCAACTGGTGCTTTTTAATAAGAGGATGATGACTCAGCATAAAAGTAAATAGATAGGCCCTTCGCAGAGGGAAGCAGGGATTTGTAGAGGTGCCAGAGCTCGGTTTTGAAATAGATATGAATAATATTTTGAGCGGTATACTTTCATTGTCAACATAACAACCAAGAGATGGCGATATCTTCCATGCTACACACATTATAGGCGGTTCCCAAACAGAATGGTAAAGTTTATACTCCCCCTCCACCAACAAGCATCAATCCATGGCTTGCTCGAAACAACGAGTGCCTCCAACTAACAAGAGTCCCGGGGGAGTTTTGTTTGCAATTATTTTGATTTGATTTGCATAAAGCATGGGACTGGGCATCCCGGTTACCAGCCATTTTCTCCTGAGTGAGGAGCGGAGTCCACTCCTCTTGAGAATAACCCGCCTAACATGGAAGATACGGACAACCCTAGTTGATACATGAGCTATTCGAGCATACAAAACAGAATGTTTATTTGAAGGTTTAGAGTTTGGCACATACAAATTTACTTGGAACGGCAGGTAGATACCGTATATAGGTAGGTATGGTGGACTCATATGGAATAACTTTGGGGTTTATGGAATTGGATGCACAAGCAGTATTCCCGCTTAGTAAAAGTGAAGGCTAGCAAAAGACTGGGAAGAGACCAGCTAGAGAGCGACAACAGTCATGAACATGCATTAAAAATTAATCAACACCGAATGCAAGCATGAGTAGGATATAATGCACCATGAACATAAATATCATAGAGGCTATGTTGATTTTGTTTCAACTACATGCGTGAACATGTGCCAAGTCAAGCCACTCGAATCATTCAAAGAGGATACCACCCTATCATACCACATCACAACCATTTTAATAGCATGTTGGCACGCAAGGTAAACCATTATAAGCTCCTAGCTAATTAAGCATGGCATAAGCAACTATAATCTCTAATTGTCATTGCAAACATGTTTATTCATAATAGGCTGAATCAGGAACGATGAACTAATCATATTTACAAAAACAAGAGAGGTCGAGTTCATACCGGATTTTCTCATCTCAATAAGTTCATCATATAATCATCATTATTGCCTTTCACTTGCACAACTGAATAGTGTGGATAATAATAACAGTGCACGTGCATTGGACTAAGCTGGAATCTGCAAGCATTCAATTCAAGAGAGAAGACAAGGTAATATGGGCTCTTTGTTAGATCAACAATAATGCATATAAGAGCCACTTTAACATTTTAATTATGATCTTCTCCTCTCGACCCCCAAAGGAAAGAAAAGAAATAAAACTATTTACACGGGAAAGCTCCCAACAAGCAAAGAAGAACGAGAAATATTTTTGGGTTTTCTTTTTAATTACTACTACAAGCATGGAAAGTAAACTAATTAAAAGCTACAACTAATTTTTTTAAGGTTTGTTAAACACACAAGAAGAAAGCATAAAAAGGAAAATAAACTAGCATGGATGATACAATGATAAAGTATGAGCACCGACAACTAGCAATGAGTGTGTGAACATGAATGTAATGTCGGTGAGAAATATGTACTCCCTCAACCTTAGGCTTTTGGCCTAAGTTGGTCTATGGCCACGGCTGGCCTGGCGGATATCCAAAGTTGTAGTTGGGGTCGTACTGAGACGCAACAGCTATTGCTTCATGAGCTGCCGCTTGGAGACGGGCCGTCTCCGTCCTACTCTTATACTCGTTTGCCTCCTCCTTGGTTATAACATATCTCCCTTTTGCCTGAGAGTCAAAGAAAGCAGGAGCAGGGAGAGCGACATGATAGGTGCGTCGTCTGTCTTAGATTGCTCGGTACTGGAGGAACTGATCGTTCCTCTCAACAAACTGATGACGAACCATGGCCTCATAATCTAAATAAACAGGAGGCAACTCAATATCATACCCACGTATGGGTATATCAAGAAAAATAGCTAGACGGGTTGCATAAATTCCACCGAAGAAATATCCATTAAATCTATTATTATGCAACCTACGTGCAACAATGGCTCCCAAATTATAATGTCTATCTCCTAATACAGCACTCCTGAGAACACTGAGGTGAGGGACACATATGTGACATGCTTCATGCTTACCATTTATGCACCTACCTATGAAGAGAGCAAAATAATGTATAGCAGGAAAATGAATGCTCCCTATGGTAGCTTGGGTTATATCTCTAGATTCCCCCATAGTTATACTAGCAAGAAAATCTCTAAATTCAGATTTGTGAGGTTCATTAGGACTACCCCATTGTGGAAGTTTGCAAGCAGTGTTAAAATCCTCTAAGTCCATAGTGTAAGAATTTTCATAGATATCAAACAGGACAGTCTGAGAATTGCGTGATGATGAAAATTCAAACCTCTTCACAAAGGAATTAGTGAGATAGTGGTATTGGCGGCACTTGTCTGCCTCGAAGCTCTCAAGATCAGCGTTACGCACATACGCATTAAATTCTTCCTTGATTCCTGCTCGATCCATAAAGTCCTCTGAAGGCCATTCACAAGCCCGCACTTAAGCTTCCCTCGGTGGTTCTTCATCAGCATCGCGTATTGCGAGCCTGGGTCCTTGCTTCCTTGAAGGGCCACCTTGGTACATTTTCCTAAACATATTTCTCCCTCTGAAAAATTTCTGAAATTTTAGTAACTTCAAAATAAAAGTGAACCAAACTCAACAATATTGATAGCAACTACTCCTACAAGTGCCTAGAGGCAATATCATGCATCAAAACTACTTTTGACCACATAAATTTGACATGCAAACTCAAGAACAGGGTCACCTAAGCAGCAAAAATATGGAATGAATAAAGCACTAGAACAAAAACTAATTGGACCATTGGAGGAGTCACATACCAAGGAGCAATCCCCCAAAGCAGTTTTGTGAGAGGTGCTTTGAGCAAGGAGATCGAAAATGGCAGCAAAATGAGCTTGGACTCGGGTTTGAGCTGGTTAGTGATGTTTGTGGGAGGAAGAAGGAGTGTCTGGTAGCTGGAATAAGTGGAGGGGAGCCACCGTGGGCCCATGAGGCAGGGGGCGCGCCCTCCACCCTCGTGGCTAGGTGCTTGCTCCCCTGCTGTGTTCTCATTGCCAGATATTCTCAAATATTCCAAAAAAATCATATTCAAATTTTAGGGCATTTGGAGAACTTTTATTTTTGGGGTATTTTTTATTGCATGGATAATTCAGAAAACAGACAGAAATTACTAGTTTTGCTTTATTTAAACTAAATAACAGAAAGTAAAAGAAGGTTACAGAGAGTTGTGTTTTCTAAATTCATCCATCTCATGCTCATCAAAAGGAATCCACTAACAAGGTTGATTAGGTCTTGTTAACAAACTCATTCCGAATAACATGGAACCGGAGAATTTTCGAATAACACTAGGTTACCTCAACGGGGATATGCACATCCCCAACAATAAGAATATCATATTTCTTCTTGACAGTAGGAAGAGGTAATTCAAAACCTCCAAAAATAATCGATGGAATTTTTCCAATAGAGTTTATACTATGAACTTGAGGTTGTTTCCTCGGAAAGTGTACCGTATGCTCATTGCCATTAACATGAAAAGTGGCATTGCCTTTGGTGCAATCAATAACAGCCCCTGCAGTATTCAAAAAGGGTCTTCCAAGAATAATAGGCATACTATCATCCTCGGGAATATCAAGGATAACAAAGTCTGTCAAAATAGTAACGTTTGCAACCACAACAGGCACATCCTCACAAATACCGACATGTATAGCAGTTGATTTATCAGCCATTTGCAAATATATTTCAGTAGGTGTCAACTTATTCAAATCAAGTCTATGATATAAAGAGAGAGGAATAACACTAACACTGGCTCCAAGATCGCATAAAGTAGTTTTAACATGGTTTCTTTTAATGGAGCATGGTATAGTTGGTACTCCTGGATCTCCAAGTTTCTTTGGTATTCCACCCTTAAAAGTATAATTAGCAAGCATGGTGGAAATCTCAGCTTCCAGTATCTTTCTTTTATTTATAACAATTTCTTTCATATACTTAGCATAAGGATTCATTTTGAGCATATCAGTCAAACGCATACGCAAGAAGATAGGTCTAATCATTTCAGCAAAGCGCTCAAAATCCTCATCATCCTTTTTCTTGGATGGTTTAGGAGGAAAAGGCATGGGTTTCTGAACCCATGGTTCTGTTTCTTTACTGTGCCTCCTAGCAACAAAGTCTCTCTTATCATAACGTTGATTCTTTGATTGTGGGTTATCAAGATCAACAGCAGGTTCAATCTCAACATCATTATTATTGCTAGGTTGAGCATCATCATTAACATTATCACTAGGTTCATGTTCATTACCAGATTGTGTTTCAGCATCAGAAATAGAAATATCATTGGAATTCTCAGGTGTGTCTACAACAGTTTCACTAGAAGCATGCAAAGTCCTATCATTTTTCTTTTTCTTCTTCTTAGAAGGACTAGGTGCATCAATATTATTTCTCTGAGAATCTTCCTCAATTCTCTTAGGATGGCCCTCAGGATACAAAGGTTCCTGAGTCATTTTACCACCTCTAGTCATAACTCTAACAGCATTATCATTTTTCTTACTATTTAATTCAGTGAGCAAATCATTCTGAGCTTTAAGTACTTGTTCTACTTGAGTGGTAACCATAGAAGCATGTTTACTAATAAGTTTAAGTTCACCTTTAATATTAGCCATATAATCACCCAAGTGTTCAAGCATATCAGCATTGCGTTTTAATTCTCTACCAAAATAAGCATTGAAGTTTTCTTGTTTAACCATAAAGTCATCAAACTCATCCAATCATGGGCTAGCAAACTTAGTAAGTGGGATTTCAACTTTATCATATCTATAGAGAGAATTTACCTTTAATACATGTGTCGGGTTATCAAGACCATGTATTTCTTCAACAGGCGGTAAGACCATGTATTTCTTCAATAGAAGGTAAATTCTTAACATCTTCAGCTTTAATACCTTTTTCCTTCATAGATTTCTTTGCCTCTTGCATATCTTCAGGACTGAGAAATAGAATACCCCTTTTCTTCGGAGTTGGCTTAGGAGTTGGTTCAGGAATTGGAAGAGGAAGTGTCCAATTATTTTCAATAGTCAACATATTATTCAATAAAATTTCAGCTTCATCTGGTGTTCTTTCCCTGAAAACACAACCAGCACAACTATCCAGGTGGTCTCTGGAAGCATTAGTTAGTCCATTATAAAAGATATCAAGTATTTCATTTTTCTTAAGAGGATGATCAGGCAAAGCATTAAGTAATTGGAGAAGCCTCCCCCAAGCTTGTGTGAGACTCTCTTCTTCAATTTGCACAAAATTATATATTTCTCTTAAAGCAGCTTGTTTCTTATGAGCGGGGAAATATTTAGCTGAGAAGTAATAAATCATATCATGGGGACTACACACACAACCAGGATCAAGAGAATTAAACCATGTCTTAGCATCACCCTTTAATGAGAACAGAAATAACTTAAGGATATAATAGTAGCGAGTTTTCTCATCATTAGTGAACAGAGTAGCTATATCATTTAATTTAGTAAGATGTGCCACAACAGTTTTAGATTCATAGCCATAGAAAGGATAAGATTCAACTAAAGTAATTATCTCAGGATCAACAGAGAAATCATAATCCTTATCAATAACAAAGATAGGTGAAGTAGCATAAGCATGATCATATTTCATTCTAGCATTCAGAGTTTTTTGTTTCAGCTTAGCTAATAATTTCTTAAGATCACTCCTATCATTGCAAGTAAGAAAATCTCTAGCAGTTTCTTCATCCATAACATAGCCCTCAAGCACAACAGGTAATTCATATCTAGGGGGAGAGTCTTCATCATCACTTTCATCAATATTATCAGTTTCAATAATTTCATTCTCTTTAGCCCTGGCAAGGTGTTCATCAAGAAATTCACCAAGTGGCACAGTAGTATCAAGCATAGAAGTAGTTTCATCATAAGTATCATGCATAGCAGAAGTGGCATCCTCAATAACATGTGACATATCAGAATGAATAGCAGGTGTAGGTGTCGCAAGCTTACTCAAAACAGAGGGTGAATCAAGTGCAGAGCTAGATGGTAGTTCCTTACCTCCCCTCGTTGTTGAGGGATAAATTTTTGTTTTCGCGTCTTTCAAGTTCTTCATAATGATAAGCAGGTATAAATCCCAAGTGACTCAAAGAATAGACCTATGCTCCCTGGCAACGGCGCCAGAAAATAGTCTTGATAACCCACAAGTATAGGGGATCGCAACAATTTTCGAGGGTAGAGTATTCAACCCAAATTTATTGATTCGACACAAGGGGAGCCAAAGAATATTCTCAAGTATTAGCAGCTGAGTTGTTAATTCAACCACACCTGGAAACTTAGTATCTGTAGCAAAGTGTTTAGTAGCAAAGTAATATGGTAATAGTGGTAACGGTAGCAAAAGTAACAGTAGCAAAAGTAATATTTTTGGTGTTTTGTAGTGATGATAATAATAGCAACGGAAAAGTAAATAAGTGAAGAATAATATATGGAAAGCTCATAGGCAATGGATCGGTGATGGAGAATTATGCTGGATGCGGTTCATGATGTAACAGTCATAACCTAGGGTGACACAGAACTAGCTCCAGTTCAACAATGTAATGTAGGCATGTATTCCGAATATAGTCATACGTGCTTATGGTAAAGAACTTGCATAACATCTTTTGTCCCACCCTCCCATGGCAGTGGGGTCCTATTGGAAACTAAGGGATATTAAGGCCTCCTTTTAATAGAGTACCGGAACAAAGCATTAACACATCGTGAATACATGAACTCCTCAAACTTACGGTCATCACCAGTAAGTATCCCGATTATTGTCACTTCGGGGTTAACGGATCGTAGCACATAATAGGTGACTATAGACTTGCAAGATAGGATCAAGAACTCTCATATATTGATGAAAACATACTAGGTTCAGATCTGAAATCATGGCACTCGGGCCCTAGTGACAAGCATTAAGCATAGAAAAGTCATAGCAACATTAATCTCAGAACATAGTGTATACTAGGGATCAAACCCTAACAAAACTAACTCGATTACATGATAAATCTCATCCAACCCATCACCGTCCAGCAAGCCTACGATGGAATTACTCATGCGCGACGGTGAGCATCATGAAATTGGTGATGGAGGATGGTTGATGATGACGATGGCGACGGATTCCCCTCTCCGGAGCCCCGAATGGAGTCCAGATCAGCCCTCCTAAGAGAGTTTAGGGCTCGGCAGCGGCTCTGTATCGTAAAACGTGATGAATCCTTCTCCCTGGCTTTTTTCTCCCCGAAATTGAATATATGGAGTCCGGGTTGAGGTCGGTGGAGCGTTAGGGGGGCCACGAGGCAGGGGCGCGCCCAGGGGGTAGGGCGCGCCCCCACCCTCGTGGACAGGTGGAGGCCCCCCTGACATGGATCTTCCTTCCAGTATTTTTTATATATTCCAAAATAATTATCCGTTGATTTTCAGGTCATTCCGAGAACTTTTATTTCTGCACAAAAATAACACCATGGCAATTCTGCTGAAAACAGCGTTAGTCCGGGTTAATTCCATTCAAGTGTTTGGAAAAGTAGATACGACGGAGACGTATCACAGTGCCACAAATAAGTTGCACTATCATTATTAACTTTGCATCTTTGGGCTTCAATATTATGAATATGTGTATCACTACGATCGAGATTCAATAAACCATTCACCTTGGGTGTATGACCATTGAAGGTTTTATTCATGTAAACAGAACAACAATTATTCTCTGACTTTAAATGAATAACTATATTGCAATAAACATGATCAATTCATATTCATGCTTAACGCAAACACCAAATAACATTTATTTAGGTTCAACGCTAATCCCGAAAGTATAGGGAGTGTGCGATGATGATCATATTAATCTTGGAATTACTTCCAACACACATCGTCACCTTGCCCTCAACTAGTCTTTGTTTATTTTGCAACTCCCGTTTCGAGTTACTAATATCAGCAACTGAACTTAGTATCAAATACTGAGGGGTTGCTATAAACACTAGTAAAGTACACATCAATAACATGTATATCAAATATACCTTTGTTCACTTTGCCATCCTTCTTATCCGCCAAGTATCTAGGGCAGTTCCACTTCCAATGACCATTTCCTTTGCAGTAGAAGCACTCAATTCCATGATTGGGTCTAGCTTTGGGCTTCTTCATGGGAGTGACAACTTGCTTGCCATTCTTCTTGAAGTTCCCTTTCTTTCCCTTGCCCTTTTACTTGAAACTAGTGGTCTGGTCAACCATCAACATTTGATGCTTTTCTTGATTTCTACCTTCGTCGATTTCAGCATCACGAAGAGCTAGGGAATCGTTTTCGTCGTCCCTTGCATATTATAGTTCATCATGAAGTTCCAGTAACTTGGTGATAGTTACTAGAGAAATTTGTCAATTACTATCTTATCTGGAAGATTAACTCCCGCTTGATTCAAGCAATTGTAGTACTCAGACATTCTGAGCACATGCTCACTAGTTGAGCTATTCTCCTCCATCTTGTAGGCAATGTACTGTCAGAGGTCTTATACTTCTTGACATGGGCATGAGTATGAAATACCAATTTCAACTCTTGGAACATCTTATATGCTCTGTGGCGTTCAAAACATTTTTGAAGTCCCAGTTCTAATCCGTAAAGCATGGTGCACTAAACTATCAAGTAGTCATCATACCGAGCTTTGCCAAAATGTTCATAACGTCTGCATCTGCTCCTGCAATCGGTCTGTCACCTAGCGGTGCATCAAGGACATAATTCTTCTGTGCATCAATGAGGATAATCCTCAGATCATGGATCCAATCCGCATCATTGCTACTATCATCTTTCAACATAGTTTTCTCTAGGAACATATCATAAATAAAATGGGGAAGCTATACGCGAGCAATTGATCTACAACATAGATATGCAAATACTATCAGGACTAAGTTCATGATAAATTAAAGTTCAATTAATCATATTTACTTAAGAACTCCCACTTAGATAGACATCCCTCTAGTCATCTAAATGATCACGTGACCAAATCAACTAAACCATGTCCGATCATCACGTGAGATGGAGTTGTTTTCAATGGTGAACATCACTATGTTGATCATATCTACTATATGATTCACGCTTGACCTTTCGGTCTCCAGTGTTCCAAGGCCATATCTGCATATGCTAGGCTCGTCAAGTTTAACCCGAGTTTCTGTGTGTGCAAAACTGGCTTGCACCCATTGTATGTGAACATAGATCTTATCACACCCGATCATCACGTGGTGTCTCGGCACGACGAAATTTGTCAACGGTGCATACTCAGGGAGAACACTTGTACCTTGAAATTTAGTGAGAGATCATCTTATAATGCTACCGTCGAACTAAGCAAAATAAGATGCATAAAGGATAAACATCATATGCAACCAAAATATGTTACATGATATGGCCATCATCATCTTGTGCTTTTGATCTCCATCTCCAAAGTACCATCATGATCTCAATCGTCACCGGCATGACACCATGATCTCCATCATCTTGATCTCTTTCAACGTGTCGTCACATGGTCGTCTCGTCAACTATTGCTCTTGCAAATATTGCTATCGCATAGCGATAAAGTAAAACAATTACATAGCACTTGCATCTTATGCAAATAAAGAGACAACCATAAGGCTCCTGCCAGTTGCCGATAACTTTAACAAAACATGATCATCTCATACAACAATTTATATCTCATCACGTCTTGACCATATCACATCACAACATGCCCTGCAAAAACAAGTTAGTCGTCCTCTACTTTGTTGTTGCAAGTTTTACGTGGTTGCTACGGGCTGAGCAAGAACTGTTCTTACCTACGCATCAAAAACCACACCGCGGTTTTGTCAAGTTAGTGTTGTTTTAACCTTCAATAAGGACCGGGCGTAGTCACACTCGGTTCAACTTAAGTTGGAGAAACTGACACCCGCCAGCCACCTGTGTACGAAGCACGTCGGTAGAACTAGTCTCGCGTAAGCGTACGCGTAATGTCGGTCCGGCCGCTTCATCCAACAATACCGCCGAACCAAAGTATGACATGTTGGTAAGCAGTATGACTTGTATCACCCACAACTCACTTGTGTTCTACTCGTGCATATAACATCTACACATAAACCTGGCTCTGATACCACTGTTGGGGAACGTCGTAATTTCAAAAAATCCTACGCACACGCAAGATCATGGTGATGCATAGCAACAAGAGGGGAGAGTATCGTCCATGTACCCTCGTAGACTATAAGCGGAAGTGTTTTGAGAACGCGGTTGATGTAGTCGAACGTCTTCATGATCCGACCGATCCAATTACCGAACGCACGGCACCTCCGAGTTCAGCACACGTTCAGCTTGATGATGTCCCACAAACTCCGATCCAGCAGAGCTTCACGGGAGAGTTCCATTAGCACGACGATGTGATGATGGTGATGATGTTACTACCGACGCAGGGCTTCGCCTAAGCACCGCTACGATATGATCGAGGTGGATTATGGTGGAGGGGGCACCGCACATGGCTTGGAACAATCAACATGGGTGTCTTGGGGTGCCCCCTGCCGCCGTATATAAAGGAGCAAGGGGGGAGGCCGGCCGGCCTCTCTAGGCGCGCCAAAGGGGGGAGGAATCCTCCTCCTAGTAGGAGTAGGATTCCTCCTTTCCTAGTCCTACTAGGAGGGGGAAGGAAGGAGAAGGGGAGGAGAAGGAAAGAGGGGGCGCACAGCCAGCCCTCGTGGCTTCTCCTCTTTTTCTCTTAAAGCCCAATAAGGCCCATATGTACTCCCGTATTCCCGTAACTCCCCCGGTACTCCGAAAAATACCCGGATCACTCGGAACCTTTCCGATGTCCGAATATAGCCTTCCAATATATTGATCTTTATGGCTCGATCATTTCGAGACTCCTCGTCATATCCCTGATCTCACCCGGGACTCCGAACAACCTTCGATACATCAAATCACATAAACTCATAATACCAATCATCACCGAGCGTTAAGCGTGCGGACCCTACGGGTTCGAGAACTATGTAGACATGACCAAGACATGTCTCTGGTCAATAACCAATAGCGGAACCTGGATGCTCATATTGGCTCCTACATATTCTATGAAGATCTTTATCGGTCAAACCGCATAACGGTATATGTTGTTCCCTTTGTCATTTGTATGTTACTTGCCCGAGATTCGATCATCGGTATCTCAATACCCAGTTCAATCTCGATACCGGCAAGTCTCTTTAGTCGTTCTGTAACGCATCATCTCGCAACTAACTCATTAGTCACAATGCTTGCAAGGCTTATAGTGATGTGCATTACTGAGAGGGCCCAGAGATACCTCTCCGACAATCGGAGTGACAAATACTAATCTCGATCTATGCCAACTCAACAAGTACCATCGGAGACACCTGTAGAGCACCTTTATAATCACCTAGTTACGTTGTGATGTTTGGTAGCACACAAAGTGTTCCTCCGGTATTTGGGAGTTGCATGATCTCATAGTCTGAGGAACATGTATAAGCCATGAAGAAAGCAGTAGCAACAAACAAAACGATCATTGTGCTAAGCTAACGGAATGGTTCAAGTCAATCACATCATTCTCTAATGATGTGATCCCATTAATCAAATGACAACTCATGTCTATGGCTAGGAAACTTAACCATCTTTGATTCAACGAGCTAGTCAAGTAGAGGCATTCTAGTGACACTCTGTTTGTCTATGTATTCACACATGTACTAAGTTTCCGGTTAATACAATTCTAGCATGAATAATAAACATTATTATGATATAGGGAAATAAATAATAACTTTATTATTGCCTCTAGGGCATATTTCCTTCAGATCCAGCCCGACTGCTCAGCAGTTGGCCCGCATATCAAGGACTAAAGTCCGGCCGCGGGTGCACTGATGCACCCCCATGGAGAGAAGATGGAGTGCTTACTCCGGCTTTCCGCCAAGTCGGTGGTCCGTCGGTCCAGCTCTCGGACATGAGCATTGAAGCTGGCCGTGCGGATGTTGTGATAGTCCTGCAACAAGGCAACAAAAAGGGAAGTCAGTAAGAAGCTGAGAACCCACTATGAAGTTCCAGGCCGCCTGTTCAGCAGCCGGCACAGAACTCGGGGACTACACCTAGTGGGTGCGCTGGCGCGCCCCCACTGAAGACTACAGAAAACAAAAAATAGGAAGCAAATCGCATACCCGAACGGCGGCCCGCGTCTTGACAAACGCCTTCATGCATTGCGAGAGGGCGGCGGCTTCAGCCCTGAAATCGGCCTGGATGTCCTACGCCGCCTTGATCAAGGTGCTCGTCCTGCCTCCATGCACCCACTCTGTCGGCGCGGCGCTGGTGGCTTCGGCCTCGGGAGCCGACAAGCTGGCGATCACAATATCCATCGGCCTCGGCGCCGACGCCGCTTTCTCTGCACAGCGACGCACTGGAGTGCGCGCCGTGGGAGCCGATCCCACCACCAACTCGCCTCCGGCTGGTGGTTCCAATGGGGCAGCCGGCTGGGCGACCTGCGCGTCTGCACTCGGCAGTTGCGGAGGCGCCTCTATCTCCGGCAAGACGGCATCGCCGCCATCCCTCTCCACGGCCGGCTCCTCCAGCCGGCGCTGGGATCTCTGGTGCTGGCGGCGCGGAGCATAGGGGGGTGATAAGTTGGGGGGCCTGATAACGCGCGGCGTCCGCTGCCCGCTTCTCCGCCGCCGCGTCGGCTTGGGCCTTAGCCGCCGCATCTGCGTCCGCCTGCGCTGCCCTAGCGACGGCCGCCCTATCAGCCTCCGCCTTCTTGGCGGCGGCTTCCTTCTCCTCCCGCACCTCCCGTGCGTTCCATTCCTGCGCTTCCCGGAGGTCGGCGACCGGGTCTATACATCAGGTATTGGTGGAGACCTCCGCCGTCCTAACGACGGAGGCTGAGGTTGATCGCTCAAGAGAGAGTGGGACCTTGCTCAAAGAAAAAATAAAAAGGAGATTCAGAGGGAATCGACAAGATAAAGAATAAAAGAAGACACAAGGAAGGTTAAGGACTTACGCCGACATCATTGGAGGCTGCTTGGGGGCCTTCTGGAACCTGGCCGCTTTCGCGGCGGCCTCACGCCGCTTGGTCGCAGCGGCCGTGTCCTTGGCTGTGGCGGCCGAGTGTCTTCGCTTCTTGGGGCGGCTACCAAAAAGCAGCGCGCCTCGACATTTAGGTCCGCCGCCTGGTGCTGATGGTGCGGTTGAGGAACTCGGCCCCGCCTTGTGGGAAGGTGGCGGACGACGAGGCGCCTCCTCCTCCTCCTCATCCTCCTCCTCATTAACATCCGGCCAGTCCTCCACGTCGCATCTTCCTACGGAGACGCCTGCTCCTCCACTGCCTGTGGCGTCGTCTTCCAGGGCGGCCGCTCCCAAGTCGGGGTCCTCCACGTTGCTCATGTCCCGGTCCGACTGGTAGACGATGTTGGCATTCGGCTGGGAGGGGAGGATCTGCATCACAGTCGGTTCGGTCAGTCGGCAAACCAGAGCCCGGCAGAAGGAAGAAAGAAGAATCAAGAGCTTACCATAGGCGGGGGTTGGCATGGGAGTACGGCTGCTTGCCGAATCGCCACATCCCCTCGTCAAGCTTGAGGTCCACGATCTCGTTCACCATGATAGCCACCTCTGTAGTCGACATCTCCTTGGTGCACGTCTGGCACGGGTCGCGGTGCCCTCTCATCTGGCTCATCATGTGCGGCCGGCGTTGGAGCGGCAGGATCCGGCGCACCACAAAGGCGACCAGCAAGTCGGACGCCTTGAGGCCCTTTGACTCCTTCATCACCTTAAGGCAGGCGATGGCGGCGAAGGCGTCTTCTGACAGCGGCTTCGGCTTGAAGCCCAAGTTGACGCGGGGCATGGCAGGCAAACCTACCACATAAGGCGGCAGGTTGATGAAGTCGCGCGCCGGGTGGACGTTCTTCACGTAGAAGTACGCCATCTGCCGCAGCTTCACCGACTGGATCAGCTTGATGGCGGGGAAGGCGTTTCCAGGACCCGGACGCCGCACCGCGATGAACGCTCCGCAGTGGGCCGCCTCCTCCTTGGCGGAAGTGCCGAGCTTGGTGTAGAAGAAAGCTCCCCGGAGCTTGATGGTGGGGAGGACACCAAGATACCCTTCGCATAGGGTCACGAAGGACGACAGCACCACCACCGTGTTTGGTGTGAGGTGGTGCGGCTGGAGTCGGTAGAAGGCCAAGAAGGCGCAGAGGAAGTCACTCGCCGGCAGGCCGAAGCCGCGGAGGAAGTGCGAGCGAAAGAAGACGCGCTCGCCTTCCTCCGGCGCCGGCGAGATTTCCTTGGCGGGCGGGTGGCATGCACACTCTAACGCGATCCGCGCCGGGCAGCCGCCGCATGTCGGAAGGAACTCGAGGTGGTCATCGTGGACGTTGGAGCCGTCCCAGTCGCCGGAGCGCTCCATGACGACTCGAGCTCGACGAAGGCAAAGAGGCGACGACGAGCATGCGGACCAATGGTGGAGAGGAGAGAAAGCTTGAGAGGGAGAAGCTCGACGACGGCAGCAGATCGCGGTAACACTTCGGCGAGCGTGGAGTGCGGCAGCGGCGAGGAAGAAGAAAGAGTGAGGGGAGGGCGCGCGTGCCTCTGCCCCTCCCATCTCCCCCTACTTATAGCCCTCTGGTCGCGAAGCCGAGGGGGGGCATGGGATCGTGGGATTTACTGCGCCCACGACCCCACGGCTCCGCACTTATCGCAACGTAATGGCGCATGGTAGAGCGCGCGGGATCCCAACCACCTGCCTCGGCCGCAGCAGATCCACACGCGTGCCGAGGCCTGGTAGTGGCGGGCCCAGCCTGATCATGCGTCCCATCGCGCGTGGGCTGGCAGGCCGGCCCGGCCAGCTAATGCCGCGTGGCGTGCATGCGGCAAGCGACTAGCCTAGGCGCCTACCTAGCGCGCCGCGCGCCTCCTGCCAGTCGGCCTGCCAGGCCCAAGGCGGCCCCTGGCAACCGGCACTCCAGAAGACGGATCGTGCAAGAAACCAAAACTTTACGGAGTAGGAAGCTACCGGGGCACCTCCCCCTTGTCAGCCGTGGCGACTCGCCAGCTTCGGGGACTACTGTCGGAGTTATTGGCCATGGGTAGCCTCATCTACCCCCCGTGGCATTTCAAGACATCAGGGCCGACTGCGCCCCTCAAGCCTCAAAGATTGATCACCGCCTTCTTGTGGCCGACTGGTCCAAGCGGCCGGCTGCGAGAGCGGCTGGCTCCTCGCAGGCGGCCCCCAGGGGTCCGGCTTCTAGCAGGCGGCCCCAAAACGCCCTCAAAGTCTGCGCCACCATGAATGCGATGAGTTGAGGCGTGGCTACAGAGAAGCATGTCACCCTCGAATCCAGGGCAGGTCATGGCTACAGTGCGTCGTACCGGCTGGTGATCTCCCGCACGGCGCGGCACTGTAGCCCCTCCACCCATGACATCACCCAAGACAGAAGGGGCCCAGCTCCCACGACGGGCTATCGGTACGGCCCGCAGCTGGCGGGTCCTACCAGCCTGTGGAAAGCCAGAAGGCAGCAAGCTCAGCAAGTCGGCTAGGGGAGAGGCCAGCTTCCAGCAGGCAACCCTCCCCTTCTTAAGAGTTTGTGCACCGTCAGCCGGCAGAAATAGGGAATGGCTACAGTAAATGACCGTCAGGCGGTGAGACTGTAGCCACGCCTTCCCCGACAAAGCAAGCGTCATTAGAAACATGGCTACAGTGATGAGCCGCCAGCAGGGCCCGCAAGCGGCGGGTGCTGCCTGTAGGCCGAGTACAAGACAGTTGGCGGGCCCCAGCTGCCAGCGGAGAAGTCGACCACAAGAGACACTCACAGCCTGGACCTACACCCGGCCAGTTTACCATTGTACCCCTAGGGGGTAGGCCTATATAAACCCCCCAGGGCACCCATGCAAAGGGTTCAGATTCTTAGAGAAACACATACACATAGAGAGGGAGCTAGGGCTAGCCTTGTTCTTCTTCCTCCTCCAGAGAAACAACTCAAGGAGCAATCTTGTAGCCACTCTTATTGAGTTAGTGATCATGCGGAGACCCCGCAGAGTAGGACTAGGGGTGTTATCTCCTAGGAGAGCCCCGAACCTGGGTAAGATCTGCCGGCGTGCATGTCTTTGCCTCATCCCGTTTCCTGGCACCGGCGACATCTTATTAGCCCCCTCCATGATAAGCCACCATTTGGTATATGTCGCACGACACCCCCGACAGTATCTATAATTTTTTATTGTTCCATGCTATTATATTATCTGTTTTGGATGTTTAATGGACTTTAATATGCACTTTAATATTATTTTTGGGACTAACCTATTAATCGGAGGCCAAGTGCCAGTTTTTTGTGTGCCTATTTTAGTGTTTCGCAGCAAAGGAATATCAAATGGAGTCCAAACGGAACGAAACCTTCATGGGGATCTTTCTTGGAACAAACGCAAACCAGGAGACTTGGAGTAGACGTCTGGAACCCCGTGAAGCTTCCATGATGCAGGGGGCACGCCCGAGGGGATAGGCGCGCCCCCCATACTCGTGGGCCCCATGGAGCTCCACCGACGTACTTCTTTAGCCTATATATACTCTATACCCTAAAAACATCCATGGGAGCCACAAAACCACTTTTCCACCACCGCAACCTTCTACACCCATGAGATCCCATCTGGGGACCTTTTCCGGCGATCTGCCGGAGGGGGAATCGATCATGGAGGGCTTCTACATCAACACCATAGCCTCTCCGATGATGTGTGAGTAGTTTACCACAGACCTTCAGGTCCATAGTTATTAGCTAGATGGCTTCTTCTCTCTCTTTGGTTCTCACTACGAAGTTCTCCTCGATGTTCTTGGAGATCTATTCGATGTAATATTCTTTTGCGGTGTGTTTGCCGAGATCCGATGAATTGTGGATTTATGATCAAGTTTATCTATGAAGAATATTTGGTCTCTGAATTCTTATATGCATGATTTGATATCTTTGAAAGTCTCTTCGAATTATCAGTTTAGTTTGGCCTACTAGATTGATATTTCTTGCAATGGGAGAAGTGCTTAGCTTTGGGTTCAATCTTGCGGTGTTCTTTCCCAATGACAGTAGGGGCAGCAAGGCACGTATTGTATTGTTGCCATCGAGGATAAAAAGATGGGGTTTATATCATATTGCTTGAGTTTATCCCTCTACATCATGTCATCTTGCCTAAAGCATTACTCTGTTCTTATGAACTTAATACTCTAGATGCATGCTGGATAGCGGTCGATGTGTGGAGTAATCGTAGTAAATGCATAATCGTTTCGGTCTACTTAACACGGACGTGATGCCTATGTTCATGATCATGCCTAGATATTCTCATAACTATGCACTTTTCTATCAATTGCTCAACAGTAATTTGTTCACCCACCGTAATACATGCTATCATGAGAGAAGTCACTAGTGAAACCTATGGCCCCCAGGTCTATTTTATATCATATAAGTTTCCGATCTACAATTCTAGTTTAATATTTATTTTATTTTGAAATCTTTACTTTTCAATCTATACAACAAAAATACCAAAAATATTTACCTTATTATCTTTATCAGATCTCACTTTTGCGAGTGGCCGTGAAGGGATTGACAACCCCTTTATCGCGTTGGTTGCAAGGTTCTTGATTGTTTGTGTAGGTACTAGGCGACTTGCGTGTAGTCTCCTACTGGATTGATACCTTGGTTCTCAAAAACTAAGGGAAATACTTACGCTACTTTGCTGCATCACCCTTTCCTCTTCAAGGGAAAACCAACGCATGCTCAAGAGGTAGCAAGAAGGATTTCTGGTGCCGTTGCCGGGGAGATCTACGCTCAAGTCAAGACATACCAAGTACCCATCTTAAACTCTTCTCCCTCGCATTACATTATTTTCCATTCGCCTCTCGTTTTCCTCTCCCCCACTTCACCTTTGCCGTTTTATTCGCCCTCTTCCATTCGTCCTTCTATTTTCTCGTGTTACCATGTGCCTTCTGTTAGCTTACATCTTTGCTTGCTAATTATATATTGTTATGGATCCTCATCCTCTTGCTAATCTTTGTAAAAGATCCAATTATGATGAACCAATTTCTAGTGAGTTGAGTGCACTAAATTATCTTTATGGAGTTTTGCTTGAAATCCGTGAATCTGAAAATTGTGATAAAGTGCTTTATAAAGTGATTCATGATAGATCTTTTAATAATAAGCATGATTGCAATGATGTTATTATAAACTCTATGAATGTCAATTGTGCTAATAATATGCAAAACCCTAAGCTTGGTGATGCTAGTTTTGCTATGACTACTATTTGTTGCACTGATCATGATTGGGGTGATTCTTTTGATCTTGAAAATTTATTTAAGCCCCATGATGAATATGAGATTGATAATAATGTTTGCAATAATATTGAAAGTGGGTTTGGAAGAGTGTCAACTTTAGATCTCACATATTTGGATAATGTTCAATCTTATGAAATTTTTGATGAAAGTGGGTTTGGAGAGGTCATGACTTTATTTTATGATAATCCCACTATTTCAGAAGAGTGTCAACTTTGCATGCATGTGGATCATATAGAGAATATGTTTTATGATAGCTATATTGTTGAATTTGAGTATGATCCCACATGTAATTATTATGAGAGAGGAAAATATGGTTGTAGAAATTTTCATGTTACAAAATTACCTCTCGTTATGTTGAGATTGCTATTGTTTCTTTCCACTTCCTTGCATATGATAGCTTTTGCTTGCTATGATAATTTGTTTGTCTATAAGATGCCTATGCATAGGAAGTATGTTAGACTTAGATGTGTTTGTCACGTGTTTTATGATGCTCTGATTGCGCTTCAATTCTTGTCTTTCATGTGAGCATCATCGAAATCTCAATGCCTAGCTAGGGACGTTAAACAATAGCGCTTGTTGGGAGGCAACCCAATTTTATTTTTGTTCCTTGATTTTTTTTTCTGTTTAGTAATAAATAAATCATCTATACTCTGTTATGATTTTGTTTTTTATGTTTTAATCAGTGTTTGTGCCAAGTAAAGCCTTTAGGATCTTCTTGGATGATTGTTGGTTTATCTTGCAGAAAAAAACAGAAAGTATGGACTCACGAGAATAATTTTCATTTTTTACCAGAGAACGATAAAATACAAATTCCAGCTGTAGTAGATCAATATACAAATTATTTAGGTCGTCCTAATTTTTCAGAATTTTTGGAGTTATAGAAGTATTCGAAACCTCCAGATTGCTACAGACTATTCTGTTTTTGACAGATTCTGTTTTTCGTGTGTTGTTTGCTTATTTTGATGAAACAATGGCTAGTATCGGGGGGTATGAACTATAGAGAAGTTGGAATACAGTAGGTTTAACACCAATATAAATAAAGAATGAGTTTATTATAGTACATTAAAGTGGTGGTTTGTTTTCTTATACTAACGGAGCTCATGAGATTTTCTGTTGAGTTTTGTGTTGTGAAGTTTTCAAGTTTTTGGGTAAATATTTGATGGATTATGGAACAAGGAGTGGTTAGAGCCTAAGCTTGGGGATGTCCAAGGCACCCCAAAGTAAAATTCAAGGACAACCAAAAGCCTAAGCTTGGGGATGCCCCGGAAGGCATCCCCTCTTTCGTCTTCATCTATCGGTAACTTTACTTGAGGTTGTATTTTTATTCACCACATGATATGTGTTTTGCTAGGAGCGTCTTGTATGATTTGATTCTTTGCTTTTTAGTTTACCACAATCATCCTTGATGAACACACCTTTTGAGAGAGACACACATGAATCAGAATTTATTAGAATACTCTATGTGCTTCATTTATATGTTTTGAGCTAGATAATTTTGCTCTAGTACTTCACTTATATCTTTTTAGAGCACGGTGGTAATTTCATTTTATAGAAATTATTGATCTCTCATGCTTCAGTTATATTATTTTGAGAGTCTTTTAGAATAGCATGCTAATTTTCTTTTGTTATGAAATTAGTCCTAATATGATAGGCATTCAAGATGGGTATAATAAAAACTTTCATATAGGGTGCATTGAATAGTTTAATACTTGATAATTGTTTTGAGATATGAATGTGGTGATATTAGATTCGTGCTAGTTGAGTAATTGTGAAACTGAGAAATACTTGTGTTAAGGTTGGCAAGTCCCGTATCATGCACGTATGGTAACCGTTGTGTGACAAATTTGAAGCATGAGGTGTTCTTTGAGTGCCTTCCTTATGAGTGGTGGTCGAGGACGAGCGATGGTCTTTTCCTACCAATCAATCCCTCTAGGAGCATGCGGTAGTGCTTGGTTTTGATGACTTGTAGATTTTTGCAATAAGTATGTGAGTTCTTTATGACTAATGCTGAGTTCATGGAGCACTCTCACCCTTCCACCATTGATAGCCTCTCTTGTGCCGCGCAACTTTCGCCGGTACCATAAACCCACCATTTACCTTCCTCAAAACAGCCACCATACCTACCTATTATGGCATTTCCATAGCCATTCCGAGATATATTGTCATGCGACTTTTCACCGTTTCGTTTATTATGACATGCTTCATCATAGTCATATTGCCTTGCATGATCATGTAGTTGACATCGTATTTCTGGCAAAGCCAGCGCTCATAATTTTTTATACATGTCACTCTTGAATCATTGCGCATCCCGGTACACCGCCGGAGGCATTCACATAGAGTCATATTTTGTTCTAAGTATCGAGTTGTAATTCTTGAGTTGTAAGTAAATAAAAGTGTGATGATCTTCATTATTAGAGCATTGTCCCATGTGAGGAAAGGATGATGGAGACTATGATTCCCCCACAAGTAGGGATGAGACTCCGGACAAAAAAAAGAGGCCAAAAAAAAGAAGAAGGCCCAAACAAAAAAATATAAATAAATGAGAGAAAAAGAGAGAAGGGGCAATGTTACTATCCTTTTTCGACACTTGTGCTTCAAAGTAGCACCATGATCTTCATGATAGAGAGTCTCTTATGTTGTCACTTTCATATACTAGTGGGAATTTTTCATTATAGAACTTGGCTTGTATATTCCAATGATGGGCTTTCTCAAATTGCCCTAGGTCTTCGTGAGCAAGCAAGTTGGATGCACACCCACTTAGTTTCTTTTGTTGAACTTTCATACACTTATAGCTATAGTGCATCCGTTGCATGGCAATCCCTACTCACTCACATTGATATCTATCGATGGGAATCTCCATAGCCCATTGATACGCCTAGTTGATGTGAGACTATCTTCCTCCCTTTTGTGTTCTCCACAACCATCATTCTATTCCACCCATAGTGCTATGTCCATGGCTCGCGCTCATATATTGCGTAAAAGTTGAAAAAGTTTGAAAAGGCTAAGTATGAAACAATTGCTTGACTTGTCATCGGGGTTGTGCGTGATGAGAGCATTTTGTGTGACGGAGATGAAGCATGGTCAAACTATATGATTTTGTAGGGATGAGCTTTCTTTGGCTATGTTATTTTGATAAGACATAATTGCTTGGTTAATATGCTTGAAGTATTATTATTTTTATGTCAATACTAAACTTTTGTCTTGAATCTTGGATCCGAACATTCATGCCACAATAAAGGAAATTACATTAAAAATTATGTTAGGAAGCATTCCACCTCAAAAATTCTGTTTTTATCATTTACCTACTCGAGGACGAGCAAGAATTAAGCTTGGGGATGTTGATACGTCTCCAACGTATCTATAATTTTTGATTGTTCCATGCTATTATATTATCTATTTTGGGTGTTTAATGGGCTTTAATATGCACTTTTATATTATTTTTGGGACTAACTTATTAACCGGAGGCCCAATGCCAGTTTATGTTTTTTTGCCTATTTTAGTGTTTCGCAGAAAAGGAATATCAAACAGAATCCAAGCGGAACGAAACCTTCGCGAGGATCTTTCTTGCAACAAACGCAAACCAGGAGACTTGGCGTAGACGTTTGGAACCCCGCGAAGCTTCCACGAGGCAGGGGGCGTGCCTAGGGGGGTAGGCGCGCCCCCCACCCTTGTGGACCCCACGGAGCTCCACCGATGTACTTCTTTTGCCTATATATACTCTTATACCCTAAAAACATCCAGGGGAGCCACAAAACCACTTTTCCACCAGCGCAACCTTCTGTACCCATGAGATCCCATCTGGGACCTTTTTTGGCGATCTGCCGGAGGGGGAATCGATCACGGAGGGCTTCTACATCAACACCATAGCCTCTCCGATGATGTGTGAGTAGTTTACCACGGACCTTCGGGTCCATAGTTATTAGCTAGATGGATTCTTCTCTCTCTTTGGTTCTCAATACAAAGTTCTCCTCGATGTTCTTGGAGATCTATTCAATGTAATATTCTTTTGCGGTGTGTTTGCCGAGATCCGATGAATTGTGGATTTATGATCAAGTTTATCTATGAACAATATTTGGTTCTTCTCTGAATTCTTATATGTATGATTTGATATCTTTGCAAGTCTCTTCGAATTATCGGTTTAGTTTGGCCTACTAGATTGATCTTTCTTGCAATGGGATAAGTGCTTAGCTTTGGGTTCAATCTTGCGGTGTTCTTTCCCAGTGACAGTAGGGGCAGCAAGGCACGTATTGCATTGTCGCCATCAAGGATAAAAATATAGGGTTTATATCATATTGCTTGAGTTTATCCCTCTACATCATGTCATCTTGCCTAAAGCATTACTCTGGTCTTATGAACTTAATACTCTAGATGCATGCTGGATAGCAGTCGATGTGTGGAGTAATAGTAGTAGATGCAGAATCATTTCAGTCTACTTAACACGGACGTGATGCCTATGTTCATGATCATGCCTAGATATTCTCATAAATGTGTGCTTTTCTATCAATTGCTTGGCAGTAATTTGTGTTGGGGAACGTAGTAATTTCAAAAAAAATCCTACGGACACACAAGATCATGGTGATGCATAGCAATGAGAGGGGAGAGTGTGTCCACGTACCCTCATAGACCGAAAGTGGAAGCGTTAGCACAACGCGGTTTATGTAGTCGTACGTCTTCACGATCCGACTGATCCAAGTATCGAACGCACGACACCTTCGAGTTCTGCACACGTTCAACTCGATGACGGCCCGCGAGCTCCGATCCAACAAAGCTTCACAGGAGAGTTTCGTCAGCACGACGGCGTGGTGATGGTGATGATGATGCTTCCGACGCAGGGCTTCGCCTAAGCACCGCTATGATATGATCGAGGTGGATTTTGGTGGAGGGGTGCACCGCACACGGCTAAGAGATCAATGATCAATTGTTGTGTCTATAGGGTGCCCCCTGCCCCCGTATATAAAGGTGCAAGGGGGAGGAGGCGGCCGGCTAGGGAGAGGCGCGCCAAGGGGGAGTCCTACTCCCCCTAGGAATATGACTCCTCCTTTTCCTAGTAGGAGTAGGAGAGGGGGAAGGAAAGGGAGAGGAGGAGAAGGAAAGAGGGGCCCCTTTCCCTAAACCAATTCGGTTTGGGCCTTGGGGGGCGCGCCCCACACTCTCCTTGCTGCCCTCTATTTCCACTAAGGCCCATGTAGGCCCATTAAGCCCGGGGGGTTCCGGTAACCCCCTGGTACTCCAGTATATGCCCAAAACCTTCCGGAACCTTTTCGATGTCCGAACATAGTCGTCCAATATATCGATCTTTACGTCTCGACCATTTCGAGACTCCTCGTCATGTCCGTGATCATATCCGGGACTCCGAACTAACTTAGGTACATCAAAACACAAAACCTCATAATACTGATCGTCACTAAACTTTAAGCGTGCGGACCCTACGGGTTCGAGAACTATGTAGACATGACCGAGACACGTCTCCGGTCAATAACCAAGAGCGGAACCTAGATGTTCATATTGGCTCCCACATATTCTACAAAGACCTTTATTGGTCAAACCGCATAACAACATATGTTGTTCCCTTTGTCATCGGTATGTTACTTGCCCGAGATTCGATCGTCGGTATCTCAATACCTAGTTCAATCTCGTTACCGGAAAGTCTCTTTACTCGTTCTGTAATACATCATCTCACAACTAACTCATTAGTTACAATGCTTGCAAGGCTTATAGTGATGTGCATTACCGAGTGGCCCCAGAGATACCTCTCCGACAATCGGAGTGACAAATTCTAATCTCGAAATACGCCAACTCAACAAGTACCTTCGGAGACACCTATAGAGCACCTTTATAATCACCCAGTTATGTTGTGACGTTTGGTAGCACAGAAAGTGTTCCTCCGGTAAACGGGAGTTGCATAATCTCATAGTCATAGGAACATGTATAAGTCATGAAGAAAGCAATAGCAACATACTAAATGATCAAGTGCTAAGCTAACGGAATGGGTCAAGTCAATCACATCATTCTCCTAATGATGTGATCCTGCTAATCAAATGACAACTCATGTCTATGGCTAGGAAACATAACCATCTTTGATCAACGAGCTAGTCAAGTAGAGGCATACTAGTGACACTCTGTTTGACTATGTATTCACACATGTATCATGTTTCCGGTTAATACAATTCTAGCATGAATAATAAACATTTATCATGATATAAGGAAATAAATAATAACTTTATTGTTGCCTCTAGGGCATATTTCCTTCAATTTGTTCACCCATTGTAATACATGCTATCATGAGAGAAGCCACTAGTGAAACCTATGGCCCCCGGGTCTATTTTATATCATATAAGTTTCCGATCTACAATTCTAGTTTACTATTTATTTTATTTTGCAATCTTTACTTTTCAATCTATACAACAAAAATACCAAAAATATTTATCTTATTATCTTTATCAGATCTCACTTTTGCAAGTGGTCGTGAAGGGATTGACAACCCCTTTATCGTGTTGGTTGCAAGGTTCTTGATTGTTTGTGCAGATACTAGGGGACTTGCGTGTAGTCTCCTACTGGATTGATACCTTGGTTCTCAAAAACTGAGGGAAATACTTACGCTACTTTGTTGCATCACCCTTTCCTATTCAAGGGAAAACCAACACATGCTCAAGAGCTAGCAATAGACAAGTACTCCCTCCGTAAACAAATATAAGAGTGTTTAGAATACTAAAATAATGATTTAAACGCTCTGATATTAGTTTACAGAGGGAGTACACTATAACTAAGAGAGAAATAACCACAATTAGGGAGGTAGGGTTAGCAATAAACGCAACTCCAAGAGATGAGTATGTATGCCGATGTTCACTTCCTTGGAGGGAAGCTATGTCACTGTTTAGAGAGTTGGATGTTACCACAAAGGCACACCAACACCACGAAGGCTCACCCTTTTCTCTTCTTGAGATATCACCATGAAGGCAATTCCCAACCACTAGCGGTAGACCTTGGAGTGGTCTCCAAACCCTCACAAACTTTCTGAGGGTAATCACAATGAACGATTCCTCACCGAAGAATTTTTACCACCTAGGAGTCTCCAACCTCCAAGAGTAATAAGTATGATGGGAAAAGCTCAAGACTTGCTACGAATTCCTTTGGTCAAGAGAAGGGGAATGAGTGGACCTATCTCTTGATTGGACAACTTCTCAAGAACGCTCACAAATCCCTCTGGGATCTAGGATTTGGTGTATGAGGATGTGAGAGAGAGTGAAATGTGTTATGGGGTTAGCTCAAAGTGAATGGTCAACCTTCTCTGGAGTGGAGGAAGGCTATTTATAGTGGTGGTGCAAAAATGGCCATTGGAGCATAAGTGGATGGGTCGGGCTGGACATCCGGCGTAGTTTGGAACAGCCACACGAAATGTACGAGCGAGAGGAAAAATAGAATGCCCGGATATCCAGAGGAGGGCCCAAACTTACGGCTGATCAAGAACTCCCGAACATCTAGCAGTGTGCCGGACATCGGCGAGCACACCCACAATCTTAGACATGCTGTTGGATACTGGTGGTCGGATATCAGGGGAGGCCCCGGACATCCAGACGAGAGCCGGACATTTGGCGATCACACTACAAAAAACTGCTAAGGTATTTTATGCGACACCGTCTTCGGAGAAGAGTATGTACAAGGGGCGGTCTGATCTTCACGGCATAGGATCGATGAACAAAGGGGATAACTAGCTGCAATAGCCAAAAATGAAAAACGAGAGATTATGACCCGACAAGGAGGATACTAACCATAGCATGCCATCCGAGCATTCGCCAATCCAAAACCCACAATACCACCCCACACAATCATGAAGTCATGGAGCACGAGATAGGTACAATCTACAAGGGAAACCACGAACTCTAACCCACACAGTCATGGAGCACAGATTAGGAGCGACTTTTTAAGGAATCACGAGAATAAGGATAACAAGAGTTCTCCAATCTCAGGAGGAGTCTATGTATTTGGTTTTCGATAACAAAGGAAAAATTATCCCATGAGGGGAAGAGCTAGCCTATTTATAATAGGGACAACCCCTTGGATAGGTGTGAATGCAAACTACGTCGGAGTAAGCGATGGTGGCGTCATCATCAGTTACTCCCACGAGGCATACTAGTGACACTCTGTTTGTCTATGTATTCACACATGTATCATGTTTCCGGTTAATACAATTCTAGCATGAATAATAAACATTTATCATGATATAAGGAAATAAATAATAACTTTAGTATTGCCTCTAGGGCATATTTCCTTCAGTCTCCCACTTGCACTAGAGTCAATAATCTAGATTACACAGTAATGATTCTAACACCCATGGAGCCTTGGTGCTGATCATGTTTTGCTCGTGGAAGAGGCTTAGTCAACGGGTCTGCAACATTCAGATCCGTATGTATCTTGCAAATATCTATGTATCCCACCTGGACTTGATCCCGGATGGAGTTGAAGCGTCTCTTGATGTGCTTGGTTCTCTTGTGAAATCTGGATTCCTTTGCCAAGGCAATTGCACCAGTATTGTCACAAAAGATTTTCATTGGACCCGAAGCACTAGGTATGACACCTAGATCGGATATGAATTCCTTCATCCAGACTTCTTCATTTGCTGTTTCCGAAGCAGCAATGTACTCCGCTTCAGATGTAGATCCCACCACGACGCTCTGTTTAGATCTGCTCCAACTGACAGCTCCATCATTCAATATAAACACGTATCAGGTTTGCGATTTAGAATCGTCCGGATCAGTGTCAAAGCTTGCATCAATGTAACCATTTACGATGAGCTCTTTGTCACCTCCATAAACGAGAAACATATCCTTAGTCCTTTTTAGGTACTTCAGGATGTTCTTGACCGCTGTCCAGTGATCCACTCCTGGATTACTTTGGTACCTCCCTACTAAACTAATAGCAAGGCACACATCAGGTCTAGTACACAGCATTGCATACATGATAGAGCCTATGCATGGCTGAAGCATAGGGAACATCTTTCATTTTCTCTCTATCTTCTGCAGTGGTCGGGCATTGAGTCTTACTCAACTTTACACCTTGTAGCATAGGCAAGAACCCTTTCTTTGCTGATCCATTTTGAACTTCTTCAAAACTTTGTCAAGGTATGTGCTTTGTGAAAGTCCAATTAAGCGTCTTGATCTATCTCTATAGATGTTGATGCCCAATATGTAAGCAGCTTCACCGAAGTCTTCCATGGAAAACTCTTATTCAAGTATCCTTTTATGCTATCCAGAAATTCTATATCATTTCCAATCAACAATATGTCATCCACATATAATATTAGAAATGCTACAGGGCTCCCACTCACTTTCCTGTAAATACAGGCTTCTCCAAAAGTCTGTATAAAACCGTATGCTTTGATCACACTATCAAAACGTTTATTCCAACTCCGAGAGGATTGCACCAGTCTATAAATTGATCGCTGGAGCTTGCACACTTTGTTAGCACCTTTTGGATCGATAAAACCTTCAGGTTGCATCATATACAACTCTTCTTCCAGAAATCCATTCAAGAATGCAGTCTTTACATCCATTTTCCAAATTTCATAATCATAAAATGTGGCAATAGCTAACATGATTCGGACGGACTTAAGCATCGCTACGGGTGAAAAGGTCTCATCGTAGTCAACTCCTTGAACTTGTCTAAAACCTTTCGCAACAAGTCGAGCTTTGTAGACAGTAACATTACCATCGGCGTCTGTCTTCTTCTTGAAGATCCATTTATTCTCGATGGCTTGCTGATCATCGGGAAAGTCAACCAAAGTCCACACTTTGTTCTTATACATGGATCCCATCTCAGATTTCATGGCCTCAAGCCATTTTGCGGAATCTCGGCTCATCATCGCTTCCTCATAGTTCGTAGGTTCATCATGGTCTAGCAACATGACCTCTAGAATAGGATTACCGTACCACTCTGGTGTGGATCTTACTCTAGTTGACCTACGATGTTCAGTAGTAACTTGATCTGAAGTTTCATGATCATCATTATTAGCTTCCTCACTAATTGGTGTAGATGTCACAGGAACCGGTTTTTGTGATGAACTACTTTCCAATAAGGGAGCAAGTACAGTTACCTCATCAAGTTCTACTTTCCTCCCAGTCACTTCTTTCGAGAGAAACTCCTTCTCTAGAAAGGATCCATTCTTAGCAACAAAAGTCTTGCCTTTGGATCTGTGATAGAAGGTGTACCCCACTGTTTGTTTTGGGTATCCTATGAAGACATATTTTTCCGACTTGGGTTCGAGCTTATCAGGTTTAAGCTTTTTCACATAATCATCGCAGCGCCAAACTTTAAGAAACAACAACTTTGGTTTCTTGCCAAACCATAGTTCATAAGGCATTGTCTCAACGGATTTTGATGGTACTCTATTTAACGTGAATGTAGCAGTCTCTAAAGCATAACCCCAAAACAATAGCAGTAAATTAGTAAGTGACATCATAGATCGCACCATATCTAGTAAAGTACGATTACGATGTTCGGACACACCATTACGCTGTGGTGTTCCGGGTGGCGTGAGTTGCGAAACTATTCCGCATTGTTTCAAATGTAGACCAAACTCATAACTCAAATATTCTCCTCCATGATCAAATCGTAGAAACTTTATTTTCTCGTTACGATGATTTTCCACTTCACTCTGAAATTCTTTGAACTTTTCAAATGTTTCAGAGTTATGTTTCATTAAGTAGATATACTCATATCTTCTCAAATCATCTGTGAAGGTGAGAAAATAACTATACCCGCCGCGAGCCTCAATATTCATCGGACCACATACATCATTATGTATGATTTCCAACAAGTCTGTTGCTCGCTCCATTGTTCCGGAGAACGGCGTTTTAGTCATCTTGCCCATGAGGCATGGTTCGCAAGTACCAAGTGATTCATAATCAAGTGATTCCAAAAGTCCATCTGTGTGGAGTTTCTTCATGCGCTTTACACCAATATGACCCAAATGGCAGTGCCACAAATAAGTTGCACTATCATTATCAACTCTGCATCTTTTGGCTTCAACATTATGAATATGTGTGTCACTACTATCAAGATTTAACACAAATAGACCACTCTTCAAGGTGCATGACCATAAAAGATATTACTCATATAAATAGAACAACCATTATTCTTAGATTTAAATGAATAACCGTCTCGCATCAAACAAGGTCCAGATATAATGTTCATGCTCAACGCTGGCACCAAATAACAATTATTCAGGTCTAAAACTAATCTCGAAGCTAGATGTAGAGGTAGCGTGCCGACGGCGATCACATCGACTTTGGAACCATTTCCCATGCGCATCGTCACCTCGTCCTTAGCCAATCTTTGCTTAATCCGTAGTCCATGTTTCGAGTTGCAAATATTAGCAACAGAACCAGTATCAAATACCCCGGTGCTACTACGAGCTCTGGTAAGGTACACATCAATAACATGTATATCACATATATCTTTGTTCACCTTGCCATCCTTCTTATCCGCCAAATACTTGGGGCAGTTCCGCTTCCAGTGACCAGTCTGTTTGCAGTAGAAGCACTCAGTCTCAGGCTTAGGTCCAAACTTGGGTTTCTTCTCCTGAGCAGCAACTTCTTTGATGTTCTTCTTGAAGTTCCCCTTCTTCTTCCCTTTACCCTTTTTCTTGAAACTGGTGGTTTGTTCACCATCAACACTTGATGCTCCTTTTTGATTTCTACCTCCGCTGCCTTTAGCATTGCGAAGAGCTCGGGAATTGTATTATTCATCCCTTGCATATTATAGTTCATCACGAAGTTTTTGTAGCTTGGTGGCAGTGATTGAAGAACTCTATCAATGACACTATCAACAGGAAGATTAACTCCCAGTTGAGTCAAGTGATTATGATACCCAGACATTTTGAGTATATGTTCACTGACAGAACTATTCTCCTCCATCTTGCAGCTATAGAACTTATTGGAGACTTCATATCTCTCAATCCGGGCATTTGCTTGAAATATTAACTTCAACTCCTGGAACATCTCATATGCTCCACGACGTTCAAAACATCGTTGAAGTCCCGGTTCTAAGCCGTAAAGCATGGCACACTGAACTATCGAGTAGTCATCAGCTTTACTCTGCCAGATGTTCTTAACGTCATCAGCAGCATCTGCAGTAGGCCTGGCACCCAGCGGTACTTCCAGGACGTAATTCTTCTATGCAGCAATGAGGATAATCCTCCAGTTACGGACCCAGTCCGTGTAATTGCTACCATCATCTTTCAACTTTGCTTTCTCAAGGAACGCATTAAAATTCAACGGAACAACAACACGGGCCATCTATCTACAATAACATAAACAAGCAAAATACTATCAGGTACTAAGTTCATGATAAATTTAAGTTCAATTAATCATATTATTTAAGAACTCCCACTTAGATAGACATCCCTCTAATCATCTAAGTGATCACGTGATCCATATCAAGTAAACCATAACTGATCATCACGTGAAATGGAGTAGTTTTCAATGGTGAACATCATTATGTTGATCATATCTACTATATGATTCACGCTCGACCTTTCGGTCTCAGTGTTTCGAGGCCATATCTGCATGTGCTAGGCTCGTCAAGTTTAACCCGAGTATTCTGCGTGTGTAAAACTGTCTTACACCCATTGTAAATAAACGTTGAGCTTATCACACCCGATCATCACGTGGTGTCTCGGCACGACGAACTTTGGCAACGGTGCATACTTAGGGAGAACACTTTTACCTTGAAATTTAGTGAGCGATCATCTTATAATGCTACCGCCAAACAAAGCAGAATAAGATGCATAAAGGATAAACATCACATGCAATCAATATAAGTGATATGATATGGCCATCATCATCTTGTGCTTGTGATCTCTATCTCCGAAGCACCGTCATGATCACCATCGTCACCGGCGCGACACCTTGATCTCCATTGCAGCATCGTTGACGTCTCGCCAACTATTGCTTCTACGACTATGCTACCGCTTAGTGATAAAGTAAAGCAATTACAGGGCGATTGCATTGCATACAATAAAGCGACAACCATATGGCTCCTACCAGTTGCCGATAACTCCGTTACAAAACATGATCATCTCATACAATAAATATAACATCATGTCTTGACCATATCACATCACAACATGCCCTGCAAAAACAAGTTAGATGTCCTCTACTTTGTTGTTGCAGGTTTTACGTGGCTGCTATGGGCTGAGCAAGAATCATTCTTACCTACGCATCAAAACCACAACGATAGTTCATCAAGTTAGTGTTGTTTTAACCTTCGCAAGGACCGGGCGTAGCCACACTCGGTTCAACTAAAGTTGGAGAAACTGACACCCGCCAACCACCTGTGTGCAAAGCACGTTGGTAGAACCAGTCTCGCGTAAGCGTACGCGTAATGTCGGTCCGGGCCGCTTCATCCAACAATACCGCCGAATCAAAGTATGAAATTTTGGTAAGTATTATGACTTGTATCGCCCACAACTCACTTATGTTCTACTCGTGCATATAACATCTACGCAATAACCTGGCTCGGATGCCACTGTTGGGGAACGTAGTAATTTCAAAAAAAATCCTACACACACACATGATCATGGTGATGCATAGCAACGAGAGGGGAGAGTGTGTCCACGTACCCTCGTAGACCAAAAGCGGAAGCGGAAGTATAACGCGGTTGATGTAGTCGTACATCTTCATGATCCGACCGATCCAAGTATCGAACGCACGATACCTCCGAGTTCTGCACACGTTCAACTCGATGACGTCCCGCGAGCCATATGGTTGTCGGCAAAGGTTCACAGGAGAATTTTGTTAGCACGACAGCGTGGTGACGGTGATGATGATGCTACCGACGCAGGACTTCGCCTAAGCACCGCTACAATATGATCGAGGTGGATTATGGAGGAGGGGGGCACCGCACATGGCTAAGAGATCAATGATCAATTGTTGTGTCTATGGGGTGCCCCCCTGCCCCCGTATATAAAGGATCAAGAGGGAGGAGGCGGCCGGCTAGGGAGAGGCGCGCCAAGGGGGAGTCCTACTCCCACTAGGAATAGGACTCCTCCTTTTCCTAGTAGGAGTAGGTGAGGGGGAAGGAAAGGGAGAGGAGGAGAAGGACCAAGTGTTGGGGGGTGCGCCCCACACTCCCCTTGCTGCCCTCTATTTCCACTAAGGCCCATGTAGGCCCATTAAGCCCCCTGGGGGTTTCGGTAACCCCCCGGTACTTCGGTATATGCCCGAAACCTTCCGGAACCTTTCCGATGTCCTAACATAGTCGTCCAATATATCGATCTTTACGTCTCGACCATTTCGAGACTCCTCGTCATGTCCGTCATCATATCCGGGACTCCGAACTACCTTCAGTACATCAAAACACAAAAACTCATCATACTGATCGTCACCAAACTTTAAGCGTGTGGACCCTACGGGTTCGAGAACTATGTAGACATGACCGAGACACGTCTCCGGTCAATAACCAATAGCGGAACCTGGATGTTCATATTGGCTCCCAATATCCTACGAAGATCTTTATTGGTCAAACCGCATAACAACATATGTTGTTCCCTTTGTCATCGCTATGTTACTTGCCCGAGATTCGATCGTCGGTATCTCAATACCTAGTTCAATCTCGTTACCGGAAAGTCTCTTTACTCGTTCCGTAATACATCATCCCACAACTAACTCATTAGTTACAATGCTTGCAAGGCCTATAGTGATGTGCATTACCGAGTGGGCCCAGAGATACCTCTCCGACAATCGGAGTGACAAATCCTAATCTTGAAATACGCCAACTCAACAAGTACCTTCGGAGACACCTATAGAGCACCTTTATAATCACCAAGTTACGTTGTGACGTTTGGTAGCACACAAAGTGTTCCTCCGGTAAACGGGAGTTGCATAATCTCATAGTCATAGGAACGTGTATAAGTCATGAAGAAAGCAATAGTAACATACTAAACGATCAAGTGCTAAGCTAACAGAATGGGTCAAGTCAATCACATCATTCTCCTAATGATGTGATCCCGTTAATCAAATGACAACTCATGTCTATGGCTAGGAGACATAACCATCTTTGATCAACGAGCTAGTCAAGTAGAGGCATACTAGTGACACTCTGTTTGTCTATGTATTCACACATGTATCATGTTTCCGGTTAATACAATTCTAGCATGAATAATAAACATTTATCATGATATAAGGAAATAAATAATAACTTTATTGTTGCCTCTAGGGCATATTTCCTTCAATTTGTTCACCCACCATAATACATGTTATCATGAGAGAAGCCACTAGTGAAACTTATGGCCCCCGGGTCTATTTTATATCATATAAGTTTCTGATCTACAATTCTAGTTTACTATTTATTTTATTTTGCAATCTTTACTTTTCAATCTATACAACAAAAATACCAAAAATATTTATCTTATTATCTTTATTAGATCTCACTTTTGCAAGTGGTCGTGAAGGGATTGACAACCCCTTTATCACGTTGGTTGCAAGGTTCTTGATTGTTTGTGCAGATACTAGGCGACTTGCGTGTAGTCTCCTACTGGATTGATACCTTGGTTCTCAAAAACTGAGGGAAATACTTATGCTACTTTGCTGCATCACCCTTTCCTCTTCAAGGGAAAACCAACGCATGCTCAAGAGCTAGCAATAGACAAGTACTGCCTCCATAAACTAATATAAGAGTGTTTAGAATACTAAAATAATGATTTAAACGCCCTTATATTAGTTTACAGAGGGAGTACAATATAATGCAAATAAAGACTAAGAGATAAATAACCACAAGTAGGGAGCTAGGGTTAGGAATAAACGCAACTCCAAGAGATGAGTATGTATGCCGATGTTCACTTCCTTGGAGGGAAGCTATGTCACTGTTTAGAGAGTTGGATGTTACCACGAAGGCACACCAACACCATGAAGGCTCACCCTTTTCTCTTCTTGAGATATCACCATGAAGGCGATTCCCAACCACTAGCAGTAGACCTTGGAGTGGTCTCCAAACCCTCACAAACTTTCCGGGGGTAATCACAATGAACGATTCCTCAGCAAAGAATTGTTACCACCTAGGAGTCTCCAACCTCCAAGAGTAATAAGTACGATGGGGAAAAGCTCAAGACTTGCTCACGAATTCCTTTGGTCAAGTGAAGGGGAATGAGTGGATCTATCTCTTGATTGGACAACTTCTCAAGAACGCTCACAAATCCCTCTGGGATCTAGGATTTGGTGTATGAGGATGTGAGAGAGAGTGAAATGTGTTATGGGGTTAGCTCAAAGTGAATGGTCAACCTTCTCCTGGAGTGGAGGAAGGCTATTTATAGTGGTGGTGCAAAAATGGTCATTGGAGCATAAGTGGATGGGCCGGGCTGGACATCCGGCGTAGTTTGGAACAGCCACACAAAATGTACCAGTGAGAGGAAAAATAGAATGCCCGGATATCCAGAGGAGGGCCCAAACATACGGCTGATCAGGAACTCCCGAACATCTGGCAGTGTGCCGGACATCGGTGAGCACACCCACAATCATAGACATGCTGTTGGATACTGGTGGTCGAATATCTGGGGAGGCCCCGGACATCCAGAGGAGAGCCGGACATTTGGCGATCACACTACGAAAAACTTCTAAAGTATTTGATGCGACACCGTCTTCGGAGAAGAGGATGTACAAGGGGCGGTCCGATCTTCACGGCATAGGGTCGATGAACAAAGGGGATAACTAGCTGCAATAGCCGAAAATGAAAACAAGAGATTATGACCCGACAAGGAGGATACTAACCATAGCCTGCAATCCAAGCATTCGCCAATCCAAAACCCACAATACCACCCCACACAATCATGAAGTCGTGGAGCACGAGATAGGTGCAATCCGCAAGGGAAACCACGAACTCTAACCCACACAGTCATGGAGCACAGATTAGGAGCGACTTTTCAAGGAATCACGAGAATAAGGATAACAAGAGCTCTTCAATCTCAGGAGGAGTCTATGTATTTGGTTTTCGATAACAATGGCAAAATTCTCCCATGAGGGGAAGAGCTAGCCTATTTATAATAGGGACAACCCCTTGGATAGGTGTGAATGCAAACTACGTCGGAGTAAGTGATGGTGGCGTCATCATCAGTTACTCCCACGAGGCGTCACCTTTGGAGGCCTTCACCTAGTCAGGCGAGCTTCTGTCACGATATGTCACCTTGCCAACATGGTCGGTGGACGTTGTTGGGATGGGGTTGGGCTCGGATAGTGCGGGGAGGGGGGTCGCTTGGGTACTATAGATCAACGGGTTTTAGTGGGGTGGCCGGGGCGGTGGCCAGCAGGCTTGGGGGAGGGGAGGGGTGAGGGCGGGGCGGGGCGGCAGTGGCAGGTGGTTAGGGTGCGCGCTGCTAACCGTTGGGTGCTGATCGAACGATCAAGAGAGAAAGTAACCAACACTGAAATATTTTTCAGTTATCTGACTATAGGCGGTTCCTAGTTAATTAGTCAATTCTTCAATGAAAAGGCAGAGGTCGTGGTTGAGGTGAGGAGCTCGTGAATTCCTTGTGGTGTTCACCATCTGGTTGTATGGCATCCTGCGATCATGTGCACCAACGGTGGCTAAATTTTGCGTTTTGACCCTTTTTGAAAACCTATTCGAGATCTGATCCTAGTTTGATTTTTTTTTTGAGATATGACCCTTTTACTACCGCCAGGGTCCATGGCGGTACCCCTTTTTGGAAACCTATTCGAGATCTAACCCTAATTTGAAACTTTTTCGAGATCTGACCTTTTTGCTATCGCCAGGGTCCATGACGGTAGGATATAACAGCCTACCGCCAAGGTCCCTGACGGTAGGGTTGCATACCCTATCGTAAAATCCTCCTAAATATTGAATACAGTGCGTGCTCGTGCCTACCGCCGAGCACCTTGGCGATAGGGGTGTACAGGCCAGTGGCGATTGTACTCAACAGGCTTGAACAGGCTCAAGCCTGCCCTAAAAAATCGCCAAAAAAAAATCCACCAAGCACACTAGTTAGGCCTAGCCTAGAAAATAGCAACTTCCAGCCATCTTATTGCATCTCGCTGCACTACCTCTAACAAAAATTAGCGTATTTGAAGTTGAGCTTACCCTCCATTTGCGTCCTAGATTCGTCACTCGCGAAAGGGATGTTTTCTATCGTCAAAGTCCCTGGCGATAGGCTGTTACACCCTACCACCATGGACCCCGACAATAGTAGAAGGGTCAGATCTCGAAAAAAAATAAACTAAGGTTAGATCTCGAATAGATTTTAAAAAAGGCTCAAAACACAAAATTTTGCCCCCACGGTGAAGGCTCATGCCGTGCGTGTGTGCACTGAATGACATGTGCAGCCTGCGGCGCGACAAGTGGCCGGTGGCTGACCCAGCCGATGATGGCATCGCATGGCATCCTCGGCGCTGTCACACGTGGTGACGGGTGGCGAAAATAAAAGTGAGATATGCTATTGACTCATGCTGGGGTGCCCGCGTGCCCACGCAGTCCTCCTGAATCCTGCTGGCTACACCTTACTAGTACGTTGGGTCATTTTCCCCAGTTTTTACACTGGAAAATCTCTCAGCCGGGGTGCATCGATTCGCTAATAAACGTTGGGTCATTTGACTTCCCTAGTCGTTCACGAGCCAGGATCCCAGAAGGAACCATTTACGACACACATTTGGTTCCCATCTGAGTCGCTGACAGAGGTTCAGTCCATCAGTTGGGTGAGAAACACAACATGCGCCGTTTGAGTTGCAAGAAGAAAATAACGGAAGCAAACGGAGAACATCTGACAGGAACATCAACGCCGGACCTGTTCAAACCTTGCTAACAATATTTAATTAAGCCACCCAGCACGAGAATCACAGAGCATGATGCGCACCACGCCCCCATTTTCCCCATAAATTTGCCCCTCTTCCGTCTCTGCTGAGTGCAACACCGCCAACTTTCTACAAAACTAACGACACCATTCACCAATATTTCACCTCCACTTCAACAATGACCACCCAGCTCTTCGGCTCACTCCCACCCAGATTGCCTTTCAAGTTTTTGACCTGACACGACCCACGATTTTCCCAGTAGCAACGTCTTTGAAGCTCTTTTTATTAACAAGTCGGCACGACGAGGCTCATCCGGGGACGTTGAAGTGGAAGAGCCAGGATATGACGAAGGCGAACACCATGCAGGCCAGGAGGAAGTTGAGGAACCGGTGGCCTTGCCAGAACCTCCGCGTCTCGTTCGCCGGCGCCTGCGTAGCTGCGGAGTTGCCCGATTCGTTCCACTGCTCCATGAACTCCGCGTCACCGAAGCCAACCACGTTGCATGCCGTCGAGCCGCAGATCTCGCAAATCCTAAGACAAGGAAAGACAGGGACATGTTTCAATAAATTTACCCACATTCAAATAACACGAAACGAGGTTATGCTTATAACTCAAGAGTAAAATGATGAAATGCAGTTTTGCTAATGTCCCTTCAGAGGGTAACGCACGGACAATAGCAATATTGCACTGACCCACCGGACAGTACAGTAGGCAGTGGAAAGGCCTAAGCCAGTTACATCTGAATTCAGATCGAAGGGAAATATCAACTCAATAGATGACAATAATACTATGTTTGTGATTTGGTCAGGGGGCTGTAGTAACTTCCAATTTTTTTTCTTGACTCTTAAACTAAATATGGTACCATGCATAAGAACATGGTCTCACTTCAATAGTGTCTTCGCTTCTATGCAAAAACAACACAAATATCAAGGTAAAAGATCTTCCGCATTTAACAACTTCAACCAAAACATTAGCCAATGTAATAAGATCACATGAGAGAAAAGGTTTTTTCGGCAAAAGACAGCATAGCCCTCACTAGAATAGCTTCATTAAGACAGTAATGTACTCAGACAGAAAATAGGTTGCATATCCATTCCAATTCTTTGCATTTAAATTTTAAAGAGGCTCTTGTTGCTATCTTTTCGATGAAGCTTGCACTCCGAAAGGCATATTTAAGTAATTGCTTAAAGATAATATCACGTTCCGAAGTTATTGTGGCAGATTAGAATATGTAGCCCCATTCTTTTTACAGCTGTTGTATCGCCTTTATCTTCTTCCCACTTCATTTTTACAACCATTGTCAAATAGAATTCCTGCACTAATTCATTAGCATCGTTGTAAGGACAATGGGCGAAATCTTGCCCTCAGAAAACAGGGTGGACCATGCTTAATTCTGGAAACTTGAACGAGGCGGCTGCTAAATAACTATTCCTGCTAAACGTGTACTGCTTATAACTTTCGCGCACTTCTCAAATTTCTGACATGAACTTAAAGAAAAACCTTCATGTGGGAATATCTCCTTTTGGATTGTTACCAACTTTTTTGCATGCAAATTCTGCTTCACTTTTTCCGCCAATGCCGGTAAACTCATGGATAAGCAAAACCTTTGACCAATATTTTGGCTAGCAAAACTTTTGGTAGTGCAATATTGGGCAAAAGCCAAACACACCCATAGAGCAGTGAGTTGTGATTGTAGGCCAATTCTCATGAAGTATACCTAGCTAGTGGAAGGTGACACAATAGCAGCCCCCTCTAGAATCTAACCACCAGAAAGGCATTTCCACAAAAATCAAACAGAAAGGTGAACACTTCCACTTACGGATATCAAGAGAATTACACAAGAATCTGCGAGAAAAGGCGGCCGGAAGAAGGAATCTGACTTTACCCATCATACCGGGATTCCTAAGCCTTTTACTGTAGCCTACTGTTCGATCATACTCAACTTTTACACTGTCCCCTCTCACCTCCTTGCAACCTACTTAAATAATGCTAAGGATTCCACAATCGTGTTCCTGCTAAAGATTCCTCAATCGTGTTCAGGCATCCAGATGTTATCTTTTGCAGGCATCTATTATCCTGATAAACAAAACGATGACAGGTTTGCAGTTTTACCGAACTCGCCGTAGAAAACATTTTTATTTCAGTTGTTGTGCGTGAACACTGACAGCTCATGGCACTCTTTTATCCAGGTGAGGAAAATGGAAGTGGGGGAGCGGATGGATGGGCTTACTTGTTGCCCCTGATCTTGAACCAGGTCTCGGCGCACTGCTTGTGGGCGCAGGAGAGGTCGTCCTTGCAGGAGCAGCCGAGCACGATGCCGGCGCCGGACTCGGCGGCGGCGCTCTCGAGGCCGAGGTGGCAGATGCGGCAGTTCATCTCGTCCTTGTCGGGGCTGGCCTTGGTGATCTCGGCGGCCGGCCCGGCCTCCAGGTCCACGTCGTCCAGCGAGCACTCCGACACGCACGACTTCCTGTCGCGCCCGGCCGCGGCCTCGCCTTCCTTGTCCCCGTCCCCTGCGGCGGCGCCGGCGCAGGAGCGGACGGACGCGGACGTCGAGGCGCGGTCCTCGAGGGCGGCGGAGTTCTGGCGCGAGTGCCATGACCGGTCCTCGGCGTCGGAGAAGCGCTGGCTCCCCTCCCCCTGCTCCTCCTCCTCCACGGAGCTCTCCCCGCCTGGCCGCTTTCCTCCGCCGCCGACGCGGCCCCGCTCCAAGTCAGGCTCGGCGGCGGCGGCGGCTACCGCCGACAGCTCGCCGTCGTTCGCCATTGCGCCCGCACGGAAAAAAGGCAACTTTCTCGAAGTAGAAACCTACAGACAATCCACCAAGAAAAGGAGACGAGATCAGTCCAATTGCTTCCCCGCTACCAAATCCAGACAAGAGCACAGACAGGGGCAGGAGCAAACAAGGAACGCCGAAAGCGCGCACTAATTACCACTCACGCGGCCGCGGGCCACTCCAAGGACACCCCGGCCAGAACACAATGCGGCCGATCACGGGAAGCGGCGAGAGGCCCAGGAAGAATCCAAGGTTGGTAGAGCCTAGGAAATATGCCCCTACCGACGACGCATGAGGTGGGTGGACGTGCTGGATTTTTAAGTGTGCTCCCGATCCATACCCGCAGGCCGCAGAAGGGGGGAGAGAAAGGGGGTGGACGCGATGGAGTGCGCAGTCCCAATGCCGAGAGAGAGAGAGTTCCGGCGGAGGAGAGAAGGGGGGAAGAAAAGACTTGCTGCGCGCTTGTCGGGTTGGGGAAGAGATGGCGAAGAGACGAGACGACGGGGTTGGAACGGCGTCTGCGTCTGCGTCACGACGGGTCGTGCTCAGTCTCCCCGAGTAGTAAATGGGGAGACGCCGCGTCATGTCCCGTGCGATTCCGCGGAATTTTTGGTTCTGGCGTCCAAAAGCAGAGCCCACATATGTCAATAAAAGAAATGCAGAGGCCACAGTGATTTGTGTGAAATTCAAAAGCAGACATTTGATTAGGGCATCTCCAGCCGTTGGCCCTCCCAGGACGCATAAAAATCATCCCCGAGCCGGCGATACACTCGGCGCTAGGGACGGTTTTGCGCCCAGTCGTCGCCCCCAGCTCGCCCCCAGGCGCCGAAATTGGCCCACTTTGCAGCCCAATTTCGACGAATAAAAGGCCCATATGGCGAGAATAGACCCATATTCGGCGTGGTTTCGTCGTGTCTCAGCGTTCAATTATCAACACAATTATTTCTTATCACATATTTTATCACAGAAAAATCAAATACTTCAACAAAATAGTACAACAACAAATAGTTCAATACAAATTATATAGTTCAACAAATAAAAACTCGTATTTCATCACACGGCGTCCCCCTTGAGCCTTCATAGGTGCTCAATCAGATCTTTCTGCAGTTGATGATGCATCTGTGGGTCTCGGATCTCCTGGCGCATACTGAGATAGGCAGTCCAAGTTGCCGGTAGCTGGTGATCAACTTCGGCTAGAGGACCCTGCCTGTAGTATGGTTCAGTGTCAAACACTGGTTCTTCTTGCTCGCTCTCGATGATCATGTTGTGCAAGATGACACAGCAAGTCATAATCTCCCACATTTGATCTTTGGACCAGGTCTGAGCGGGGTACCGAACAACAACAAATCGAAATTGGAGCACACCAAATGCCCGCTCGACATCCTTCCTGCAAGCCTCCTGAAGCTTCGCAAACCAGGCGTTCTCGCCTCCTGCCACAGGGTTTGAGATCGTCTTCACAAATGTCGACCATCTCGGATAGATGCCGTCAGCTAGATAGTACCCCTTGTTGTATTCGTGCTCATTGATCTCGAAGTTCACCGGAGGAGAATGGCCCTCAACGAGCTTGGCAAAAACAGAAGAGCACTGCAGCACGTTGATGTCATTGTGAGTTCCTGGCATACCAAAGAAGGAGTGCCAAATCCAGAGGTCCTGTGTGGCTACCGCCTCAAGCACCACACTGCAACCGCCTTTGGCGCCTTTGTACATCCCATGCAAACCAAATGGGCAGTTCTTCCATTTCTAATGCATGCAGTCGATGCTTCCAAGCATCCCAGGAAATCCTCTTGCTGCATTCCTGGGCTAGGATCCGAGCAGTGTCTTCCGCATTGGGTGTTCTCAAGTATTGTGGCTCAAACACTGCCACCACTGCCTGACAGAACTTGTAGAAACACTCTATGCTGGTGGACTCGGCCATGCGCCCATAGTCGTCGAGTGAATCACTGGGAGCTCCATATGCAAGCATCCTCATCGCTGTCGTGCACTTCTGGATGGAGGTGAATCCAAGAGCGCCAGTGCAATCCATCTTGCACTTGAAGTAGTTGTCGAACTCCCGGATGGAATTCACAATCCTGAGGAAGAGCTTTCGGCTCATCCGATAACGGCGCCGAAATGTTCTCTCGCCATGAAGTGTAGCATCGGCGAAGTAGTCGGAGTAGAGCATGCAGTAGCCTTGGAGACGATGTCGGTTCTTTGCTTTCACCCGCCCCGGCGCCGAGCCACCTCGCCGCGGCTTTTCATTGCTCGCCAGCAGCTCGGCGAGGGCGGCGAGCACCATGAGATGCTCTTCTTCCTGGACGTCGGCCGCGGCTTCCTCCTCCAGCAGCGCGGCGAGCTCTTCCTCCTCATCCGAGTCCATCGCCGAGACAGGCAAAACGTCGAACACCTTGCGCTCGGTGGGCGTGTACCCGCCGTTAAACCGCGCCTCCGCGGCCGGAAACGCCCAGCTGCTGTGGGAGGGGCTGCCGCGGCGAAGCGCTGCTATTTCCGGCGGGGAATGGCTATCTACCGGAGTAGGGCGGCGGCCGTCGCCGGGATATAGCTAGTGGTGGCCGAGGGCGCGGGGGGTGCAAGGCGAGTCGGGGAAAGAAAACCTTGACTTTTCCCATATCGGTGTGGGCCAGGCGTGCTTTTCCCTAGCGCCGGAGCCCCCAACTGCTCCCCAGCACGCCGGATTCGGCCTATAACCGCCGGGCGGAAAAAAGGTCCGAACCGGCGATTTTCGGCGTCTTAAGGGCGCGACTAGGCCGTTTTTTCGGCGCCGGCGCCGAAAAAGTGGCCTGAGGAGGCTGTTGGGGCGCGGCTGGAGATGCCCTTAGCAATACATTGTTTACAATAGAATAAAATGGTGTTCAGTACTACAGAAACTGCATATTTTGCTTAATCTATAAGTCAGAACGTTATCCTAATAAATGTGTGGTACTACTACGTTTTTGAAACTGTTTTTTCTCGGAGCAAATTGCACGACCAAACTTCACTCGGCACTTATTAAATTGTCAAAACTATGCAGACCACACCTCCAAATGTTCCAAAGCAGTTTTGGCTATTCCAAAGTGGTTTTATGTAGTGATGAGTCGATGAGGATAAAAGGAGGATGTTTGAATTCGCGGGAGATGGTGGTCTATGTGTCGACATTGAGAAATGTTTTCCTTGAAAATAAATGCAGGGGACGATGATGTATATATTTTCTTTTTCTCAATAAAGAAACATTGGATAAAGACACCACAATCCAAATAGAAACTTGAATTGGCGTCCATGGGGAGCTCGATGATGCATAATTTGTCTTCAGGAGGGGCGTCGAGACGGGAATATGTGGTGGTTGGGTTACAAATCATATATATATATATATATATATATATATATATATATATATATATGGACGTGTGTTAGATGTGTTCTCCGTTCCGGCATATTTGTAGTACTTTTGTCTATAACGCCTTCTTTTGGCAAAACTAATCCAGATCTATGACCAGAGTTTATCGCAAGTATAAAACATCGACATTTCAAGATCACCGAACAACCACTACTGCCGCCAGAACGAGCCGCTAACGCGCCGCTATCGGCGCTCCTCTAACCGAGCCAACTTGACCGTTGTCGATGACATCAGAAAAGTCTTCGTGTACGTGCCCCTAAGAATCATCGCCCGTTGATTACAATGTTTTGCAATATGAAGCCGGCACACTATTATTTCTATAAAATGCTCTAAATGTAGCTCTTAATCTAAAATGGATCCTCACATTGTTTGAACAAGTTCCAGGTATGAGGTTTAATTATCATAAGAATTACTTAGTTCCTATTAATTTAGAAGATAATGAACTTGATTCTTTCCTTCAGATTTTCCAGTGTAGAGCTGATTTTTTTCCTATTAAGTATTTGAATTTTCCCTTACACTTTAATAAATTGAGGAGCTATGATTTACAACCTCTAATAGACAAACTCCTTGCTATGATTCCAAGTTGGAGAGGGAAATTACTTTCTTGTTTATGTAAATCACTTTGATTAAACCTTGTCTAGCTATTTATCCCGGTTTATGTGCCTTCATTCTTCATGTTTTCAAAATGATCCATAACCCTGATTAATTCTCAGATGGCTAATCGTCTTTGGAGTGATAGTGAGGGTACAGATAAAATTCATCTTGCTAACTAGCCTTCTATCTACATGAAGAAAGAATTTGCGGGGTATGGTTATCCTCAGTTTATAGGATATGGTTTAAGAGATATATTTCCCATGAGAGTCCTCTCTGGGGGTGTGGTATGTTTGCAATATGCAGATGGCACACTATTATTTCTAGAAAATGATCTAAATGTAGCTCTTAATCTAAAATGGATCCGCACATCCTTTGAACAAGTTCCATGTATGAGGTTTAATTATCATAAGAATTACTTAGTCCCTATTAATTTAGAAGATAATGAACTTGATTCTTTCCTTCAGATTTTCCAATGTAGAGCCGATGCTTTTCGTATTAAGTATTTGTGTTTTCCCTTAAACTTTGATAAATTGAGGAGCTATGATTTACAACCTCTAATAGACAAACTCCTTGCTATGATTCCAGTTTGGAGAGGGAAATTACTTTCTTATTTAGGGTAATCACTTTGATTAAGCCTTGTCTGGCTATTATCCCGATTTATATGCCTTCCTTCTTCCAAAATGATCCATAACCCTGATTGATTCTCAGATGGCTAATTGCCTTTGGAGTGATAGTGAGGGCACATATAAAATTCATCTTGCTAACCGGCCTTCTATTTGCATGAAGAAAGAATTTTGGGGGTATGGTTATCCCCAGTTTATAGGATATGGTTTAAGAGATATATTTCCCATGAAGGTCCTCTCTAGAAAAGGATAGTAGATGCTAAATATAATACTAGATGCCCATACATTTTCTACTTTCATGACACACACCCTTCCTAGTTTTGGAAAGGTTTTATGTGGGCCATGAAGGTAGTCAAAATGGGATATGAATGGGTTATGAGGTAATGGTAGGCAAGCTAGGTTTTGCGAAGATAGTTGGTTTGGGAATGCCCTTGTTTCCCAATTTTGGGATCTTTATTATATTGCTAATGAGAAGAATGGAATGTTGTTGAACTCTGGCATGGATCTCAGCTTAAGATAGCATTTATAAGAACTTTCTCAGAGGAGATATTTTTTTGACTATTTACTGTAGAGCAACATCCCCATAGTCCTTTTATTCCAGAAAATTTTGCCTAGGCCTGTTTAAATCCGCTCCGACCGAGAGTCGAACCCAGGACCTGGGTGCTACTAAGGTCGCTGCAACCACTAGGTTACATGCCCATTCGCTTCTCAGAGGAGATATTGTATTTATAGCAGCATTTATTGAGTATGGCTATGTTGGGGAATGTTGCAGAAAACAAAAAAATTTCCTACGATTTCACCAAGATCCATCTATGAGTTCATCTAGCAACGAGTGATTGGATGCATCTACGTACCTTGTAGATCGCGAGCGGAAGCGTTCAAAGAACGGGGATGAGGGAGTCGTACTCGACGTGATCCGAATCACCGGAGATCCTAGCGCCAAACGGACGGCACCTCCGCGTTCAACACACGTACGGTCAGCGTAATGTCTCCTCCTTCTTGATCCAGCAAGGGGAAGGAGAGGTTGAGGAAGATGGCTCCAGCAGCAGCACGACGGCGTGGTGGTGGTGGAGCTGCAGTACTCCGGCAGGGCTTCGCCAAGCTCTATGGAGGAGGAGGAGGTGTTGGAGAGGGAAAGGGAGGCACCAAAGGCGTGGGGTAAGAAGTCCTCCATCTCCCCACTATATATAGGAGGGCCAAGGGGGGGCGCCGGCCCTAGGAGATCCAATCTCCTAGGGGGGTGCGGCCAAGGGGAGGAATCCTTCCTCCCCAAGGCACCTAGGAGGTGCCTTCCTCCATTGGGACTCTTCCCTTCTTGAACCCTAGGCGCATGGGCCTCTTGGGGCTGGTGCCCTTGGCCCATATAGGCCAAGGCGCACCCCCTACAGCCCATGTGGCCCCCCGGGGCAGGTGGCCCCACCCGGTGGACCCCCGGGACCCTTCCGGTGGTCCTGGTACAATACCGGTGACACCGAAACTTATCCCGATGCCCGAAATAGTACTTCCTATATATAATTCTTTACCTCCGGACCATTCCGGAACTCCTCGTGACGTCCGGGATCTCATCCGGGACTCCGAACAACATTTGGGTTACTGCATATACATATCCCTACAACCCTAGCGTCACCGAACCTTAAGTGTGTAGACCCTACGGGTTCGGGAGACATGTAGACATGACCGAGATCGCTCTCCGGTCAATAACCAACAGCGGGATCTGGATACCCATGTTGGCTCCCACATGCTCCTCGATGATCTCATCGGATGAACTACGATGTCGAGGATTCAATCAATCCCGTATACAATTCCCTTTGTCAATCGGTATGCTACCTGCCCGAGATTCGATCGTCGGTATCCCAATACCTCGTTCAATCTCGTTACCGGCAAGTCACTTTACTCGTACCGTAATGCATGATCCCGTGACCAGACACTTGGTCACTTTGAGCTCATTATGATGATGCATTACCGAGTGGGCCCAGTGATACCTCTCCGTCATACTGAGTGACAAATCCCAGTCTTGATCCGTGTCAACCCAACAGACACTTTCGGAGATACCCGTAGTATACCTTTATAGTCACCCAGTTAGGTTGTGACGTTTGGCACACCCAAAGCACTCCCACGGTATCCGGGAGTTACACGATCTCATGGTCTAAGGAAAAGATACTTGACATTGGAAAACTCTAACAAAAGAACTATACGATCTTATGCTATGTTTAGCATTGGGTCTTGTCCATCACATCATTCTCCTAATGATGTGATCCCGTTATCAATGACATCCAATGTCCATAGTCAGGAAACCATGACTATCTGTTGATCAACGAGCTAGTCAACTAGAGGATTACTAGGGACATGTTGGTGTCTATTATTCACACATGTATTACGATTTCCGGATAACACAATTATAGCATGAATAAAGACAATTATCATGAACAAGGAAATATAATAATAATGCTTTTATTATTGCCTCTAGGGCATATTTCCAACAGTCTCCCACTTGCACTAGAGTCAATAATCTAGTTACATTGTGATGAATCGAACACCCATGGAATTCTTGTGTTGATCATGTTTTGCTCTAGGGAGAGGTTTAGTCAACGGATCTGCTACATTTAAGTCCGTATGTACTTTACAAATATCTATGTCTCCATCTTGAACATTTTCATGAATGGAGTTGAAGCGACGCTTGATGTGCCTCGTCTTCTTGTGAAACCTGGGCTCCTTGGCAAGTGCAATAGCTCCAGTGTTGTCACAGAAGAGTTTGATTGGCCCCGACGCATTGGGTATGACTCCTAGGTCGGTGATGAACTCCTTCACCCAAATTGCTTCATGTGCTGCCTCCGAGGCTACCATGTACTCTACTTCACATGTAGATCCCGCCACGATGCTCTGCTTGCAACTGCACCAGCTCACTGCCCCACCATTCAAAATATACACGTATCCAGTTTGTGACTTAGAGTCATCCAGATCTGTGTCGAAGCTAGCATCGACGTAACCTTTTACGACGAGCTCTTTGTCACCTCCATAAACGAGAAACATTTCCTTAGTCCTTTTCAGGTACTTCAGGATATTCTTGACCGCTGTCCAGTGTTCCTTGCCGGGATTACTTTGGTACCTACCTACCAAACTTACGGCAAGGTTTACATCAGGTCTGGTACACAACATGGCATACATAATAGAACCTATGGCTGAGGCATAGGGGATGACACTCATCTCTTCTATATCTTCTGCGGTGGTCGGACATTGAGCTGAGCTTAATTTCACACCTTGCAACACAGGCAAGAACCCCTTCTTAGACTGATCCATATTGAACTTCTTCAATATCTTATCAAGGTATGTGCTTTGTGAAAGACCTATGAGGCGTCTTGATCTATCTCTGTAGATCTTGATGCCTAATATATAAGCAGCTTCTCCAAGGTCCTTCATTGAAAAACTTTTATTCAAGTAGGCCTTAATGATGTCCAAGAGTTCTATATCATTTCCCATCAAAAGTATGTCATCTACATATAATATGAGAAATGCTAGAGAGCTCCCACTCACTTTCTTGTAAACTCAGGCTTCTCCATAAGTCTGCGTAAACCCAAACGCTTTGATCGTCTCATCAAAGCGAATGTTCCAACTCCGAGACGCTTGCACCAGCCCATAAATCGAGCGTTGGAGCTTGCACACCTTGTCAGCATTCTCAGGATCGACAAAACCTTCCGGCTGCATCATATACAATTCTTCCTTAAGGAAACCATTAAGGAATGCCGTTTTGACGTCCATTTGCCATATTTCATAATCATAAAATGCGGCAATTGCTAACATGATTCGAACGGACTTCAGCTTCGCTACCGGTGAGAAAGTCTCATCGTAGTCAACCCCTTGAACTTGTCGATAACCCTTAGCAACAAGCCGAGCTTTATAGATGGTCACATTACCTTCCGCGTCTGTTTTCTTCTTAAAGATCCATTTATTTTTTATGGCTCACCGCTCAACGGGCAAGTCAGTCAAAGTCCATACTTCGTTTTCATACATGGATCATATCTCGGATTTCATGGCTTCTAGCCATTTATCGGAATCCGGGCCCGCCATCGCTTCTTCATAGTTCGAAGGTTCACCCTTGTCTAACAACATGATTTCCAAGACAGGGTTGCCGTACCACTCTGGTGCGGAACGTGTCCTTGTGGACCTTTGAATTTCAGTAGGAGCTTGATCAGAAGTATCTTGATCATCATCATTAACTTCCTCTCTAGTCGGTGCAGGCACCTCAGGAACATTTTCTTGAGTTGCGCCATTTTCCGGTTCAAGAGGTAATACTTCATCAAGTTCTACTTTCCTCCCACTTACTTCTTTCGAGAGAAATTCTTTCTCTTGAAAGGATCCATTCTTAGCAACAAAGATCTTGCCTTCGGATCTGAGGTAGAAGGTATACCCAATAGTTTCTTTAGGGTATCCTATGAAGACGCATTTTTCCGACTTGGGTTCGAGCTTTTCAGGTTGAAGTTTCTTGACATAAGCATCGCATCCCCAAACTTTTAGAAACGACAGCTTAGGTTTCTTCCCAAACCATAATTCATACGGTGTCGTCTCAACGGATTTCGACAGAGCCCTATTTAAAGTGAATGCGGCAGTCTCTAAAGCATAGCCCCAAAAAGATAGCGGTAAATCGGTAAGAGACATCATAGATCACACCATATCTAATAGAGTGCGATTACGACGTTCGGACACACCATTACGCTGAGGTGTTTCAGGCGGCGTGAGCTGTGAAACTATTCCACATTTTCTTAAGTGTGTGCCAAACTCATGACTCAAGTATTCTCCTCCACGATCTGATCGCAGGAACTTGATTTTTCTGTCACGTTGATTCTCAACCTCACTCTGAAATTCCTTGAACTTTTCAAAGGTTTCAGACTTGTGTTTCATTAAGTAGATATACCCATATCTACTCAAGTCATCAGTGAGGGTGAGAACATAACGATAGCCACCGTGAGCCTCAACACTCGTTGGACCGCACACATCAGTATGTATGATTTCCAATAAGTTGTTTGCTCGCTCCATTGTTCCTGAGAACGGAGTCTTGGTCATTTTACCCATGAGGCATGGTTCGCACGTGTCAAATGATTCGTAATCAAGAGACTCTAAAAGTCCATCAGCATGGAGCTTCTTCATGCGTTTGACACCTATGTGACCAAGGCGGCAGTGCCACAAGTATGTGGGACTATCATTATCAATCTTACATATTTTGGTACTCACACTATGAACATGTGTAGCATTACGCTCGAGATTCATTAAGAATAAACCATTCACCATCGGAGCATGACCATAAAACATATCTCTCATATAAATAGAACAACCATTATTCTCGGATTTAAATGAGTAGCCATCTCGAATTAAACGAGATCCTGATACAATGTTCATGCTCAAAGTTGGCACTAAATAACAATTATTAAGGTTTAAAACTAATCCCGAAGGTAAATGTAGAGGTAGCGTGCCGACGGCTATCACATTGACCTTGGAACCATTCCCGACGCGCATCGTCACCTCGTCCTTTGCCAGTCTCCGCTTATTCCGCAGCTCCTGTTTTGAGTTACAAATGTGAGCAACCGCACCGGTATCAAATACCTAGGAGCTACTACGAGTACTGGTAAGGCACACATCAATTACATGTATATCACATATACCTTTCGTTTTGACGGCCTTCTTGTCCGCTAAGTATTTGGGGCAGTTCCGCTTTCAGTGACCACTCTCCTTGCAATAAAAGCACTCAGTCTCGGGCTTGGGTCCATTCTTTGGCTTCTTCCCGGCAGCTTGCTTGCCGGGCGCGCCAACTTCTTTGCCGTCCTTCTTGAAGGTTTTCTTACCCTTGCCTTTCTTGAACTTAGTGGTTTTATTCACCATCAACACTTGATGTTCCTTTTTGACTTCTACCTCTGCTGATTTCAGCATTACAAATACTTCAGGAACGGTCTTTTCCATCCCCTGCATATTGAAGTTCATCACAAAGCTCTTGTAGCTCAGTGGAAGCGACTGAAGGATTCTGTCAATGACCGCGTCATCCGGGAGATTAACTCCCAGCTGAGTCAAGCGATTATGCAACCCAGACATAGTGAGTATGTGCTCACTGACAAAATTGTTTTCCTCCATCTTACAGCTGAAGAATTTGTCAGAGACTTGATATCTCTCGACCCGGACATGAGCTTGGAAAACCATTTTCAGCTCTTCGAACATCTCATATGCTCCGTGTCTCTCAAAACGCTTTTGGAGCCCCGACTCTAAGCTGTAAAGCATGCCGCACTGAACGAGGGAGTAGTCATCAGTACGTGCTTGCCAAGCGTTCATAACGTCTTGTTCTGCGGGGAGAATAGGTGCGTCACCTAGTGGTGCTTGTAGGACATAATCTTTCTTGGCAGCTATGAGGATGATCCTCAGGTTCCGGACCCAGTCCGTGTAGTTGCTGCCATCGTCTTTCAGCTTGGTTTTCTCTAGGAACGCATTGAAGTTGAGGACTATGTTGGCCATTTGATCTACAAGACATATTTGTAAAATTTCAGACTAAGTTCATGATAATTAAGTTCATCTAATCAAATTATTCAATGAACTCCCACTTAGATAAACATCCCTCCTGTAATCTAACTATAACATGATCCGAGTTAACTAGGCCGTGTCCGATCATCACGTGAGACGGACTAGTCAACATCGGTGAACATCTTCATGTTGATCGTATCTTCTATACGACTCATGCTCGACCTTTCGGTCTTCTGTGTTCCGAGGCCATGTCTGTACATGCTAGGCTCGTCAAGTCAACCTAAGTGTTTGCATGTGTAACTCTGGCTTACACCTGTTGTATGTGAACGTTAGAATCTAACACCCGATCATCACGTGGTGCTTCGAAACAACGAACTGTCGCAACGGTGCACAGTTAGGGGGAACACTTTCTTGAAATTATTATGAGGGATCATCTTATTTACTATCGTCGTTCTAAGTAAACAAGATGCATAAATATGATAAACATCGCATGCAATCAAATAATAAAAGTGACATGATATGGCCAATATCACATAGCTCCTTTGATCTCCATCTTGGGGCTCCATGATCATCTTGTCACTGGCATGACACCATGATCTCCATCAACATGATCTCCATCATCGTGTCTCCATGAAGTTGCTCGCCAACTATTACTTCTACTACTATGGCTAACGCGTTTAGCAATAAAGTAAAGTAACTTACATGGCGTTTCTCAATGACACGCAGGTCATACAAAAAATAAAGACAACTCCTATGGCTCCTGCCGGTTGTCATACTCATCGACATGCAAGTCGTGATTCCTATTACAATAGCATGAACATCTCATACATCACATATATATCATTCATCATTCATCACAACTTTGGCCATATCATATCACAAAGCATTTGCTGCAAAAACAAGTTAGACGTCCTCTAATTGTTGTTGCAAGTTTTACGTGGCTGAAGTAGGGTTCTAGCAAGAACGTTTTCTTACCTATGTGAAAGCCACAACGTGATTTGTCAACTTCTATTTACCCTTCATAAGGACCCTTTTCATCGAATCCGCTCCAACTAAAGTGGGAGAGACAGACACCCGCCAGCCACCTTATGCAACTAGTGCATGTTAGTCGGTGGAACCGGTCTCACGTAAGCGTACGTGTAAGGTTGGTCCGGGCCGCTTCATCCCACAATACCGTTGAAGCAAGATAAGACTAGTAGCGGCAAGAAAGTTGACAGCATCAACGCCCACAACAAATTGTGTTCTACTCGTGCAAGAGAACTACGCATAGACCTAGCTCATGATGCCACTGTTGGGGAACGTTGCAGAAAACAAAAAAATTTCCTACGATTTCACCAAGATCCATCTATGAGTTCATCTAGCAACGAGTGATTGGATGCATCTACGTACCTTGTAGATCGCGAGCGGAAGCGTTCAAAGAACGGGGATGAGGGAGTCGTACTCGACGTGATCCGAATCACCGGAGATCCTAGCGCCGAACGGACGGCACCTCCGCGTTCAACACACGTACGGTCAGCGTAACGTCTCCTCCTTCTTGATCCAGCAAGGGGAAGGAGAGGTTGAGGAAGATGGCTCCAGCAGCAGCACGACGGCGTGGTGGTGGTGGAGCTGCAGTACTCCGGCAGGGCTTCGCCAAGCTCTATGGAGGAGGAGGAGGTGTTGGAGAGGGAAAGGGAGGCACCAAAGGTGTGGGGTAAGAAGTCCTCCATCTCCCCACTATATATAGGAGGGCCAAGGGGGGGGCGCCGGCCCTAGGAGATCCAATCTCCTAGGGGGGTGCGGCCAAGGGGAGGAATCCCTCCTCCCCAAGGCACCTAGGAGGTGCCTTCCCCCTTTGGAACTCTTCCCTTCTTGAACCCTAGGCGCATGGGCCTCTTGGGGCTGGTTCCCTTGGACCATATAGGCCAAGGCACACCCCCTACAGCCCATGTGGCACCCCGGGGCAGGTGGCCCCACCCGGTGGACCCCTGGGACCCTTCCGGTGGTCCCGGTACAATACCGGTGACCCCGAAACTTGTCCTGATGCCCGAAATAGTACTTCCTATATATAATTATTTACCTCCGGACCATTCCGGAACTCCTCATGACGTCCGGGATCTCATCCGGGACTCTGAACAACATTCGGGTTACTGCATATACATATCCCTACAACCCTAGCGTCACTGAACCTTAAGTGTGTAGACCCTACGGGTTCGGGAGACATGTAGACATGACCGGGACCGCTCTCCGGTTAATAACCAACAACGGGATCTGGATACCCATGTTGGCTCCCACATGCTCCTCGATGATCTCATCGGATGAACCACGATGTCAAGGATTCAATCAATCCCGTATACAATTCCCTTTGTCAATCGGTATGCTACCCGCCCGAGATTCGATCGTCGGTATCCCAATACCTCGTTCAATCTCGTTACCGGCAAGTCACTTTACTCATACCGTAATGCATGATCCCGTGACCAGACACTTGGTCACTTTGAGCTCATTATGATGATGCATTACCGAGTGGGCCCAGTGATACCTCTCCGTTATACGGAGTGACAAATCCCAGTCTTGATCCGTGTCAACCCAACAGACACTTTCGGAGATACCCGTAGTATACCTTTATAGTCACCCAGTTACGTTGTGACGTTTGGCACACCCAAAGCACTCCTACGGTATCCAGGAGTTACACGATCTCATGGTCTAAGGAAAAGATACTTGACATTGGAAAACTGTAGCAAACGAACTATATGATCTTATGCTATGTTTAGGATTGGGTCTTGTCCATCACATCATTCTCCTAATGATGTGATCCGTTATCAATGACATCCAATGTCCATAGTCAGGAAACCATGACTATCTGTTGATCAACGAGCTAGTCAACTAGAGGATTACTAGGGACATGTTGGTGTCTATTATTCACACATGTATTACGATTTCCGGATAACACAATTATAGCATGAATAAAGACAATTATCATGAACAAGGAAATATAATAATAATGCTTTTATTATTGCCTCTAGGGCATATTTCCAACAGGCTAAAGGCATTGTTTTCTCAAATCAAGAGGATTCGTTGGGCTGGCGGTATGAATCCCAAGGGATATATTTTTCTAAATATTTATATGCTATAATTAATTTTAGGGGTATTCTATGCAAACGAACACAACCCATCTTCTTACCTACTGTTTGTCAAATTAAAGTTCCCCTAGATCCAAGGATTTCTTTGGTTGTTCTCCCAAAACAAGATCATGACTTATGACAACCTGAGGAAAAAGGGATTTACCTAAACCACTTGAGCGTGTCATGCACATTGAGATTGGATATGTTTATCACCTCTTTTTGAATGTGTTGTTGATAGAGTAGTCTGCAGAAAGCGGAAGTAGTTTTTGGCTATAGCTTTCAAAACTTTGAGTTTGTAGCTAAATATTTACCATGCAATAAGAAGCGCCTATATTTAAAGGTTCTTTACTCTTCTATTTTGTGGGGAATTTGTGAAAGGACATGCGGTGCCTCATGTGTGGTTTTGGTAATTGATGACATTATCTATGGACTAATGGTTGCATTGAGTTATATTTGAAGGATTTGTCCATAGGCATTTCTTGAAGTCCATGTGTTGGTTTCAAGGAGTTTATGAGTTGACCAAGGTGCTATTAATAAATTATCCAAAGTTTGGTCATACATGATCCAAATGAAGAGAGTTGGAAAGAGTCAAGGTTGATCTGATCAAGACTAAGTACACAGAGTGATTCAAGTTGATCATCCACAAAGCGTAGAAGATCCACTATGGGTGAGCCACTCAAGTGATCTCACGGTTTGGTAAGCATTGTCCATTGCGCTTTGTGTACTAACCCATGGTCTTTGTGAGAGTTCTATGTGGGGTTAGGTTTGATTCCACGGGCTTGCGTCAAGAGGAAGATCGCATACAACCCATGGAGGATGACATCAAATCAAGGTTGTGTTGTGCAAGTTCAAGTGGAGCATCACGAAGAATCATGCTTGTAGCTTGCCATCCATTGTGGTGTCAATGGACTTGTGAAGATGTTCCAAGAGTGGCTCACCCATACTGGAGCATGGGGGAGCAATCTACTAGTCTTCACCGAGCCAACGCAATCAAGAGAGGTGGTCCTACTTGACGAAGTCAAGATCGTCTACATCTAGCTCAAGTGGACTTTGTGCAAGGCAAAGGTTTGGCCTTGGTAGGTTCTCTATCTTACCGGTCTCATGGTGGTAGTTCGGAGACCGGGTTATAGGATCGATTACCGTACTATCAGGGGGGCTCTCAAGTGAGTAGCTTGATCGTATCGTTCGTAGAGAGCTCAAACCATTGCATGCTTGCATCATCTTTCTTGGTTCTTGTTTGGTTTTCTCTTTGTGAGATTTGGAGCTTACAGTCATCTTCTTGACAAGCTCGAGTTCATCGAAAACGGAGTTCACATGCTTCTTCTATTGCGTTTTCGGTGTTGGAGGTTTTACTGGTCTTATTCGAGGAAGGGTTCTCACCATTTTCTTATGGGCCTTTTTAAGTTCCTTATTATTGTTATTTCTATTAAGATTGTGTTAGCCCTTGTCGCTAGCTTTCCAACAAACTTGGTTTCATTGAATTCGGAGTCCCTTTGCAGAAGTTGTGTCGGTTTTGGTGTCCTTAAAAAGGCTGCAGCGGTACTGCCGCTCATGGGAGAGGTACTACCACTTGCAGGGGATGTTTTTTTACTACCACTCTTGGGAGCGGTACTACCGTGGCTACTTCCGTGTTTACTTCTGCTCTAGACCAAAAACTCGTCTTAAGTCCAGCGTTGGCAGGCACGAATGTATTTTTTTAGTACCGCTCGCAAGCGGTAGTACCGCTACCCCTAGCGGTAGTACCATGAGGACGAGCGATAGTACCGCTCCGGCGGTTCTACCGGCCTTTTGCCTCCTTGCTTTTGTTTTTCAAAGGGCTTCCACGCCCTAGTGGTAGTACCGCTCCCATGAGCGGTAGTACTGCTATGTGCAGGCTGTGAGCATAACGGTTCGATTTTTCCCCACCTATAAAAGGGGGTCTTCTTCCCCAATAAACCGAATCTCTTAAGCTCGTGTTCTTCCCACATTGTTGACCTTCTTCAACCTTGCTATCTCTCCAGCCCTCCATGGATTCTTACTAGTTTGGGGGGGGGGGAGAGGAGATCTAGATCTAAGTTTCCACCAATCACTTTCTCCTCTAAGTGAGGGGAACCCCTTGGATCTAGATCTTGGAGTTCTTCGAGCTCTCTTCTTCGTTCTTCCTCTCATTTTTCTCCCTAGCATTAGTTGCTTTGGTGGTATTTGGGAGAGAAGGACTTGGGCACTCCGTGTGCCCTTGCCATTGCACTTGGTGCATCGGTTTAAGTTCTCCACGGTGATACGTGGAAGTTACAAGTTGAGAAGCTTATTACTCTTGGGTGCTTGGCACCCTTGAGCTTGTTCATCTTGGGTGCCTTGGTGCCCTAGACAGTTGGTAGTGTTCGAAGCTCAATCATTGTGGTGTAAAGCTCCGGGCAAGTGTCGGGATCTCCAATTAGGTTGTGGAGATCGCCCCGAGTAAAGTGTACGGGTTCGGTGACCGCCCCCAAGGGTTGCCATTTGTACGGGTTCGATGACCGCCCTCAAGGGTCCCTTAGTGAAATCACGGCATCTTGCATTCTGCGATGGTGTGAGGAGATTACGGTGGCCCCAGTGGCTTCTTAGGGAGCATTGTGCCTCCACACCGCTCCAAACGGAGATTAGCATCCGCAAGGGTGTGTACTTTGGGATACATCGTCGTCTCAGCGTGCCTCGGTTATCTCTTACCCGAGCCTTTTACTTATGCACTTTACTTTGTGATAGTTATATTGTTTCTTGTCATATATCTTGTTATCACCTAATTGTTTATCTTGCTTAGCATAAGTTATTGGTGCACATAGGTGGGCGTAGTCGTTTTAGGTTTTGTGCTTGACAAATTAACCACTAAGTTTGTTCCGCATTTGTTCAAGCCTAAACAGTAATTATTTTAAAACGCCTATTCACCCCTTTGTAGGCGACATCCACGATCTTTCAATTTGAAACAATAGTAATGCTATAGTTTTTTAATAAACATACTTGGATATCAATGAAGCAAGTTTTGGGACTGGTCTTTTGATATCTGACCGAGTGGACACGGTTGTTCAAGGATCTTCAAAGTGGAAAGATGAAGCTCTTCCTAGATCTTCTGAAAGCAAGAAACCGAGGGACCCTCTAGAGCTGGAACGTGACTGATTAGATGTCACTGTGTTTCGGCTCTAGATTCATGGAGAAACTTCTTTTTTTTAAAGATCCAGCAAATTGCTGACTTCAATTAGATTTAGCAGAAAGCAGCGGAAAAACAATATGGGGAGGATCGGAAGATCAAAGAAAAAAGAAGAAAAACGGCAACCCTATTGGCTGCAGAAAAACACTACGCTTACACGGTGGATCGTCCTCCATCCACAAAAGAACAACACAGCTCCGACTCCGGTGAAGGACTACAGAGAAACTAAGACAAGGTTGGCGTCACGGGAGATCGCCGAACGGACCACCTGTCGCCAGTCATCGTACGCCACTGGGGCCCCGCACTGCAGCTTCGACTTCGTAGCAACAGATAGCCGAGGTAAACTCATGGGCACGCCGGAGAAGAGCCGACTACCACGACTAATGCTACGCCTCCAACTGCTCATCACCATCATCGTTGCCACAGAATCCCAACCGAACACGGCCAGCAGCAAGAAACACCTCCCTCCTATCACTGGTCTCCCTGACCGGCAAGAAGCTCCTAGAACGATGCCCCAAGAGGTGCGATGCGCGTCGCCATCATCGCCCGATCCCACGGGTTCAAGGGTTTCCCCCGAGCTTTCTTGCGTAGCGGAGCGAGCAAAGACGCCTCAGCGACGCCTTCTAGAAGGAAGCGATGCCCGCAGGCGTCGCCGTCGCCTGCCCCGGCTCCAAGTCCGGCAGCAAGGTCTTCACCCGGCGTTGTGCCGACAACCACCAACCCGGCCAGTCCACCGCCACAGCCACCCGTCCGGCGGCCACCGGCCCCATGCGCCCCACGTCCACCGAAACCTTCAGATCTGAACGCCGGGGCCCAGATCTACACCATTGCTGCCGGTCCACGCCGGATGGCGGTCAGCCCCATGCGCCCGACGTCCATCGCAGCCACCCGCAGAGTAGGATGCCGGGGTCCGATCTGCCACAGCTCCCGCTGGAGCTCGTATGGAGCGGCGCGGCCGCGCCCAACTCAACCCCGTGTGCTCCAGTATGTGGCACGACGCGTCGCCACCATCCTCGCCTTCCCGCTCGCGCCTCACACCAGCACCTCGCCAGGCGGAGGAGCTCCCCCCGTCGCTTCCACACGCCAGATCCACGCCACGCGCCAGATCCGCGCCCGCGCCACCGCGCGCCCGC